>NC_135233.1:208658589-208963214 GCF_051348905.1 Ranitomeya variabilis
GCAGAGCGAGATCTCAGAGACAAAAATAATTTACAATTATGTTTGAAATTCTGGAAGCGAGATCTATCCCCGGAGAAAAATTCAGGTAAAGGAATTCTAGGTTCAGATATAGGAGCATGAATTACAAAATCCTGTAAACTTTGAACCTTCATAGCGAGATTATCCAAACCAATAGCTAAACTCTGAGGATCCATTTTAATCAGGTGAAATCAGAACCATTCAAGGATTAGAAGGAGAGAGAGACGAAGGCTGCAGTAAGCAGAGATGCAAGTGAATCAACTAATGAGCAAACTCAGAAAAAAAAAAAAAAAAATTCTCTGCAGACTTCTTTTCTCTCCTTTCTTCTGCCAATTATTTTAACTCTTGGCCGGCCAAACTGTCATGGTTCTCAATGGCAAGAGACCGTAGTAAAGCATACAAAAGGACTAGCTCTTGGAAGATGGGAACTCGAGCTGACTGTGAGCTAAACCTACCGCACAACTAACAATGGCCGGGTAGCGTGCCTACGTTTTATCCCTAGACGCCCAGCGCCAGCCGGAGGACTGACTGACCCTAGCAGAGGAAAATACAGACCTGGCTTACCTCTAGAGAAATTTTCCCCAAAAGGCAGACAGTAGCCCCACATATATTGTCGGTGATTTTAGAGGAAAATGACATACGAAGTATGAAGATAGGTTTAGCAAATTGAGGTCCGCTTACTAGATAGTAGGAAGACAGAAAAGGGAACTTCACAGTCAGCTGAAAACCCTTTCAAACACCATCCTGAAATTACTTTAAGACTCTAATATCAACTCATGACACCAGAGTGGCAATTTCAGCTCACAAGAGCTTCCAGCCTCAGAAATATTCAAAAACAGAGAACTGGAACAAAAATGCAAAACAATCTTAGGACTACAAGTCCAACTTAGCTGATAGTAGTCTAGGAGCAGGAACATGCAACAGAAAGGCTTCTGGTAACATTGTTGGCCGGCATAGAAATGACTGAGGAGCAAGGCTAAATAGAAACTCCCACATCCTGATGGAAACAGGTGAACAGAGGAGAAGAAGCACACAAGTTCAGTACCACCAATAACCACCGGGGGAGCCCAGAAACCAAATTCACAACAGACCTCCAGCAGGCCACAAATGTGCATGTGTCTGTACAAACGGTTAGAAACCAACTCCATAAGGATAGTTTGAGTGCCCGACGTCCACAGATGGGGTTGTGCTCACAGCCCAACACCATGCAGGACGCTTGGCATTTGCCACAGAATACCAGGCACCCTGTGCTCTTCACAGATGAAAGCAGGTTCACACTGAGCACATGTGACAGACGTAACAGAGTCTGGAGACGCCGTGGAGAGCGATCTGCTGCCTGCCACATCCTTCAGCATGACCGGTTTGGCAGTGGGTCAGTAATGGTGTGGGGTGGTATTTCTTTGGAGAGCCGCACAGCCCTCAATGTGCTCGCCAGAGGTAGCCTGACTGCCATTAGGCACTGAGATGAGATCCTCAGACCCCTTGTGAGACCATATGCTGGTGCGGTTGGCCCTGGGTTCCTCCTAATGTAGGACAATGCCTGACCTCATGTGGCTGGAGTGTGTCAGCAGTTCCTGCTAGATGAAGGCATTGAAGCTATGGACTGGCCCCCCCATTCCCCAGACCTGAATCCGATTGAACACATCTGGGACATCATGTATCGCACCATCCACCAATGTCACGTTGCACCACAGACTGTCCAGGAGTTGGCAGATGCTTTAGTCCAGGTCTGGGAGGAGATCTCTCAGGAGACCATCCGCTGGCTCATCAGGAGCATGTCCAGGCATTGTAAGGAGGTCATACAGGCACCGGGAGGCCACACACACTACAGAGCATCATTTCGTTGTCTTGAGGCACTTCCACTGAAGTTGGATCAGCCTGTAACTTCATTTTCCACTTTGATTTTGAGCATCATTCCAACTCCAGACCTCCGTGAGATATTAGTTTTGATTTACGTTGATCATTTTTAGGTTTTATTGCTCTCAACACATTCCACTATGTAATGAATAAAGATTTACAACTGGAATATTTCATTCAGTGATATCTAGGATGTGGAATTTTAGTGTTCCCTATATTTTTTTGAGCAGTGTATATATATATATATATATATATATATATATATATATATATATATATATAAATGTTATACTGTTGTATTATTGCTATGTATGATATAGGGAAAGTGTAGTGTCCAATTATGGCCACTAGATGGGGGGCACTATAGTATTCGTAGTGTATTCAAGAACATAGTGTAGGCAGATGGTTAATTGTAGGAGGGGATGCTGTGTGGTAAGTAAGTGTATTGTGTTAGGTTAGGTCAGAAGAGCCTGAGCGCCCGATGCGTCCACATGGGCTCTAGGTCCAGGACACCACAGCAGCCACGTAACGTTTGAAAAAGAGAACTCAGCCATTCAGAGTCCTATAGGGACAGAAGGGCAGTCTTCAGTAGCAGCGTTTCAGCAGTGGGAAGCTGAGGAGAGAAAGAGGTCTGGAAGCCGTACAGGGCGCAGATTGTTCATCATGTGGCAGGTCATTGCTTGAGCTGAAGCTCTAAGGTCCAGGGCGAAACGGACGAGTGAGTCCTCAAATGTAGTGAGTCTACACTAGGATGATGTTGTGGTACCGCCTAAGGCGCTATTACCCCGTAACGTACGAGAGGACATGAAGTGGAGTACAGGGAGAGTACAGGATGTGAATTGTATGAACTTTGATGCTGAGACTGTTTCTGACAAGGATGTGCTGCAAAGAATGTCAAGTAAAGTAACCTGTTTTGAATTGCAATCGGACTGTGTGTCTCATTATTCAGAAGCGACTGAAAGTAACCCTGAAGAGCAGAGGGGAATTCCAGAAGGAACAGAAAATGGGAACACAAGTAAGCTCAATGTGAGATGTGATTTTTAGGGCTCATTTCCACTTGCGAGAAACATGTCCGTGTCTCGCATGTGGAAACTAAGCTATGGCGCCGGCACTTTGGAGCGGAGCGTGCAGCTCCATGTGTTCCTATGCGGCCGCACGCTCCGCTCTGGAGTGCCGGCACCACAGCTTGGTTTTCACATGCGAGACACGGACGTGTTTCTCGCAAGTGGAAATGAGCCCTTATGTAGAGGGAGACCAGGATCACCCAGACCCGTTATGTCTGGCAAAGAATGTGTCCCTGGTGGGCCCCTACAAAGGGGTTACAAAAAAAACATGCTACACACTGGGATTCATAGGGGCACCATCATGTCAGGCTCAGCGTCTTCAATAGACCCCTGGCTCTAATTCGCCTTGCGGGGGTCCAATGGCTGGTAACAGTAGTGTAGCTACTGAGGGAGATAGAGAGGACTGTTTCCCCGGGCCCCGCACTCTGAGGAGCCCACACGGAGTTTGCTTCCATCATTGAAGTTTATCCATGCAAATGTCGCTGGCAACCACTGAATGGCGATTGCAAGGAGCCAATGGGTTAACATGGCAGCCAATAAATATAGCATAAATTATCAAACAATTGCAGGTTCAGATCCCCTAAGGGTACTAAAAAAAGTAAAGATAAATAAAGTTTAAAAAAATAAAAATGTATGAAACCTTAGATCCCCTCTTTTCCCCCCTTTCAAACATAGAAAAATTAGAAAATTAAAAGAAAAAAGTTTCATATAGTCATCTACTATATAATTGTCTAAGGGGTACTTCCGTCTGTCTGTCCTGGAAATCCTGCATCGCTGATTGGTCTCGCCAGCTGCCTGTCCTGGCTGCCGTGACCAATCAGCGACGGGCATAGTCCAATTAGTCCCTCCCTACTTCTGTCCAGTCAGTGCCTGGCGCCCGCTCCATACTCTCGAGTCCCCCCAGTCAGCGCTCACACAGGGTTAATGTCAGCGTTAATGGACCGCGTTATGCCGCGGGTAAAGCACTCCGTTAACGCTGCTATTAACCCTGTTTGTCCCCAACTTTTTACTAATGATGCTGCCTATGCAGCATCAATAGTAAAAAGATGTAATGTTAAAAATAATAAAAAAACAAAAAACCTGCTATTCTCACCTTCCGTAGTCCGCCGAGACGCGCGCGGCCTCTACCATCTTCCGTTCCCAGAGATGCATTGCGAAATTACCCAGAAGACTTAGCAGTCTCGCGAGACCGCTAAGTCACCTGGGTAATTTCGCAATGCATCCGGAGAACGGAAGATGGCGGCAGCCGCGGGCCCATCGGGACAGCTTCGCTGTATCCCGGCAGGTGAGTATATAAGTATTTTTTATTTTAAATATTTTTTTTAACAGGGATATGGTGCCCACACTGCTATATACTACGTGGGCTGTGTTATATACTGCGTGGCTGCTATATACTACGCGACCAGTGTTATATACTGCGTGGGCTGTGCTATATATTACGTGGCCAGTGTTATATACTGCGTGGGCTGTGCTATATATTATGTGGGCAGTGTTATATACTGTTTGGCCTGTGTTATATACTACGTCGCCTGTGTTATATACTACGTCGCCTGTGTTATATAGGCTGTGTTATATAGTACGTGGGGTGTGTTATATACTGCATGGCCACAGTTATATACTGCGTGGCCTGTAATAACACATCGGGTATTCTACAATATGTATGTATGTATATAGCAGCCACATAGTATATAGCACAGGCCACGTAGTATTTGTCTGCTATATACTACATGGCCTGTGTTGTATACTATGTGGCTGCTATATACATACATAGATATTCTAGAATACCCGATGCATTAGAATCGGGCCACCATCTAGTGACTAATAAAGCTCGATCTAACAAAATATAAAATAATTGAAACTGTACATTAAATGTGGAATAGAAAAAAGAAAATGAAATGCTAAAATTGCCATTCTTATATCATAGCACTTCTCAAAAAATATAACAGAATAAGCCCCTGTTGCATGCTGAGGTGTGATGTCGGCCTCAGACTGCGTGCACATGTTCAATATTTACAGCAGAAAAGTCTGCTGCAGATTACTGGAGAGTTGGCAGGAGAAATGCAGCATAAAATATATGCTTTTTTATGCGCTTTTTCCTAATTAATTTAATTGGCTGAAAAACGCTGAAAGAATTGACGCTGCAGATATTAAAAAGCTTCATATCCAGAAGGAAAAATAAGCAGCGTACACATGAGATTTCTGAAATCTCAATCATTTTGTTGGTTCAGTAAAACGCAGCGCTTTTTCCATGGAAAAAAAAAGTGCCAAAACGCAGCATGTCCATATAGCGTAAAGCTGCACCCCCTGGTGGCATAAACTCATTTGAACTGTAGCGTGAAAAAATATTCAGAAAAATTCCCACACTACAGTTCAAACGAGTTTATGCCACCAGGGGGCGCAGGTTCGGTGATGGCAAGTCCCCGAAGCTACGTTACCTTAATTTCATTAATTCCCCAGTCTCTTACAACCGGGAGCAGCTGCATTAGCAGGCTCCTGGTTGTAACTGTATTTAACCCCTTCAGATGGATTTACATCGTGGGACATGACTGTACGGCGGACAGGTATGGGATATTGTTGCTTTTTTATTTTCCTTTTTTTCAGGAGAATGAGGGTCTTCAGTTGGATTGAGCGTACAATAAAGATAATAAAACCTCATGTGTTTATTTATTTCATTAAAATACTTTATTCTTAATGTGTGTGTGTATTTTTAACCCTTTACTAATATTGGATTAATAATGGATAGGTGTCTTATTGACATCTCTCCATTATTAACCAGGCTTAATGTCACCTTACATTAGCAAGGTGAAATTAACCCCTTATTACCCCAAATCCCACCGCTACACGGGAGTGGGTAGAGAGTGGCTAAGTGCCAGAATAGGTGCATCTTACAGATGTGCCTTTTCTGGGGTGGCTGGGGGCAGATGTTTTTAGCCGGGGGGGGGGCAATAACCATGGTCCCTCTCTAGGCTATTAATATTTGCCCTCAGTCACTGGCTTTCCCACTCTGGCAGAAAAAATTGTGCGGGAGCCCACGCCATTTTTTTCCCTGTTTTAACCCTTTATTTTAACACCTACTGTAGAGCTACCAAATTTTGCACACGTAAACTACTAACATTATTAGTGAGAAATATGTAAAAATATAAAGGATATGAAATGGTTTACTGTATGTAAACTATGTCTCATATCCTGTCAGGTTTGGTAAGGAGATAGCAAAAGCCGGCAATCGAATTACCGGCTTTTATGCTATCTAGCTCTGTATTAAATATAAATATATATATATATATTTATATATGTGTGTGTGTCAATGACATATATATATATATATATATATATATATATATATATATATATACAGTTGTGGCCAAAAGTATTGACACCCCTGCAATTCTGTCAGATAATACTCAGTTTCTTCCTGAAAATGATTGCAAACACAAATTATTTGTTATTATTATTTTCATTTAATTTGTCTTAAATGATAAAACACAAAAAGAATTGTCCTAAAGCCAAATTGGATATAACTCCACACCAAACATAAAAAGGGGGTGGACAAAAGTATTGGCACTGTTAGAAAAATCATGTGATGCTTCTCTAATTTGTGTAATTAACAGCACCTGTAACTTACCTGTGGCACCTAACAGGTGTTGGCAATAACTAAATCACACTTGCAGCCAGTTGACATGGATTAAAGTTGACTCAACCTCTGTCCTGTGTCCTTGTGTGTACCACATTGAGCATGGAGAAAAGGAAGAAGACCAAAGAACTGTCTGAGGACATGAGAAACCAAATTGTGAGGAAGAATGAGCAATCTCAAGGCTACAAGCCCATCTCCAAAGACCTGAATGTTCCTGTGTCTACCGTTCGCAGTGTCATCAAGAAGTTTAAAGCCCATGGCACTGTGGCTAACCTCCCTAGATGTGGACGGAAAAGAAAAATTGACAAGAGATTTCCTCGCAAGATTGTGTGGATGTTGGATAAAGAACCTCGACTAACATCCAAACAAGTTCAAGCTGCCTTGCAGTCCGAGGGTACAACAGTGTCAACCCGTACTATCCGTCGGCATCTGAATGAAAAGGGACTGTATGGTAGGAGACCCAGGAAGACCCCACTTCTTACCCCGAGACATAAAAAAGCCAGGCTAGAGTTTGCCAAAACTTACCTGAAAAAGCCTAAAACGTTTTGGAAGAATGTTCTCTGGTCAGATGAGACAAAAGTAGAGCTTTTTGGGCAAAGGCATCAACATAGAGTTTACAGGAGAAAAAAAGAGGCATTCAAAGAAAAGAACACGGTCCCTACAGTCAAACATGGCAGAGGTTCCCTGATGTTTTGGGGTTGCTTTGCTGCCTCTGGCACTGGACTGCTTGACCGTATGCATGGCATTATGAAGTCTGAAGACTACCAACAAATTTTGCAGCATAATGTAGGGCCCAGTGTGAGAAAGCTGGGTCTCCCTCAGAGGTCATGGGTAAGGTTGAGCGACTTTTACTTTTTCAGGATCGAGTCGGGTTTCGCGAAACCCGACTTTGTCAAAAGTCGGGTCGGGTGAAATCGTCCGATTATTTCGAAAAGTCGGGGATCCGACCGAAACACAAAACCCAATGCAAGTCAATGGAGAATCAAAGTCGGCAGTGAGTGGAGGACAGGAAAACACCAACAGAGCCCATTTTAATGCCAAAAACATCAATTCTTGTTACTTAAGCTTGTCAATCTTAATTTACCTTATAATAATAGTTAGCCATTGAAAATTTGGGGGTCATTTGGCAACAGTTGTGGGGGGAGTAGGGCTGGCTCAAGTTTTTCGTGGGCCCAGGAAATGCGGACTACGTCACGGCGGTGGAGCAGGGAGAGGTAAGTATTTCAACTTTGCAAGTGCTGTGATCCTGAGCAAGCAGGAAGGGCACACTCGTTCACTTTGCCACTGGCACAGGGCCCCTCAAAGTACGGCGTTGTGATTGACGGCGGGGTCGCCTCCCACCGGCAGAGACACTTTTGCGTACTATGAGGGGCCCTGTGCCAGTGACGTCGCCAATGAGTATGCCCCCCCACCTGTTGAAGGAACCTGCACTTTCATCTGCACCTTCCCCTTTGTCCCCATGTAAGGTGGTATAGTATGCGGGAAGGGGAACCTGAGTTTCAGCAGGGTCAGATTCAGGCTGTGTACAGTGCAAGGGGAATGTAGTGGTCTGTGTCAATGTACCAGCAGACTCATCTAGCAGTGGCTGGGCAATGGGCAGGAATGAGGCGGAAACACAGATATAGGCCCAAAATAAAAAAAAGTAGGCTAAAAGCTGTTAAAAATTGGTAACAGGAGTAAACAGGCGGCATTGGTTAGTTCAGTGGAGGAGAACAACAATCAGCGGCAGACACCGTTAGTAGGCCCAACCAAACAAGTAGGCCAAATGCAGTTTCATATTCTAAATATAGGCCGAAAGCCTGAAGATTGAAGCTCAGCTTTGTGTAGTAGAGGAAAACAAGAGTCAGCAGCAGACAACGTTACTAGGCCCAAACCAAGAACTAGGCCAAATGTAGTTTCATATTGTTGTTACAGGCCGAAAGCCTGAAGCTTCAAGCTCAGCTATGTTTAGTAGAGGAAAACAAGAAGCGGCAGCAGACAATGTTACTAGGCCCAACCCAACAAGTAGGCCAAATGCAGTTTAATATAAAAATTATTTAAACGAAAGCCTGAAGATTGAAGCGCAAGAAAAATAAACCAGGAGAACACCAAGGAGCGGCAGACACAGTTAGTAGGCCCCAACCCAACAAGTAGGCCAAATGCAGTTTAATATTTGAAACGGGACAACAGTTGAAGTTCAGCTTTCTTCAGTGAAGGAAAAAAAAGAAGCAGCGGCAGACACCATTATTACGCCCAAATAATAAAGACAGTGGTAATGCTACATTGCTTCCCTCACTGTAAGCCCACCGGTTAGGACACCACCAGCAGCAAATGTGGAGGTATCGTTGTAAGGCCAAAGCAGTCAGGGAATCACAAGGTTATTGGTAGGAAAGACTGTATGTAGGCCAACAACAAGAATACCATAACAAACTCTCTCTCAATCCGCCATGTCCACCACCACCACCGCTAGTTCCACCATATGCAGCTCTCCAGTCCAGCTCACCCTACAAGAGACTCTCGTTAGGAAAAGAAAGTACTCATCCTCTCATCCGCGTACACAGGATTTGAACGCCCACCTTGCTATACTAATCTCATTACAGATGATGCCCTACTGTTTGGTTGAAAGCGAAGCTTTCAAAGACCTGATGGCCCACGCAGTACCACGCTATGACCTACCCAGTCGCCACTTCTTTGCGAGAAAAGTCATCCCAGCCCTCCACCAGCATGTCAAAGACCGCATTGTCCATGCCTTGAGGCAATCAGTCAGTGGAAAGGTGCACCTCACAACAGATGCATGGACCAGTAGGCATGGCCGGGGACGTTACGTGTCCATCACGGCGCACTGGGTTAATGTGTAGGATGCAGGGTCCACAGGGGGCAGCCATAGTGGGACAGTTCTGCCTATCCCACAGTCTAAGGAAACAGTTGGCATAAGGCGTTCGCCACTCCTCCTCCTCCAGAAGCGAAAGCTCGTGCACAGAGCGCAGTCGCCCTACCACTCCATCCGCAGCTGCCAGTGTTGCACACGGGGTGTCCCATTATCGAACAGCTAGTGGTAAGCGTCAGCAGGCTGTGTTTCAAATTAAGTGTTTGGGCGACAACAGACACACCGCGGAAATACTGGTGGAGTACTTGCAGCAACAAACTCAGTCATGGCTGGGCAGTGTACATCTTGAGGCAGGCAAGGTATTCAGTGATAACAGAAGGAATTTTATGGCTGCCATAGCCCTTTCAGAACTGAAACACATACCTTGCCTGGCTCACACCTTTAACCTGGTGGTGCAGGGCTTCCTCAAAAATTACCAAAGTTACCAGCCCTGCTCCTGAAGGTGCGAAGACTTTGCTCGCACATCCGCCGGATGCCCATACACTCCAGCCGTATGCTGAACCATCAGCGATCGCTGAATCTTCCCCAGCACCACCTAATAATCGACGTTGCAACAAGGTGGAACTCCACACTGCACATGATTCAGAGGCTGTGCGAACAGAGGCGTGCTGTAATTAATTTGTGGGAGGATACACGGGCAGGCACTTGGATGGCAGACATGGAGTTGTCTGGTGTGCAGTGGTTGACGGCATCATAAGCATTAACATCCCACTTATGCGTCTGCTGATGCAAAGTTTGACGCACATTAAGGAGCAGGCGTCTGCAGCCGAGGAGGAGGGAAGCCTTGATGACAGTCAGCCATTGTCTGCTCAGGGAACTGTCCAGGACGAATTGGCGGACGAAGAAGATGAGGAGGAGGATGATGGGGATGAATATGTATGGGAGGAGGATGATTCTCAGGTGGCAATAGAAACTGGTGGCATTGCAAGGTCTGGTACAGGTTTATTGCGGGACACTTGTGATGTTGATTTGCAAGAAAGTGGTCCTCAACCCAGCAGAAACAGTTAATTGACACCTGGAACATTGGCCCACATGGCTGAGTATGCCTTGCGTATCCTAAAAAGGGACCTCCGCATTGTTAAAATGATGACCGATGACGACAACTGGTTGGCCTGCCTCCTGGATACAAGATATAAAGGAAAACTGCAAAATATCATGCCACATGAGAACCTAGGTCAAATATTGGCTACCAAACAAGCAACTCTTGTAGACCGTTTGGTTCAGGCATTCCCAGCACACAGCGGCGGTGATGGTTCTCACACGAGCTGCAGGGGGCAACATGGCAGAGGTGCTAGAGGTGCAGAAATCCGAAGTGGCGTTGGACAGAGGGGTTTTATGACAAGGTTGTGGAATGATTTCGCAATGACCGCTGACACGACAGGGACAGCTGCATCGATTCAAAGTGACAGGAGACACTGAGGTGAGCGCGCGCGGTCGGCGCAGGCCTAGGAGCCCCTCCGGGGACCCTGCGGAGGCTGGGTGCAGCGGTGTGGCATCCCCCCGCTGCGTCCCCTCCGGCAGGAATCCTCCATGCCGGCCGGCTGGCGCTTGTAGCAGGAGTGGAGCGCAATGAGGAAGAGCGGCGCCGGATGTTACTACTGCAGCGGCGCGGTCCCCGGCACAGAGGACCAGAAGATCAGCAGTGGCAGGACCGGAGCCCAGGGGGAATACCATGGCGGCCAGAGCAAGTGGCAGCGCTTCTACGGCAGCAGGCTCCAGCGGTATGGAGTGTTGTGAATTCCGTTCTCGGACTCCGCTATGCGGAGTTATATAAAGGAGTCCTTGGAGAAAGGGCATATTTGCCCGTCTTCATCACCGTTGGGAGCAGGGTTCTTTTTTGTGGCCAAGAAGGATGGTTCTCTGAGACCTTGTATAGATTACCGCCTTCTCAATAAAATCACGGTCAAATTTCAGTACCCTTTGCCTCTGCTGTCTGATTTGTTTGCTCGGATTAAGGGGGCTAGTTGGTTCACCAAGATAGATCTTCGAGGGGCGTATAACCTTGTGCGTATTAAACAGGGCGATGAATGGAAAACAGCATTTAATACGCCCGAGGGCCATTTTGAGTACCTGGTAATGCCATTCGGGCTTTCAAATGCTCCATCTGTGTTTCAGTCCTTTATGCATGACATCTTCCAAAAGTATCTGGATAGATTCATGATTGTATATTTGGATGATATTTTGGTCTTTTCGGATGATTGGGAGTCTCATGTGAAACAGGTCAGAATGGTATTCCAGGTCCTTCGTGCTAATTCCTTGTTTGTGAAGGGGTCTAAATGTCTCTTCGGAGTTCAGAAGGTTTCCTTTTTGGGCTTCATTTTTTCCCCTTCTACTATCGAGATGGATCCTGTTAAAGTTCAGGCCATTTATGATTGGACTCAACCTACATCTGTGAAGAGCCTCCAGAAATTCCTGGGCTTTGCTAATTTTTACCGTCACTTCATCGCTAATTTTTCTAGTGTGGTTAAACCTTTGACTGATTTGACAAAGAAAGGTGCTGATGTGGTGAATTGGTCCTCTGCGGCCGTTGAGGCTTTTCAGGAGCTGAAACGTCGTTTTTCTTCGGCCCCTGTGTTGCGTCAGCCAGATGTTTCGCTCCCTTTTCAGGTCGAGGTTGATGCTTCTGAGATTGGAGCAGGGGCTGTTTTGTCTCAAAGAAGTTCTGATGGCTCTGTGATGAAGCCATGTGCCTTCTTTTCTAGAAAGTTTTCGCCTGCTGAGCGTAATTATGATGTTGGCAATCGGGAGCTGCTAGCTATGAAGTGGGCATTCGAGGAGTGGCGACATTGGCTTGAGGGAGCCAAGCACCGCGTGGTGGTCTTGACGGATCACAAAAATCTGACTTATCTCGAGTCTGCCAAGCGGTTGAATCCTAGACAGGTTCGATGGTCGCTGTTTTTCTCCCGTTTCGATTTTGTGGTCTCATACCTTCCAGGTTCTAAGAATGTGAAGGCGGATGCCCTTTCTAGGAGTTTTGTGCCTGATTCTCCGGGAGTCCCTGAGCCGGCTGGTATTCTCAAAGAGGGGGTAATTCTGTCTGCCATCTCCCCTGATTTGCGGCGGGTGCTGCAGGAGTTTCAGGCTGATAGACCTGACCGTTGTCCAGCGGAGAAATTGTTTGTCCCTGATAGATGGACTAGCAGAGTTATTTCTGAGGTTCATTGCTCGGTGTTGGCTGGTCATCCTGGGATTTTTGGTACCAGAGATTTGGTGGCTAGGTCCTTTTGGTGGCCTTCCTTGTCACGGGATGTGCGTTCTTTTGTGCAGTCCTGTGGGACTTGTGCTCGGGCTAAGCCCTGCTGTTCTCGTGCCAGTGGGTTGCTTTTGCCCTTGCCAGTCCCAAAAAGGCCTTGGACGCATGTTTCCATGGATTTTATTTCAGATCTTCCTGTCTCTCAAAGGATGTCTGTCATCTGGGTGGTTTGTGATCGCTTTTCTAAGATGGTCCATTTGGTACCCTTGCCTAAATTACCTTCTTCCTCTGATTTGGTGCCATTATTTTTTCAACATGTGGTTCGTTTGCATGGCATTCCGGAGAACATTGTGTCGGACAGAGGTTCCCAGTTTGTCTCTAGGTTTTGGCGGTCCTTTTGTGCTAAGATGGGCATTGATTTGTCTTTTTCTTCGGCTTTCCATCCTCAAACAAATGGCCAAACTGAACGAACCAACCAGACTTTGGAAACCTATCTGAGATGCTTTGTTTCTGCTGATCAGGATGATTGGGTGACCTTCTTGCCATTGGCTGAGTTCGCCCTTAATAATCGGGCTAGTTCGGCTACTTTGGTTTCGCCTTTTTTTTGCAATTCTGGTTTTCATCCTCGTTTTTCTTCGGGGCAGGTTGAGCCTTCTGACCTGTCCTGGTGTGGATTCTGTGGTGGACAGGTTGCAGCAAATTTGGACTCACGTAGTGGACAATCTGACGTTGTCCCAGGAGAAGGCTCAACGTTTCCCTAACCGCCATCGTTGTGTTGGTCCCCGACTTCGTGTTGGGGATTTGGTTTGGTTGTCTTCTCGTTATGTTCCTATGAAGGTTTCTTCTCCTAAGTTTAAGCCTTGTTTCATTGGTCCTTATAAGATTTCTGAAATTCTCAACCCTGTGTCATTTCGTTTGGTCCTTCCAGCTTCTTTTGCCATCCATAATGTGTTCCATAGGTCGTTGTTGCGGAGGTACGTGGTGCCTATGGTTCCCTCCGTTGATCCTCCTGCTCCGGTGTTGGTTGAGGGGGAGTTGGAGTATGTGGTGGAAAAAATTTTGGATTCTCGTATTTCGAGACGGAAGCTTCAGTACCTGGTTAAGTGGAAGGGCTATGGTCAGGAGGATAATTCCTGGGTTGTTGCCACCGATGTCCATGCTGCCGATTTAGTTTGTGCCTTTCATTTGGCTCGTCCTAATCGGCCTGGGGGCCCTGGTGAGGGTTCGGTGACCCCTCCTCAAGGGGGGGTACTGTTGTGAATTCCGTTCTCGGACTCCCTCCTGTGGTCATGAATGGTACTTTGGTTGGTTCTGCTCTTGGACTCCCTCTGGTGGCTTCGAGCGGAACTGCTGGTCACTGAGGTTGGCTTTATCAGCTGCTCTCGTTTATTGCTATGCTGCTTCCCTATTTAACTCCACTCAGATCGTTACTTCATGCCAGCTGTCAATGTTTCAGTATTGGTTCAGATCTCTCTTGGACTTCTCTGAGGACCTGTCTACTCCAGCAGAAGCTAAGTCTTTGCTAGTTCATTTGTTGTTACTGCTAATTTCTAGTCCAGCTTGCTATCATGATATTCCCTTGCTAGCTGGAAGCTCTGGGGTGCAGAGTGGCACCTCCACACCGTGATTTGGTGTGGGGAGTCTTTTTGCTTACTCTGCGTGGTTTTTTGTAGTCTTTTGTGCTGACCGCAAAGTTCCCTTTTCTATCCTCTGACTATTTAGTGAAATCTGGCCTCCTTTGCTAAAACCTGTTTCATTCCTATGTTTGTGACTTTCCTCTTAACTCACAGTCAATATATGTGGGGGTCTGCCTTTACCTTTGGGGAATTTCTCTGAGGCAAGGTAAGGCTTCTATTTCTATCTTTAGGTGTAGTTAGCTCTTAGGCTGTGAAGAGGCGTCTAGGGAGAGTTAGGTACGCTCCACGGCTATTTCTAGTGTGTGTGATAGGAGTAGGGTTTGCGATCAGCAGAGTTCCCACTTATGCAGAGCTAGTCCCGATTTTGAATTTACTCATCAGGTCATTCCGGGTGCTCCTAACCACCAGGTCCATAACAATGGAGGATCGTTCCAGCAGCAGTGGACGGGGGACGGCAGGAGCAGGAATGTCCAGAGGGCGCACAGGACGTCGGCCGGCGGTGGAAGCTGTGTTGCAGGCGGCGTCTGAGCAGAGGACAACGACAGACGGGCACCGGACAAGAAGAGCGGCGGGCAGTGGTGCCCCACTGCCTGGCAGGAGGAGTGGTCGGGTGCCAGAGGGGGAGCTGAGGCCTTCAGGACAAGTACGGTCCAGGTCCGGGAGAAGGTCGGTCGAGCGTGGAGCAGCTGACGCTCCGATCCCCCCTGGTGACGTGGAGGCCAGGGGCGCAGGCCGGGAGCAGCACGACGGTGCTGAAGAATCTATTTCTGACGGCGATCAGGATGTTGGGGATGAGCGGCAGGATGCAGGACGCACGGCTGGCAGGGACACAGCACCTGTGCAGCTCGGTGAGTATCACTCTATGTCTAGTTTGTCGCCCAGAGGGGCTTTAGATGGGGAGGTTAGAGGTGATCAGGCGTCGGGGAGGCAGGCGTCTGATATTGGGGGGAGCAGTGGTTTGTCGGAGCCCGCACTGCGGGATGTATTGGCGAGTGTTTCACAACTTTTGAGCAGCTTGCAGAGCGGTGCGGGAAGAGAGGCGGGGGTATCACCAGCCAGGGCATGGACCCCTGGGTCTGGGGTTTTGGAGCCGTCCGTAATTGATACGGGGTGTTTGTTAACGGGCGAGCAGTCGCCATCGGTGTCTGGTGTGTCAGTATCCGTGCACACGGAAAAGAATAAAGGGGACACGGTGAAGTTGGATGATAGAGCTAAAGGCGAGGTGTACGTCTGTTTTGAAGGGCCGTTGGGGGCTCATTTGAAGAAGGAGGTTAAGGAAAAGATCTGGCGCGATGATTATGTGGAGATATTTTCATTACTCCCTCTAGAAAAGTTTAATCTTGATAAAGGAAAAAAGGATGATAGTAAGAAAGAGGAAGAGGAGAAGAGGAGGTGGGGACTTATACCGCAGATGTTTGTTAACTGGTTGCAAGCGTTCGCTATACTAGCGAGTGTAATAGGTGAGAAGGCCCCTGAGAATTGTTCCAGCTTATTTTGTTATCTGGATGCGATTGGGGAGGCGCAACGTACATATGGTGGACAGGCGTGGTTGCGCTATGATGAACAGTTCAGGCAGAGGAAGGCGGTTCGGCCTGAGATACGTTGGGATCAAAAGGACATAGGGCTCTGGTTAAAAGTGATGGCTCCAAGTAGGTATGGGCAGTCCTTTCATGGGAGCGGAAGCAATGCCGGCCAGCAGGCGGGACACAGCAGCAGTGGTCAAGGAGGACAGGGAGCTAAGGAAAAAAATGGAACTTGCTGGCAATTTAATGAGGGCCAGTGTAAATTCGGTAACACCTGCAAGTTTAAACATGTGTGTTCCCATTGCAACGGAGGTTCGCACGGGGCTTCCAAATGCTTCAAGAAAGCAAGAGGCAAGCCGGCAGTGGGTACCGGTCAAGGGGGTGACTCCGGTGAGGTTGGAAAAGATGGCCCCCTTTCTAAGTAGGTATACGGATCGGGAGAAGGCTAGTGTTATTACCCAGGGTTTTGCGGACGGTTTTCGTATCCCTCCCCCGGAACATGTTGTTCCATTTGCACTTAAAAATTTGAGGTCGGCTATGGTTCATGCAGGTGTGGTGAGTGACAAGTTGAATAAGGAGGTGGAGTTAGGGCGAATTGCTGGGCCGTTTCCTTGTTTACCGATTGACGGGATGATCATTTCCCCGTTGGGGGTGGTTCCCAAAAAAGAGCCGAATAAATTTCGCCTAATTCATCACTTGTCATACCCGAAGGAGTTGTCTGTGAATGATGGCATTTCTCAGGAGTTGTGTTCGGTTGTTTATACGTCATTTGATATGGCAGTTCACTGGGTGCGTTTGTATGGGCCGGGAGCTATGTTGGCAAAGACGGACGTGGAGTCTGCTTTTCGTTTGCTTCCTATTTATCCGGACAGTATACCGTTGTTGGGTATGTTTTGGAATGATGGTTATTACGTGGACAGATGTCTCCCGATGGGTTGTGCCATTTCGTGTTCCTTGTTCGAGACGTTTAGTACCTTTCTGGAATGGGTTGTTAGAGAGGTGGCTGGTGTCCCATCTGTCATTCATTATTTGGATGATTTTTTGTTCATAGGTCCTCCGGATTCGAATGTGTGTAGGAATTTATTGGCGGCTATGGAGTGGGTGGCGGATCATTTTGGCGTTCCCCTTGCTAGGGAAAAAACCGAAGGCCCTTGTACGGTTTTGTGTTTTCTTGGGATCTTGATAGACTCAGAAAACATGGAATGCCGGTTGCCTGATGATAAATTGTTGGCTCTGAAGCAGGAGGTGGGTCGCGTGGTCAGGCTCAAGAAGGTCACATTGAAAGAGTTGCAGTCTTTGCTTGGTCGGCTGAACTTTGCGTGCAGGATCATGCCCATGGGACGTATATTTTGTCGGAGGTTGTCCAGGACGACGGCGGGGGTGCGTGCTCTGCATCATTTCATTCGACTTGGTCAGGAGCATAAGGACGACTTGTTGGTATGGCATAATTTTTTGGTGCACTATAACGGTCGCTCTTTGATGCAGCAGCAGGTGGTTAACAATTTTGACAGCGAAATTTACACGGATGCAGCAGGCGGTGTAGGTTATGGGGCCTATTGCGCTGGTCATTGGAGTGTTGGAGCGTGGCCGGATTCCTGGCACGCGAGCGGTTTCACGAAGAATCTTGCTTTGTTGGAGTTGTTTCCCATTGTGGTGGCAGTGTTCATTTGGGGGGACGCGTTTGCTAATCGCAGGATTAGATTTCATTGTGACAACATGAGTGTGGTGGCGGTGATCAATTCACTATCGGCATCGTCTCCGCCAGTGATAAAGTTGGTTAGAGAACTGGTCTTAAGATGTTTGAGGATCAATGCTTGGATTTCGGCGGTGCATGTTCCGGGCGTTCAAAATTCGTTAGCGGATGCATTATCTTGTTTACAGTGGGAGCGTTTCCGGGAGCTGGCACCAGAAGCGGACGCAGCAGGAGCGGTATGCCCTTCGCACTTGTGGCGGATTCCTATGGAGGAGCGGGACGGTTGATTCGGGCCTCGGTTACGAGTCAGACTTGGGCGGCATATGAAGCTTCTTGACAGGTTTGGCGTAGTTCGGTGTTGGAAAGGTGGGACTTGGAGTCCGAGGAGGACAAGTTGTTAGCTGTTTTGTTTTTGGTCGGTAGGGCAGCTGAGGCAGGTTGGTCGGTTTCCAAGGTTAATAAGTTTGTGACTGGGTTAGCTTTTGGTTTTAAGCTGGAGGGCTCGGTAGACGTGACAAAGAATTTTTTAGTGCGGCAGGCATTAAAAGGTTATCGTAGGGATATTAGAAGGGTTGATGGGCGCAGGCCTATATCGTTTCAGGTTCTTGAACGTTTGGGTGTTGTTTTGGTTGATTTGTGTTGCTCTCATTTCGAAGCGGTTTTGTTTCGGTTGGCTTTTTCCCTGGCCTTTTTTGGGGCATTACGAGTGGGGGAGTTGGTGTCACGCAGCAGGGTTACTGCGGGTGGTTTATTGGCTCAGGATGTTGATTTTTGGACGGGGGGCATTGTGTTTTGGATCCGGCGTTCCAAGACGGATCAAATGGGGGTCGGTAAAAGGGTTGTTTTAGGTAAGGTTACGGGGTCAGTTATGTGCCCTGAACAATGTTTACGGGAGTATTGGAGTTTATGGGCTGGTCGTGTGGGCCCACTGTTGTGCCATCAGGACGGGGTTTTCTTGTCCCGTTTCCAATTCATTGCAATTATGCATAGATGCTTGAGGGCCTTAGGTTTTTCGCGGGATGAATTTGGATCGCATTCCTTCAGGATAGGGGCAGCGTCGGAGGCTCATAGCCTAGGCTTGGGGCCTGAGGTCATAAAGCGTATTGGACGCTGGAGTTCAAGCCGTTATTTGTCTTATATTCGGCATTAAGGGTGTGGTTTTGTAACTGGCTTTATTTTAACAGTTACTGTTATTATATATTGCAGGTCGGGATCCTTATCTTGTCTGGATTTTCGGACATTCTTTTGTTTATTGGGGGGCGCTTCAGGCGGACACCAGGCCTGACGGTAGGCAATTGGGTTTCAGCCGTAAGGATGCTTTAGTTCGGTGGCTCGGTTTTTGGGGTATGGTTTGGAACAGGGCTATGCATTATTTTTCCTGTGGTGCCCGCTTGGATAGAGCACCGGATATTGTGGTGTTTCATTTGGGTGGGAATGATTTAGGCGCCAAACCGGTGAAGGATTTGATACTGGATATTCGTTCTGAATTTCTCCGGTTGTGGGTGTCTTTCCCTGGGGTACTAACGGTATGGTCAGATATTGTCCCCCGTAAAAAATGGAGGGGTGCGCGATCCGTAAAGGGGATCAACAGGGCTCATGTGAAGTTAAATAAAGCTATTAGCAAGTTTGTATCCAGAAATGGAGGTATATGTGTGCGGCATTTCGATTTAAAGTCAGGTGTTGGTGAATTTTGGAAGGAAGACGGGGTGCACCTGAACGAGATTGGCATTGATTTATGGGCCTTGTCCATTCAGGAAGGAATTGAAAAAGCGTTGGTGGCTTTGGAGCACTCACAGGCCTGAGGTGTTCAGGGCTGCGAGTTTGTGGTGGGGGGTTGGGGTTCTTGGAGCTTATGCGGATTCAGCGGCGAAGGAATTTGAAGGAAATTCCGGACAGTCAAACGGGTTTGGTGTTCTGGCATTTTGGTTACAGGCTCTGGACGGAGTGTTTACCCTTGGAGCTGGTGGTGGTTAATTTTTTCCCAAAACGGGAATTATGGTGCCTGTTGTGAATTCTGCTTTTGGGCTCCCTCCGGTGGTTGTAGGTGGTAATGCAGTTGCCCCTGAGTTGCAGTCCTGGTCAGGTGTATCTGCTGATTGCAGTTCTGACTGGGGTATTTAGGCGTGCAGGATTCATTAGTCCTTGCCAGTTGTCCATGGTTGTTGGGAGGTTTTGGTCCTGGTTTGGTTCCTTCTGCCTTCTGCCAAATCAGCAAAGATAAGTGTCTGGTTTTGTTTCTGTGGCACACATGCTGTGTGCTTAATAATTCTGTGCTATTCAGTGTTTTTTGTCCAGCTTAGATTGTGTCAGTATTTTCTAAGTCTTGTTGGATTCTCTGGAGTGGCAGATATACATTCCATGTCTTTAGTTAGATTGTGGAACTTTTTGTATTATCTGCTGTGGATATTTTTGGAAGGGTTTTAATACTGACCGCTTAGTATTCTGTCCTATCTTTCCCTATTTAGCTAGAGTGGCCTCTTTTGCTGAATCCTGTTTTCTGCCTGCGTGTGTTTTTCCTCTCCTACTCACAGTCAATATTCGTGGGGGGCTGCCTATCCTTTGGGGTTCTGCTCTGAGACAAGGTAGTATTCCTATTTCTATCTATAGGGGTATTTAGTCCTCTGGCTGTGTCGAGGTGTCTAGGGTTTGTTAAGCACACCTCACGGCTACTTCTAGTTGCGGTGTTAGTTCAGGTTTTGCGGTCAGTACAGTTTCCACCTACTCCAGAGAAAGTTCATGC
Organism: Ranitomeya variabilis; assembly: GCF_051348905.1. Lineage (NCBI taxonomy): Eukaryota > Metazoa > Chordata > Amphibia > Anura > Dendrobatidae > Ranitomeya > Ranitomeya variabilis. The sequence goes on from NC_135233.1 coordinate 208,678,812, forward strand.
GGCTCCAAAGTCACCGGATCATAACAGTACAACTGGCCCACTATGAGTTAAATGCATCTCAGAAGAAGGGAAGAAAGGTGTTGAGTCATTTTTTTTTCTGCAGTTTGCTTTGCCTTTTCTTCCCTCTTTTTCTCTGGGTGGCTAAGGAGTCTTGTGTTAGCATGGATGTTCAGGAATTAGCTTCTCGTGTAGACCAGCTTGCTGCTAGGGTACAGGGAATTTCTGATTATATTGTTCAGACTCCTGTTTTAGAGCCGAAGATTCCTACTCCTGATTTGTTTTTTGGTGACAGGTCCAAATTTTTGAGTTTTAAAAACAACTGTAAACTGTTTTTTGCTTTGAGACCTCGATCCTCTGGGGATTCTATTCAGCAGGTTAAAATCGTCATTTCCCTGCTGCGTGGTGATCCACAGGATTGGGCATTTTCCCTGGAATCTGGGAATCCGGCTTTGCTTAATGTAGATTCCTTTTTTCAGGCTTTAGGACTATTATATGATGAACCTAATTCTGTGGATCAAGCGGAGAAGACCTTGTTGGCCCTCTCTCAGGGTCAAGAGGCGGCAGAATTGTATTGTCAGAAATTTAGAAAATGGTCTGTGTTGACTAAATGGAATGATGATGCTTTGGCTGCAATTTTCAGAAAGGGTCTTTCTGAATCTGTGAAAGATGTTATGGTGGGGTTTCCCACGCCTGTCGGTCTGAGTGATTCTATGTCTTTGGCCATTCAGATTGATCGGCGCTTGCGGGAGCGCAGAACTGTGCGCGCTGTGGCGTTGTCCTCAGAGCAGAGTCCTGAGCCAATGCAGTGTGATAGGATTCTGTCTAGGACAGAACGACAAGGACTCAGACGTCAGAATAGGTTGTGTTATTATTGTGGCGACGCTTCTCATGTAATTTCAGTCTGCCCTAAACGGACAAAGAGGATCGCTAGTTCATTTACCATCAGTACTGTACAACCTAAATTTCTGTTATCGGTGTCCTTGATCTACTCATTGTCATCATTTTCTGTCTTGGCATTTGTGGATTCAGGCGCCGCTTTGAACTTAATGGACCTTGAGTTTGCCAGGCGTTGTGGTTTCCCCTTGCAGCCCTTGCAGAACCTTATTCCTTTAAGGGGCATTGATGCTACACCTTTGGCTAAAAATAAGCCCCAGTTTTGGACACAGGTGACCATGCGCATGGCGCCAGCCCATCAGGAAGATTGTCGATTTCTGGTATTGCATAATTTACATGATGCTATCGTGTTGGGTTTTCCGTGGTTGCAGGTACATAATCCTGTGTTGGATTGGAAGTCTATGTCTGTGACTAGTTGGGGTTGTCAGGGGGTTCATAATGATGTTCCTTTAATGTCTATCGCCTCTTCTTCCTCTTCCGAAATTCCAGAGTTTTTGTCTGATTTTCAGGATGTATTCGATGAGCCCAAGTCCAGTTCTCTTCCACCGCACAGGGACTGTGATTGTGCTATTGATTTGATTCCAGGCTGTAAGTTTCCTAAGGGCCAACTCTTTAACCTGTCTGTGCCTGAACATACCGCTATGCGGAGTTATGTTAAGGAGTCTTTGGAGAAAGGGCATATTCGGCCACCTTCTTCACCGATGGGAGCGGGATTTTTTTTTGTTGCTAAGAAGGATGGCTCCTTGAGACCCTGTATTGATTATCGCCTCTTGAATAAGATCACGGTCAAGTTTCAATACCCTTTACCTTTGCTTTCTGTTTTGTTTGCTAGGATTAAGGGGGCTAGTTGGTTTACGAAGATTGACCTTTGGGGGGCGTATAATCTTGTTCGTATTAAGCAGGGTGATGAATGGAAAACTGAGTTCAATACGCCCGAAGGCCATTTTGAATACCTTGTGATGCCGTTCGGGCTCACTAATGCTCCATCTGTTTTTCAATCTTTCATGCATGATATCTTCCGGACTTATATTGATAAATTCTTGATTGTATATTTGGACGATATTTTGATTTTTTCTGATTTTTGGGAGTCTCATGTGGAACAGGTCAGGATGGTATTTCAGATCCTTCGTGACAATGCTTTGTTTGTGAAGGGGTCTAAGTGTCTCTTTGGGGTGCAGAAGGTTTCTTTTTTGGGTTTTATTTTTTCTCCTTCATCTATTGAGATGGATCCGGTTAAGGTTCAGGCCATTCATGATTGGATTCAACCCACGTACGTAAAGAGCCTTCAGAAATTTTTGGGTTTTGCAAATTTTTATCGCCGTTTCATTGCTAACTTTTCCAGCGTGGTTAAACCCTTGACCGATTTGACGAAAAAAGGCGATGATGTGGCGAATTGGTCCTCTGCGGCTGTTTCTGCCTTTCAGGAGCTTCAACGTCGATTTACTTCTGCTCCGGTATTGCGCCAACCGGATGTTTCCCTTCCGTTTCAGGTTGAGATTGACGCTTCTGAGATTGGCGCAGGGGCCGTTTTGTCCCAGAGGGATCATGTTGGTTCCTTGACGAAACTGTGTGCATTCTTTTCCCGTAAATTTTCGCCTGCTGAACGCAATTATGATGTCGGCAATCGGGAGTTGTTGGCTATGAAGTGGGCATTTGAGGAGTGGCGACATTGGCTTGAGGGAGCTAAGCACCGTATTGTGGTCTTGACCGATCATAAGAATTTGATTTACCTCGAGTCTGCCAAGCGGCTGAATCCTAGACAGGCTCGATGTTCCTTGTTTTTTTCCCGTTTTGATTTTGTGGTCTCGTATCTTCCGGGTTCCAAGAATATTAAGGCTGATGCCCTTTCTAGGAGTTTTTTGCCTGATTCTCCTGAGGTCCTTGAACCGGTTGGCATTTTGAAAGAAGGGGTGGTTCTTTCTGCTATTTCCCCTGATTTACGACGGATTCTTCAGGAATTTCAGGCTGACAGACATGATCGTTGTCCAGTGGGGAAACTGTTTGTTCCTGACAGATGGACTAGTAGAGTGATTTCTGAGGTTCACTGTTCTGTGTTGGCTGGTCATCCTGGTATTTTTGGTACCAGAGACTTGGTTGGTAGGTCCTTTTGGTGGCCTTCTTTATCACGTGATGTGCGTTCTTTTGTGCAGTCCTGTGGGACTTGTGCGCGGGCCAAGCCTTGTTGTTCCCGTGCTAGTGGGTTGCTTTTGCCATTGCCGGTCCCTGAGAGGCCCTGGACGCATATTTCTATGGATTTTATTTCTGATCTTCCGGTTTCCCAGAGGATGTCGGTTATCTGGGTTGTTTGTGACCGGTTTTCTAAGATGGTTCATTTGGTGCCTTTGCCTAAATTGCCTTCCTCTTCAGATTTAGTTTCGTTGTTTTTTCAGCATGTGGTTCGTTTGCATGGTATTCCGGAGAATATTGTGTCTCACAGAGGTTCCCAGTTTGTTTCTAGGTTTTGGAGGGCCTTTTGTGCTAGGCTGGGCATTGATTTATCTTTTTCTTCTGCATTTCATCCTCAGACAAATGGCCAAACCGAGCGAACTAATCAGACCTTGGAGACTTATTTGAGATGCTTTGTGTCTGCTGATCAGGATGATTGGGTGGCCTTTTTGCCATTGGCCGAGTTTGCCCTTAATAATCGGGCTAGTTCGGCTACTTTGGTTTCGCCTTTTCTTTGTAATTTTGGTTTTCATCCTCGTTTTTCTTCTGGGCAGGTTGAGCCTTCTGACTGTCCTGGTGTGGATTTGGTGGTTGACAGGTTGCAGCAGATTTGGGCTCATGTGGTGGACAATTTGGTGTTGTCTCAGGAGGAGGCTCAACGTTTTGCTAACCGTCGTCGGTGTGTTGGTTCCCGGCTTCAGGTTGGGGATCTGGTCTGGTTGTCTTCCCGTCATGTTCCTATGAAGTTTTCTTCTCCTAAGTTTAAGCCTCGGTTTATTGGTCCTTATAGGATTTCTGGGATTATTAATCCGGTGTCTTTTCGATTGGCGCTTCCGGCCTCTTTTGCTATCCATAATGTCTTCCATAGATCTTTATTGCGGAAATATGTGGTACCCGTTGTTCCCTCTGTTGATCCTCCGGCCCCTGTGTTGGTTGATGGGGAGTTGGAGTATGTGGTTGAGAAGATTTTGGATTCTCGTTTTTCGAGGTGGAGACTTCAGTGTCTTGTCAAATGGAAGGGTTATGGCCAGAATGATAATTCTTGGGTTTTTGCCTCTGATGTCCATGCTGCTGATTTGGTTCATGCTTTTCATCTGGCTCGTCCTGATCGGCCTGGGGGCTCTGGTGAGGGTTCGGAGACCCCTCCTCAAGGGGGGGTACTGTTGTGAATTCTGCTTTTGGGCTCCCTCCGGTGGTTGTAGGTGGTAATGCAGTTGCCCCTGAGTTGCAGTCCTGGTCAGGTGTATCTGCTGATTGCAGTTCTGACTGGGGTATTTAGGCGTGCAGGATTCATTAGTCCTTGCCAGTTGTCCATGGTTGTTGGGAGGTTTTGGTCCTGGTTTGGTTCCTTCTGCCTTCTGCCAAATCAGCAAAGATAAGTGTCTGGTTTTGTTTCTGTGGCACACATGCTGTGTGCTTAATAATTCTGTGCTATTCAGTGTTTTTTGTCCAGCTTAGATTGTGTCAGTATTTTCTCAGTCTTGTTGGATTCTCTGGAGTGGCAGATATACATTCCATGTCTTTAGTTAGATTGTGGAACTTTTTGTATTATCTGCTGTGGATATTTTTGGAAGGGTTTTAATACTGACCGCTTAGTATTCTGTCCTATCTTTCCCTATTTAGCTAGAGTGGCCTCTTTTGCTGAATCCTGTTTTCTGCCTGCGTGTGTCTTTCCTCTCCTACTCACAGTCAATATTCGTGGGGGGCTGCCTATCCTTTGGGGTTCTGCTCTGAGGCAAGGTAGTGTTCCTATTTCTATCTATAGGGGTATTTAGTCCTCCGGCTGTGTCGAGGTGTCTAGGGTTTGTTAGGCACACCCCACGGCTACTTCTAGTTGCGGTGTTAGTTCAGGTTTTGCGGTCAGTACAGTTTCCACCTACTCCAGAGAAAGTTCTTGCGGCTCCAAAGTCACCGGATCATAACAGGTGCCCTCGAGCTGGTGGTACGGCTGGGGGTAAAATTGAGGTGTTTTATGTTTTTTGGTTTTGCCAAAATAATTTAAGCCAGAATTTTTCCCGGTGGGCTCCAAGAACCCTCCCCTCTAATTTGCATAAATTATGCTAATGTTGAATAAAATGTTTTTTGTTTGTTTGTTAATAAACTGGCCGCTGTGGCCATAATTATACAAAAGAAATTGGTGTCATGTTTTTATTTGTATTGTGATTGGGTTTATCACAATTGGTGGGTGGGGAATGTATAATAAGGGGAGCCATATTGGCCATACACGGTCAAGGAGGGGGCAGGAATAGGCGGAGCTGTATGTAGGCCCCCTATGACTGTGCTTGGGCATGGGCTCTTTTTAAATAATATTGAGTAAATTTTATTGGCTGTTAGGTGGTGTGGGAGGGGTTGTGAGTGGGGGTGGTGGGGGGCTATATAATCAAAAAGTGTGGGAAAACGGGGCACACTGGCAGTTAGGAAGTACTGAAAGTGACCCATCCGCCCTCCCCCTTTTTATTTTTGGATTTTTGTGGTAGGTGGTTAGTTTTAGTTGGGGTTGATGTGATAGATTTATTGAGAGCGAGGAATTTTTAGTTGGCACGTGTAAGGGTTATTATTATTTTTTGTCACAGTGGCTGGGGCGGGGGGTTGGGGTTCTTGGAGTTTATGCGAATTCAGCGGCGAAGGAATTTGAAGGAAATTCCGGACAGTCAAACGGGTTTGGTGTTCTGGCATTTTGGTTACAGGCTCTGGACGGGGTGATTACCCTTGGAGCTGGTGGTGGTTAATTTTTTCCCAAAATGGGAATTATGGTGCCCTCGAGCTGGTGGTCCGGCTGGGGGTAAAATTGAGGTGTTTTATGTTTTTTGGTTTTGCCAAAATAATTTAAGCCAGAATTTTTCCCGGTGGGCTCCAAGAACCCTCCCCTCTAATTTGCATAAATTATGCTAATGTTGAATAAAAAATTTTTTGTTTGTTTGTTAATAAACTGGCCGCTGTGGCCATAATTATCCAAAAGAATTTGGTGTCACGTTTTTATTTGTATTGTGATTGGGTTTATCACAATTGGTGGGTGGGGGTTGTATAATAAGGGGAGCCATATTGGCCATACACAGTCAAGTGGCTGCCTGATATACGACGCACTAGCAGTACAGCTGAATATACACTGTGTAAGAATTTGAATCTCCATTTTTTCGGGGGAGACACTGAACCTTAACTCTGGCCCTGTGGTATAACACAACACTATGAACGTGGCAGAAAGTGGCTGCCTGATATACGACGCCCTAGCAGTACAGCTGAATATACACTGTGTGAGAATTTAAATCTCTATTTTTTGGGGGGAGACACTGAACCCTAACTCTGGCCCTGTTGTATACCACAACACTATGAACGTGGCAGAAAGTGGCTGCCTGATATACGACGCACTAGCAGTACAGCTGAATATACGAGGGGCGATCCAAAAGTAATGATAATTGGTTATTTCTATTGCACACAGAAATTAAAATAAAATGTTTTCTTCTCTCTTAGGTACCCACTAGTCCAGGAAAAAAAAAATCACTTAAATAGACCACGATTGCCGGGAGCTACATTCATTTGAATATGAACTGCCGAGGAGTGAACATCAAAATGGAAAAAAACGAACTCAGAGCTGTCATCAAATACCTCTGCTTGAAAAAAATGACTACCAAAGATATACACAGCGACTTGGTGGAAACATTGGGGGACTCTTCTCTTCCATATTCCACAGTTGCACGCTGGGCCAAGGAATTTAAGCTGGGAAGATCATCGACGGAAGATGAACATCGTGAAGGACGCCCATCCACGTCCCTCAATGAAGAAAACATGAAAAAAGTTGAAGAAGTTGTATTGGCAGATCGAAGAGTGACTATCAGGCATGTAGCTGAGGTCACAGGGATCTCATATGGCAGTATTCAAAGAATCCTTGCAAAAGAATTGCATATGAGAAAGGTCTCCGCGCGTTGGGTGCCAAAAATGTTAACCGACGAGCAAAAGAAGAACGAGTTGACATTTCAATAGCAAATCTCGAAAAGTTCCAAGCAGACAAGGAAAATTTTTTGTCACGTTTTTTTACCATGGACGAGACCTGGATCCACCACTTTGATCCTGAAACTAAACAACAATCGATGACATGGAAACGATCTGACGAACCGACGCCGAAGAAATTCAAAGTGTCAAGCTCAGCAGGGAAGGTTATGGCGTCCGTTTTTTGGGACGCTGAAGGAATTATGATTGGGTTTATCACAATTGGTGGGTGGGGGTTGTATAATAAGGGGAGCCATATTGGCCATACACAGTCAAGTGGCTGCCTGATATACGACGCACTAGCAGTACAGCTGAATATACACTCACTGGCCACTTTATTAGGTACACCTGTCCAACTTCTTGTTAACACTTAATTTCTAATCAGCCAATCACATGGCGGCAACTCAGTGCATTTAGGCATGTAGACATGGTCAAGACAATCTCCTGCAGTTCAAACCGAGCATCAGTATGGGGAAGAAAGGTGATTTGAGTGCCTTTGAACGTGGCATGGTTGTTGGTGCCAGAAGGGCTGGTCTGAGTATTTCAGAAACTGCTGATCTACTGGGATTTTCACGCACAACCATCTCTAGGGTTTACAGAGAATGGTCTGAAAAAGAAAAAAAATCCAGTGAGCGGCAGTTCTGTGGGAGGAAATGCCTTGTTGATGCCAGAGGTCAGAGGAGAATGGGCAGACTGGTTCGAGCTGATAGAAAGGCAACAGTGACTCAAATCGCCACCCGTTACAACCAAGGTAGGCCTAAGAGCATCTCTGAACGCACAGTGCGTCGAACTTTGAGGCAGATGGGCTACAGCAGCAGAAGACCACACCGGGTACCACTCCTTTCAGCTAAGAACAGGAAACTGAGGCTACAATTTGTACAAGCTCATCGAAATTGGACAGTAGAAGATTGGAAAAACGTTGCTTGGTCTGATGAGTCTCGATCTCTGCTGCGACATTCGGATGGTAGGGTCAGAATTTGGCGTAAACAACATGAAAGCATGGATCCATCCTGCCTTGTATGGAGCATCTTTGGGATGTGCAGCCGACAAATCTGCGGCAACTGTGTGATGCCATCATGTCAATATGGACCAAAATCTCTGAGGAATGCTTCCAGCACCTTGTTGAATCTATGCCACGAAGAATTGAGGCAGTTCTGAAGGCAAAAGGGGGTCCAACCCGTTACTAGCATGGTGTACCTAATAAAGTGGCCGGTGAGTGTACACTGTGTGAGAATTTGAATCTCCATTTTTTGGGGGGAAACACTGAACCTTAACTCTGGCCCTGTGGTATAACACAACACTATGAACGTGGCAGAAAGTGGCTGGAATTATTATAAAGAAAAAAAAAAGGTACTGCAATAACACGCTCCCTAGTCCCTACAATGATCTCAGGACAAGTATGGCAGCAATAAAAAGGACTTCAGAACAAAAAAGTGTGGACAAAAAAACAAGACAGGTAACTGTGCAGAAAGGAGCAACAGGATTTTTGCTTTCAAAAAAGCAGTTGGTTTGCAAAGCACCGTGCACACAGCTATGCAGCTGATGCACTAAAATACGACCTCTACTGTCCCTGGACAAAAAGTTGGTGTTGGACAGTGGAAATCGCTACAGCACAAGCGGTTTGGGGGTTAATCTTCCCTCCTTAACTATATCCCTTCTTTTGATGATGAAGCTGCAGCAACCTCTCCCTATGCTAAGATCGGCAGAAGTAAGATGGCGGTCAGCGTGCAAGCCCCTTTATAGCCCCTGTGACGCCGCAGAAAGCAAGTCAATCACTGTCATGCCCTTCTCTAAGATGGTGGGGACCGAGACCTATGTCATCACGCTGCCCACACTCTGCGTCCTCCTTCATTGGATGAAAAACGGCGGTAACAGCATCATACGAAACGCGACTTTGGCGCTCTGATCGCCGACCGCGTGGCCGATCCCACACTAGGATCGGTTCGGGTTTCATGAAACCCGACTTTGCCTAAAAGTCGGCGATTTATGAAAATGACCGATCCGTTTCGCTCAACTCTAGTCATGGTGGATATTCCAGCAGGACAATGACCCAAAACACACTTCAAAAAGCAGTAGAAAATGGTTTGAGAGAAAGACTTCTAAGGTGGCCAGCAATGAGTCCAGACCTGAATCCCATAGAACACCTGTGGAGAGATCTAAAAATGGCAGTTTGGAGAAGGCACCCTTCAAATATCAGGGACCTGGAGCAGTTTGCCAAAGAAGAATGGTCTAAAATTCCAGCAGAGCATTGTAAGAAACTCATTGATGGTTACCGGAAGCAGTTGGTCGCAGTTATTTTGGCTAAAGGTTGTGCAACCAAGTATTAGGGCTCATTTCCACATGCGAGGCACACGTCCGTATCTCGCATGTGGAAACCAAGCTGTGGAGCCGGCACTCCAGAGAGGAGCGTGCGGCCGCATAGGAACACATGGAGCTGCACAGCTCCGCTCCAAAGTGCCGGCACCAGAGCTTGGTTTCCACATGCGAGATACGGACGTGTGCCTCGCATGTGGAAATGAGCCCTTAGGCTAAGGGTGCCGATACTTTTGTCTGGCCCATTTTTGGAGTTTTGTGTGAAATGATCAATGTTTTGCTTTTTGCTTCATTCTCTTTTGTGTTTTTTCATTTAAGACAAATTAAATGAAGATAATAATAACAAAGAATTTGTGTTTGCAATCATTTTCAGGAACAAAATAAGTATTATCTGAGAGAATTGCAGGGGTGTCAATACTTTTGGCCACAACTGTATATATTTACATATATATATATATATATATATATATATATATATATATATATATATACACCTGTTCTATATGTAGACATTTATTTATTTATTTTTAATTCTAACCTGTCTGTGATTTTATTGTACACCGCACTGAATTGCCGGCTTTTTTTATAGGACACTGGTGCGTATTTCTCGCAAGGCAGATGTGTGGTCCGTGTGTAATCCGTATTTTTCTCGCTCCCATAGACTTTCATTGGCGTATTTTTGGAGGAATACGCTGACTGATTCTCTCAGCCCGTTAAATACGGCCAAGAAATATACGGCTGTTGGAAGCTGCCCCATAGAGAAACATTGGTCCGTGTGCAATACGTTGTTTTTGAGCCTCTCCCTCATCTGTATTTCTCTCTAGTGTGATGCCGGCCTTAGTCAGCGATTCGCTCGCAGTTGATAGCTGAATAACACAGTCACTGTCTGCCACCAGTGACCCACGCTCAGTTTCAAAAAAGGGGACCAGGGGTATGACATCATAATGGGCGTCATATCTCCAGAATTAATTAAGGAAATTAATAAATAAAGTGCAGAAAACTACAAACCATTGCATTAAACCAGTTAAATACTAGTATAGGAACATGCCGGGTATTCAAGGTCACAAAGGTATGCAGCTCAGACATTGGGGTGATGTCACTGTACAGGAAACCGCTTTTACATAACCCCCCAACATTTTTTTATTCCCAACAAACCCCCCCAAAAAAAATATTTCAAAACTATATCTAGTCTTGTAAGATATAAATGTAACCACCTCCCCAATAATATATACATTATATATATATATATATGACCTGCCCCTCTTCTGGAATATGTATCTCACTGCTCCACCTTCAGCGCCCCCTACGGTTGCACCACTGTGGGGTACTACTGTATACACAGGCAGGTTGAGAGTACATGTAGTAAGGCTTTATTTTGGGCAGCCTGATTTATATCCAGTAACACATTTTTTTTCTTTTTGCTGAGAACATAATTCAGAGGAGAAATCAATTGTTCCCAGGTGTTCACGATAAACCCGAAGGATTCAGTCGGATTGTTCTCCCTGGATTTGCTGAACTAAGGCAGGTTTCATACTTGCGTATGGGAGGGCTGCGGATGGCAGCATACTTCCTCCCTCCATGGTTGGTTTGGACGCTGCGCCGAACTGCGCTGAACACTGCAAGCCTCGGCGACTAGGAAGAAACTAAGCAACTAAAAATGTTCTCTTCTTTTCGTACAAATGAAGGATTCATCCCCTGCGACGTACATGTATCTCATGGTCAGAAGTGCAGCTTGGCTATGTTTTGCAGTCTGACTTTCAGACGTCCGTGTCTCCGGTACGTGCGGTGACAGTTTTCACACGTACTGTAGATGCAGCGCCCCAGAGTCCTGGTCGTTGCAGTAATGTCGCTCTTCCACCAGGGAGTGTGATGTTACGTCTGAAGGCAATAAAGGAGATCCCTTTACCAGGTATCACAAACCATACAACACACTTCACACTCCAGCCCACCAGGGGGAGCTACACTCCTATCTATTAGGGCACTCCTCACAACTAGGTAAAACTGGTGGTCTGGATAGGAAGTTAGTCAGAAGCTGACTGGGCTTCACCCAGGCAGCACCCTGTCGGGCAGCCAGAGGGGAAGGAGGAACATCAAAGAGCTGCAGACAGAGGGGTCCCTGACAGGGGTGGGATCCTGTCAGAGGCCTAGCCAGAAGGCCACGGCGCTGCACCTGCCCCACATGTGGCAGCATCCTAAGAAAGAGACATTAGAAGAGAATTGTATTGCAGAGGGTGAGAAGCGAAGTCATAGCAAAAGGAGAGGAAACCAGAAGGAGTTCTGCCCTGCAAAAGGCTGTCTCCTCTCTGAGGCGCAGGACCCGGTAGCCGGAACACCGAGGGAGTCAACGTCTCCAAGCCTGGCTCCAAAGACCGGCAGGACAGCTAGTTCCATATTAGTTGCCCGACCTTATACCCAGGAGTCACGGTGGCAACTTGTGGGGGCCGGGGCGTGATAGAGTCCCTGTAAAAAGCCTCAGGCCACTGGTCATACAGGTTTGTCCTATCCTATCCATCAGGGGGACAGAGAGAAAGAGAAATAACATCTAGAACACCAACATCAGTTGTGAGGACCTTACCGAGAAGCTCAGCAGGGAGGTACTACAACACACAGGCGCTAGAGGAAGGCTACTGATTTCCACCTGGAAATCCAGGGGACTCTGGATTTGCCTTCAGACCGGCCGGACTCTGCCTACCCTGTGGTCTGTACCCTAGACTGTGGATGCTGAAGCCTTCAGTAAAGGTAAAGAGACTGCAACCTTGTGTCCTCGTCTTTCACTGCACCTTACACCATCCACCATCTACACACTGGGAAGCCCTGGGGATACACTTCACCTGTGGGTAGGTATACCATCTTGCTGCCATTACATCACCCCAGCGGACCCCTAAGCAGCGTCGGTCACAATGACCGAATACCACAGGTGGCGTCACGAACATTATCCCTTTAAAGACCTTTACCCCATTTACAACTGACGTCACCTAGGGCCACGGACCGGGTCAGCCACCATGACATCCCCACCGAGAACCAAAGGACCCGGTACCGAGTACCCCATTGCCCTACTGGGGGGCGATCCATAGACACTGACACATGTAGACACATTCAAGTGAATGGGTCTGTGCACATGTCAGTGTGTTACCATGGAGCTGAATAACCGCTGTTATTGGCAGCAGCAGGGGTAGGCTGATGGGAGTAATAGTCCCATCAGCCGACTCCTGCTCTCACTGTTATCACTTGAATATAAATCTCATCATTCTCCCCAGAGCAGGGGAGAATGATGAGGGTGGTCTTCAGCACCCGGCACCGGAGACCAGCGCTAACTGTGCCGCTGCTTCTTAGGTGCCGCTACATGTGGTACTACCACAAGTATTACACACATGAACACTGACATCTCTGGTACCAGAAATATCAGAACATGTGAAACAGGCCTTAATCTATGTTCACATGATGCATTTTTGTTTTTTTCTGCAAAGTAAAATCTGCTTTTTACAATATCAACAAAAGCTATGAGATTTCAGAAATGTCATGCATGCTTGCTTTTTTCCTTACTGAAATGGAAAACTGCTGCATTTCTGAGATCTGCAACATGTCAACTTGTTTTCATTTGTTTTTGCAGTGTTTTTGTTTGTTTTTTTACCATAGAAAGTAGTGAGACCATGCAAAAGGATTTTTGGTGATGAAGAAGCTTAACTAATAGTTTTATTATCTATATTAAACATCTGCTACGGACAAATGACACATCTAATACGCAGCACAAACGCAATCAACCCTGTTTTTTGTAAGCAGCTTCTTTACTGCCAACTTGTGAACACAGGCTAATAATTGCAGTTTATATGCTGTATTTGCTGTATACGTTTTGTGGAATATTGCTGCCACCTTGTGCGAAAGATGCAAAATGGCAGAGTAACTATGTAAGAAGCAGATATAAGTGCTCAAAAGTTTTCTATCAGCTTTTTTTACCTGTTAGTCTATTAGAATGTCATCTAAAAGAGAAATTAACAAACTACCTTCGCAATGGAACCAAAAATTAGGAATTTAACCTCCCCTAAATATTAAGTGCATTCTGGTTTCAGCAAACAAAGGCTATTCTTTGTTATTTAAGTCTTTGGGAAATTTTAGTTTTTGCACTTCTTTTTACTTGTACTCCCCTTCTTCCAACAATGATAACTCTCAGGTGCAGACTCGCTGCATCCTGAAATGACCCATGCACCGGAGAGTTCATCACTTATTCAGGACAGATTTGTATCACCTGACAGGAGAACATAATAAAGGTTTACTTTGAATGACTTTTCACTTATAGTATATAGAAAATTTTAAAGGGAACCTGTCACCCCCAAAATCAACTGTGAGCTAAGCCCACCAGCATCAGGGCTTATCTACAGCATTCTGTAATGCTGTAGATAAGCCCCCGATGTAACCTGAAAGATGAGAAAAAGAGGTTAGATTATACTCACCTGGGCGGGCGGTCCGATCCGATGGGCGTTGAGGTCCAGGTCCGGGCCTCCTATCTTCATTCCATGATGTCCTCTTCGGGTCTTCACGCTGCGGCTCTGGTGCAAGTGTACTTTATCTCCCTGTTGAGGGCAGAGGAAAGTACTGCAGTGCGCAGGCGCCGGGAAAGGTCAGAGAGGCCCAGCGCCTGCGCACTGCAGTACTTTGCAGTACTTTGCTCTGCCCTCAACAGGACAAATCAGTACACCTGCACCGGAGCCGCAGCGTGAAAACCAGAAGAGGACGTCATCTGATGAAGATAGGAGGCGCCGGACCGGATTGCGACGCCCATCGGATCCGGACCACAGCGGGAACGCCCCTGGGTGAGTATAATCTAACCTCTTTTTCTCATCTTTCAGGTTACATCGGGGGCTTATCTACAGCATTGCAGAATGCTGTAGAAAAGCCCCTGATGCCGGTGGGCTTACCTGACCCTCGATTTTGGGGGTGACAGGTTCCCTTTAAATCTTTTTATTATATATATAACAAAAAGAAATTTAGGCCGGCGTCACACTAGGCGTATGAAAATACGGTCCGTTTTTTACGGCCGTAATATGCAGAAATGTTCCCAAAATAGTTGTCCGTATGTCATCCGTAGGCAGGGTGTGGCAGCGTATTTTGCGCATATGAACATCTGTATGTATTCCGTATGGCATCCGTACGGCGAGATTTTCTCGTCGGCTTGCAAAACGGACATACAATGGATCCATGGGCTGATATATTCACGAAAACATATATACAGTCTATATATATATATATATATATATATATATATATATATATATATATGTCAGTGAGACACACATATATATATATATATATATATATATATATATATATATATATTTCATACAGCGCTAGATAGCAGAAAAGCCGGTAATTCAATTGCCGGCTTTTGCTATCTCCTTCCCAAACCCGACAGGATATGAGACATGGTTTACATACAGTAAACCATTTCATATCCCTTTTTTTTTGCATATTCCTCACTACTAGGGTTGAGCGACCTTTACTTATATAGGATCGGGTCGGGTTTCACGAAACCCGACTTTTTCAAAAGTCGGGTCGAGTGAAATCGGCCGATCCTATAAAAAAATCGGGGTCGGGGTCAGCCGAAACTCGAAACCCAATGCAGTGCATTGGGTTTCCAATGGTTCCCAGGGTCTGAAGGAGCGGAAACTCTCCTTCAGGCCCTGGGATCCATATTTAAGTGTAAAATAAAGAATTAAAATAAAAAATATCGCTATACTTACCCTCTGACGGGCCCTGGTACTAACCGGGAACCTTCCTTCCTTAGAATCAGCCTTCCAGGACCTAGCGGTGACGTCGCGGTGACGTCGCGGCTTGTGATTGGTCGCGCGGCCGCCCATGTGACCGCTCGCGCGACCAATCACAAGCCGCGACGTCACCGTGACGTCACCGAAGGTCCTGGAAGGGCTGATTCTTAGGAAGGAAGGCTGCCGGAAAGAAGCAGGGCGTGTCCGAGGGTGAGTATATACCTAATAGGAATATACTCACCCTCGGCTTCGTTCCGGCAGCCTTCCTTCCTAAGAATCAGCCCTTCCAGGACCTTCGGTGACGTCACAGTGACGTCGCGGCCTGTGATTGGTCGCGCGAGCGGTCACATGGGCGGCCGCGCGACCAATCACAAGCCGCGACGTCACCGCGACGTCACCGCTAGGTCCTGGAAGGCTGATTCTAAGGAAGGAAGGTTCCCGGTTAGTACCAGGGCCCGTCAGAGGGTAAATATAGCGATATTTTTTATTTTAATTCTTTATTTTACACTTAAATCTGAATTCCGATACCAATTCCCGATATCTTAAACATATCGGGAATCGGTATCGGAATTCCGATTCCAGATTCAGAAGATCGCCGACTTCATGGCCGACCCCACACAGGGGTCGGGTCGGGTTTCATGAAACCCGACTTTGCCAAAAGTCGGCGACTTCTGAAAATTGCCGACCCGTTTCGCTCAACCCTACTCACTACTAATGTTAGTAGTGTGTGTGTGCACATTTTTAGGGCTCTAGCTGTTAAAATAAAGGGTTAAATCGCGGAAAAAACTGGCGTGGGCTCCCGCGCAATTTTCTCCGCCAAAGTGGGAAAGCCAGTGACTGAGGGCAGATATTAATAGCCTAGAGAGGGACCATGGTTATTGCCCCCCCAGCTAAAAACATCTGCCCCCAGCCACCCCAGAAAAGGCACATCTGTCAGATGTGCCTATTCTGGCACTTAGCCTCTCTCTTCCCACTCCCGTGTAGTGGTGGGATATGGGGTAATAAAGGGTTAATGTCACCTTGCTATTGTAAGGTGACATTAAGCCAGGTTAATAATGGAGAGGTGTCAATTAAGACACCTATCCATTATTAATCCAATAGTAGTAAATTATTAACAAAACACATACACATTATGAAAAAAGTATTTTAATGAAATAAAGACACAGGGTGTTGTAATAATTTATTATACTCTCAATCCAACTGAAGACCCTTGTCACCTGAAACAAAGTTAAAATTAAAAAACAACAATATCCCACACCTTCCGTCGTTCAGTCTTGTCCAACGCTGTAAATCCATCTGAAGGGGTTAAATAATTTTACAGCCAGGAGCTCTGCTAATGCAGCTGTGCTCTTGACTGTAAAATCTGGGGAATGAATGGAAGCAGGGGAACGTAGCTACCTAGACTTGCGGTGCTGCGCCCCCTGCTGGCATAACCTCATATGAACTCGAGCGTGGGAACTTTTCTGAATATTTTCCCGCGATCGAGTTCATATGAGTTTATGCCAGCAGGGGGCGCAGCACCGCAAGTCTTGGTAATTACGTTCCCCTGCTTCCATTCATTCCCCAGATTTTACAGTCAGGAGCACAGCTACATTAGAGAGCAGAGAATATGGTAAAAAAAAAATTGTGGAATTGCACTTTTTTGTAATTTCCCCACACTTGGATTTTTTTCCCTTTTTCCAGTACATGATATGGTAAAACCAATGGTGTCATTCAAAAGTACAAATCGTCCTGCAAAAAACAAGCCCTCACATGGACATATTGATGGAAAAATCTAAAAGTTTTGGCTCTGGGAAGAAGGGAAGGAAATAACAAATACAAAAACGAATAAGGGCTGCGGTGTGAAGGAGTTAAAACATACCTGGCATCTATAACATCTGGCGTCTGATTCATGCTATCTAGCAGGTTCACTTTAAGGCCAGCGTCACACTAGCGAGTTTTACGGACGTATGAGAGGCGCAGAAAATACGCATTGCACACGGACCAATGATTTTCAATGGGGCAGCTCCTATCTGCCGTATATTACGCATCCATAATATACGATATGTTACGGGAGTAGAAAATCGCAGCATGCTGCGTTTGTCAGCGTATTGCGCAAAAAATATGCCAATGAAAGTCTATGGGGGCGAGAAAAATACGGATTACACATGGACCATGCGTGTGACTTGCGAGAAATAAGCACCAGTGTTCTATAGAAAAGCCGGCAATTCAGTGTGGTGTACAGTAAGTTCACGCTGACAGGTTAAAGCAGAATAGATAAAATAAATGTCTACACATAGTATAGGGAGATATATATATATATATATATATATATACTAGATGGTGGCCCGATTCTAAAGCATCGGGTATTCTAGAATATGCGTGTCCACGTAGTATATTGCCCAGCGACGTAGTATATTGCACAGCCACGTAGTATATTGCACAGGCCACGTAGTATGTTGCACAGCCACGTAGTATATAGCACAGCCCACGTATTATATTGCACAGCCCACGTAGTATATAGCACAGCCACGTAGTATATTGCACAGCCCACGTAGTATATTCAACAGCCATGTAGTATATAGCACAGGCCACGTAGTATATAACACAGGCCACATAGTATATAGCACAGCCACATAGTATATTGCCCAGGCACGTAGTATATTGCCCAGGCACGTAGTATATTGCACAGCCACGTAGTATATTGCACAGCCCACGTAGTATATTGCACAGCCCACGTAGTTATATTGCACAGCCCACGTAGTTATATTGCACAGCCCACGTAGTATATTGCCCAGCCACGCAGTATATAGCACAGGCCATGTAGTATATAGCATTGGCCACGTAGTATATAGCACAGCCATGTAGTATATTGCCCAGGCACGTAGTATATTGCGCAGGCACGTAGTATATTGCCCAGCCACGTAGTATATTGCACAGCCACGTACTATATTGCCCAGCCACGTACTATATTGCCCAGCCATGTAGTATAGTATATTGACCAGCTATGTAGTATATTGCACAGCCATGTAGTATATTGCCCAGCCATGTAGTATATTGCACAGGCCACGGAGTATATTGCACAGGCCACGTAGTATATAGCACAGGCCACATAGTATATAGCACAGGCCACGTAGTATATAGCACGGGCCATGTAGTATATACTCACCTTCCGTCCGCAGCTGTCACCGCCGCATGTGCTGCGCTGTTTTTTGCTGTCGAGGCCGTCATCACTGAACGCGGCCGCAAATTTAGTACCCGGCTTTTGGCCCTCCTCATGGCGACTCCACCCCCTTAGATTGGTAGCGGCCAGCCAGTGGGCAGAGACAAAAGGGCAAGGCCAGGAAGTATGCAGAGCGAGTCCCCGCCCACTCCATACAGGCTCGTCCAGAAGCGCTGCAAAGTGCAAAGGGGCCGCGACCAATGGATATATACTCACCTTCTGTCCGCGGCTGTCAACGCCACATGTGCTGAGCTGTTTTCTGCTGTCGCGGCCATCATCACTAACCACGGCCGTTAATTTAGTCCCCGGCTGTCACCGCCACATGTGCTGCGCTGTTTCCTGCTGTCGCGGCCGTCATCACTGACCGCGGCCGTCATCACTGACAGCGGCCGCTAATTTAGTCCCCGGCTTTTGGCCGCGGTAGGCCCAACAGCGCCCATGGTCCCGGTCGGCTCCTCCCTCCTCATGGCGACTCCACCCCCTTAGATTGGTAGCGGCCAGCCAGTGGGCAGAGACAAAAGGGCAGGGAGGCCAGGAAGTATGCAGAGCGAGTCCCCACCCACTCCGTACAGGCCTGGCCAGAAGCTCTGCAAAGGGGGCGGAGTCACCGTGAGGAGGGCGGAGCCGGCTGGGACCAGGGGCACTGTTGGGCCTACCGCGGCCAAAAGCCGGGGACTAAATTAGCGGCCGCTGTCAGTGATGACGGCCGCGGTCAGTGATGACGGCCGCGACAGCAGGATACAGCGCAGCACATGTGGCGGTGACAGCCGGGGACTAAATTAGCGGCCGCGGTTAGTGATGATGGCCGCAACAGCAGAAAACAGCGCAGCACATGTGGCGTTGACAGCCGCGGACAGAAGGTGAGTACATATCCATTGGTCGCGGCCCCTTTGCACTTTGCAGCGCTTCTGGACGAGCCTGTATGGAGTGGGCTGGGACTCGCTCTGCATACTTCCTGGCCTCCCCTGCCCTTTTGTCTACGCCCACTGGCTGGCCGTGACCAATGAATATCCGAGACAGACAGACAGAATTGACCCTTAGACAATTATATATGTACACTGTGTTCCAAATTATTATGCACATAGAGTTTAGGAGTGATAAGGTTAGAATTTTTTTGTTTGTCATTTAAACTCATTGATGGTGATGTGTTTCAGGGCTCTTTATATCACTGAAAGCAATTGCAGATACCTGTGCAAATTAGTTTGGCAGGTGTGTCCAAATAAAGGCAAGACTACTTAAGAAGGCTGTTCCACATTATTAAGCAGCCTACATTTTTTGCCAAAATGGGAAAGAAAAAGGATGTGTCGGCTGCTGAGAAGCAACAAATTGTGGAGTATTTAGGTCAAGGCATGACTACAATCAACATTGCCAAGACACTTCATCGTGATCATCGCACAATCAAGAAGTATGTAGCTGATTCCCAGCACACACGTGTGCGTGCTGATAAGGAAAAATTGAGGACTCTTTCCAACAGGCAATTGCGTAAGGTTAAAAGAGCAGCTGCAAAAATGCCTTGTCATAGCAGCAGACAAGTTTTTGAAGCTGCTGGTGCCTCCAACGTCCCCAGAACAACAAGATGCAGGGTCCTTCAGAGGTTTGCAGCTGTGCGTAAGCCATCCTGTCGACCACCTCTATCCACTGCAACAAGCAGAAACGGCTCCAGTGGGCCAAACGATACATGAAGACTGACTTCCAAACTGTTTTGTTCACCGATGAGTGCCGTACAATGCTCGATGGTCCAGATGGATGGAGTGGAGGATGGACACCCCATGAAAACACGGCTAAGGCGCCAACAAGGAGGAGGTGGAGTAATGTTTTGGGCTGGAATCATGGGGAGAGAGATTGTCGGCCCCTTTATGATCCCTGAAGGGGTAAAGATGAACTCCATAATCTATGTGGAGTTTTTAAAACAACACTTCCTGCCATGGTTCAAGAGGAAGAACCGTGCTTTCCGCAGCAAGATCATTTTCATGCATGATAATGCACCGTCTCATGCTGCAAAAAACACATCTGCATCTCTGGCTGCTATGGGCATAAAAGAGGACAAACTTATGGTGTGGCCACCATCTTCCCCTGACCTCAACCCCATTGAGAACCTCTGGAGCATCATCAAAAGGAGTGTCTATGATGGCGGGAGGCAGTTCACATCTAAGCAACAGCTCTGGGAGGGTATTCTGTCCACATGCAAAACAATTGAAGCAGAAACCATCCAAAAACTGACAAATTCAATGAACGAGAGAGTTCAGAAGCTTCTTTTGAACAAGGGGTCCTACGTGCAAATGTAACATCACCTAGAATAAAGTTTTCACTTGAAAACTGTTTGATTTCATTTTGTAATAAGCTGATAATGCTTATAACTTCACAATTGACCATTTTTTTGTTCAAAATAAAAAAAAGGTTGAAAACTCTGCTGTGCATAATAATTTGGAACATGCATTTTGAGTGTTTATTTTTTTTTAAAAAGATACTGTTTTCATAGGCAGTTTGTTCCAAAACATTGCAATTATACTAGAATAGTAAATGACTGGAAAATAACAATGACTGCAATTCAGATAGGTACCGTATATACTCGAGTATAAGCCGAGATTTTCAGCCCAAATTTTTGGGCTGAAAGTGCCCCTCTCGGCTTATACTCGAGTCACGGTCGGCGGTGGGGTCGGCGGGTGAGGGTGAGAGAGCGTGTCGCATACTCACCTAGTCCCGGCGCTCCTGGCGCTCCCCCTGCTCGTCCCACGGTCTTCGGTGCCGCAGCTCGTCCCCTGTTCAGCGGTCACATGGTACCGCTCATTAGAGAAATTAATATGGACTCCACTCCCATGGGGGTGGAGCCGCAAATTCATTCCTCTAATCAGCGGTAATGGTGACCGCTGACAGAGGAAGAGGCTGCGGCACCCGGAGACCATCTGTCCGGGATAAGGAGCCAGGGACGCCGGGAGCAGGTAAGTATCTCATAGTTACCTGTCCGCGTTCCACACGCCGAGCGCCGCTCTGTCTTCACGTACTCTTGTTCTGACTGTTCAGGTCAGAGGGCGCGATGACGTACTAGTGTGCGTGCCGCCCTCTGCCTGAACAGTCAGTGCAGAGAGACGCCGGGACGGGACGCTGAGGAGCTGCAAGCAAGAGAGGTGAGTATGTGTTTTTTTTTATTGCAGCAGCAGCAGCATTGTTTATAGCACAGATTTATGTGGAGTATCTATGGGGCAACGGTGCAGAGCATTATATATATGGCACAGCTTTATGTGGAGCATCTATGGGGCCATAATCAAAGGTGCAGACCATTATATATGGCATAGCTATCTATGGGGCCATAATCAAAGGTGCAGAGCATTTTATATGGCACAGCTTTCTATGGAGCATCTATGGGGCCATAATCAAAGGTGCAGAGCATTGTATATGGCACAGCTTTCTATGGAGCATCTATGGGGCCATAATCAAAGGTGCAGAGCATTGTATATGGCACAGCTTTCTATGGAGCATCTATGGGGCCATAATGAACTGTGCAGAGCATTATATATGGGGCAGCTTTATGTGGAGCGTCTATGGGGCTATACTGAACGGTGCAGAGCATTATATATGGCACAGCTTTATGTGGAGCATCTATGGGACCATAATGAACGGTGCAGAGCATTATATGTGGCACAGCTTTATGTGGAGCATCTATGGGGCCATAATGAACAGTATGGAGCATCTATTTTTAATTTTGAAATTCACCGGTAGCTGCTGCATTTTCCACCCTAGGCTTATACTCGAGTCAATAAGTTTTCCCAGTTTTTTGTGGCAAAATTAGGGGGGTCGGCTTATACTCGGGTCGGCTTATACTCGAGTATATATGGTAATTTAGAGAAAATATGAGGAAATATTATTTGCATAATAATTTGGAACACAGTGTAGACATATATATTGTGATGCAGTGACCCCTGTAACAGGTAGGGGGCACTGCATGGTCTCCCCAGTATATGCACGGAGGCGTATTGAGGCCATAGGGATGCATGGCAATCGCAGGCATGACTGTGGTGATGTGATAAAGTCCGGCAGTATTGTGAATAGCCGATATGTGTGTCGCAGAGGAGGATACTCTGCGCTGTCAGCCAGAAATAAGTTGGTTCTGGGACCTATAGTCCCACAAGTATTTGGTATGTTTATAATGGGAGACTGGCAGGGCTAGTTATGTGAGATGGGCGGGACAAACTAGCCACACACACCCACGCTCCCACCCAGGGGAGTGGTTACAGGTATGTAATGTGACCAGGGTGTGGGTCACTTGGTTCCTGTGGGTGGACCTCAATGGTCCAAGTGCAAGGCCCTGGAAGCTTGTGTGGGAAGTCCTGGGGAATAGGATTCCTGAACAGCACATGGTTGGGTTTTAACTCTGAGTGGTCTGTGTGTTGGAGTCTCCTGGGAGTGGAGATGTCCTGGAAGCACTGAGAGACCGTCGACCTGGACAGTCCGTGCTGAGGACCTGGGACTGACGTGGAGTCAACCTGTGGAGCAGGAGCTCCTGAGAGGTAACCCCTGGTATGGGGAAAAGAACTGTGTGCGCCAACCTATGACAGTTGCTGAACTGTGCAGTCACCTGGTGACTAGAGAGTTAAGGCGGGACTATTGAATGCTTTGTAAAGCCACACGTGTTAAAGTAGCAGACTAGGTGTAAGCTGGTGATGTACAACCTGTCTTACGGTGCGGTTTAAGACAATTAATAAACCGTATGGATTGATTTGTGTGAGATATCGTGCCTGAGTGCTTGAATCCTATGCCAAGCGAGTGTCCCCCAAACACATTCAGGTAGCGCAATCTCAATATATATATATATATATATATATATATATATATATATATATATATATATATATATATATATTTAAATATATATATAAATATATATATATGTGTCAGTGAGACACATATATATATTTTTATTTCATACAGCGCTAGATAGCAGAAAAGCAGTCAGCGCGGTGTACAGTAAATTCACACTGACAGGTTAGAATAGAATAGATAGAATAAATGTCTACACATAGTATAGGTATATAAATATATATATATGTCAGTGAGACACATACATACAGTACAGACCAAAAGTTTCGACACACCCTCTCATTTAAAGATTTTCCTGTATTTTCATGACTATGAAAATTGTACATTCACACTGAAGGCATCAAAACTATGAATTAACACATGTTGACTTATATACTTAACAAAAAAGTGTGAAACAACTGAAATTATGTCTGATATTCTAGGTTCTCCAAAGTAGCCACCTTTTGCTTTGATGACTGCTTTGCACACTCTTGGCATTCTCTTGATGAGCTTCAAGAGGTAGTCTCTGGGAATGGTCTTCCAACAGTCTTGAAGGAGTTCCCAGAGATGCTTAGCACTTGTTGACCCTTTTGCCTTCACTCTGCGGTCCAGCTCACCCCAAACCATGTCGATTGGGTTCAGGTCTGGTGACTGTGGAGACCACTTAACCCCTTCAGATGGATTTACAGCGTGGGACATGACTGTAACGGCGGAAAAGTATGGGATATTGTTGTTGTTTTAATTTTCCTTTCTTACAGAATGAGGGTCGTCATTTGGATTGAGAGTATAATAAACTATTACAACACCATGTGTATTTATTTTAATAAAATACTTTTTTCCTAATGTGTGTGTGTTTTATTAACCATTTATTACTATTGGATTAATAATGGATAGGTGTCTTATTAATGTCACCTTACAATTGCAAGGTGGCATTAATCCTTTATTACCCCATATCCCACCCCTACACGGGAGTGGGAAGTGAGAGGCTAAGTGCCAGAATAGGTGCATCTCCCAGATGTGCCTTTTCTGGGGTGGCTGGGGGCAGATGTTTTTAGCCAGGGGGGGCCAATAACCATGGTCCCTCTCTAGGCTATTAATATCTGCCCTCAGTCACTGGCTATCCCACTCTGGCGGAGAAAATTGCACAGGAGCCAGTTTTTTCCACGATTTAACCCTTTATTTTAACAGCTAGAGCCCCCAAATTTTGCACACACACTCTACTAACATTATTAGTGAGGAATATACAAAAAAGAAGGGATATGAAATGGTTTACTGTATGTAACCATGTCTCATATCCTGTCGGGTTTGGGAAGGAGATAGCAAAAGACGGCAATTGAATTACCGGCTTTTCTGCTATCTAGCGCTGTATTAAATATAAATATATGTATATATATGTGTCTCACTGACATATATATATATATATATATATATATATATATATATATATATAGACCGTATATATGTTTTCACAAATATTTGAGCCCATGGATCCATTCTATGTCCATTTTGCAAGCCGGCGAGAAAGTCTCGCCGTACGGATGCCATACGGATTACATACGGAGGTTTACATGCACAAAATACATAGCCACACCCTGCCTACGGATGACATACGGAACACTGTTTTGGGATCATTTCTGCGTATTGCGCATGTAAAATACAGACCGTATTTCCCTATGCTGAGTGTGACGCCGGCCTAATGCAAATTAAGTGCATGTATGTAATCTATAAGTGGATAGATGTCATCTATTGATGAGGGAACGTGCTGGGATACAGTGTTATCTGAGCATGCTCGGGTGCTCACCAAGTGACTTCGCCGTGCTCGAAAAATATGTTCGATTCCCCGTTGCTGCATGTCTCACGGCTGTTCAACAGCTGCAACACATGTAGAGATTGCCTGTTTGTTAGGCAATCCCCGCATGTGTTGCAGCTATCATAGAATCATAGAATATTAGAGTTGGAAAGGACCTCCAGGGTCATCGTGTCCAACGAGTCACTAAACCATCTCAGACAGATGTCTGTCCAGCCTCTGTGTGAAGACTTCTATTGATGGAGAACTCACCACCTCTTGTGGCCGCCTGTTCCACTCATTGATCACTCTCACTGTCAAAAAGTTTTTTCTAATATTTAATCTGTATCTTCTCTCTTTCAGTTTCATTCCATTGCTTACGGTATTGTATTTCCATGTGTTAATGAGAATAAAGATGATCCCTCTACACTGTGACAGCCCTTCAGATACTTGTAGACAGCTTTCACACTTGCATTTGGGTAGAGTGTGTAGGGCTGCGTACTTCCTCCCTTAAGCTCCGCCTACTTCCGCACGTCTTCCCTTAAGCTCCGCCTACTTCTGAATGCATCCTGCATTCTTTACATCCTACAACAGCGCCACCCCTAACTACTGGTTGTGCATGGTATTGCTGCTCAGCTCCATTCACTTCAAGTTGCAAAACCAAGACCCAACCCATTATCAGGAGTTCCCTCCATAAATCAGAATATTCTAAAAAAGGTTTGTTCTTAGTCAGACAAGCCCTATACTTATTTTTTTTTCTTGATTATTAAATTTAACAAGTTTCTAACAAACCTTAATTACATTGAGAATTGTAATACCCACTTATCTTTGAAACAGCTCGATTTCTATACATGATGCACTCGGGAACAGCATGATTCACGGGGTGGGGGGCAAATTACTAACATGAAAAGATGGCAAGTAACAGATGCCTTTATATTAACTGTTATTACCATCATAGGGAATGTGCCTGTAATGGAACTCAGCCCAGTGTTTTACTGGTAAAATTACAGCTCTTTGCACACACAAAGCTCCATTTGTTTCAGCCGGCAATCAGATCATTTTTTTAAAATCCAGAAAAGCGCAGTTTCTTCCAATATCACAGCTCTACAGGGAACAAGTGGGTAATTGGATATTTACTCACAAACTGACACAAAAATGTATCATGCTGCAAAATCGTCATCGGAGTGCATGGCAAAGCTGGACTTATCTGATAGTACGTGTGTATAGCGAGGCCATTTGTTTAACATTTACTGCATCTGGAAATGTTTCACACTCTTGATGTATAAATATTATTTCCTACCGATCATTAGAGATGAGCAAATAAATGATGTAGCCCCCTGGTCCAGCGGGAGAGGTTCATATTCCGTAGCCACCAGACAGGAGCCCTGGGAGCTACCTTCGACCTGCTAGAATCCCGGCGCCTTTTCTGGTTAGTCATCGCTGTGGCGTGACGCACCTAACGTCGCACCTGGCCAGGCTCAGAAGGGGCACCGGGTATTCCGGCGGGAAGGACGCGCTTTACAGAGCTCTTCTCCGGCAGCAAAAAAACCCGGTGTAGCCAGTGGACTAGGGTGATGCCCATTGATATGCTAATTTCTACCGAACATCCAAAAAATGTTATTTTTGAGAAATCTCCAGGATTTTTTTTTTTTTTATTCACACTAGCTTTTCTCCTATCATAAACTCACCATAAAATAGAGAGTATAAGTACCATAAAAAGATTTCCTTTTATTAAATAAGTATTTTAAAATAAACATGTAGATTTTGCAAATATAATAACAGAGGCTGCAAATGCTACATAATAGTCACAGGAGACCAAATCACATATTGTATGTGTTTTACCCTAATCAAATCCTACCGCATGTCCACATAGGTACGTATAGATTTAAGCTTAGTGAGATGCAAAAGAAAGTGCATACAGTGCAAAATGCTGCCTAATAGCATGCATATAAAATACAATATGATAATGGTAAAGGGAGGGTGTAGTGATGGTGCTCTTGCCGCCCCAACGCATGTTTCGTGTGGTCATTTCCTTGAAATAGATCACTCTTTGTAATGACTCTATATAATATATGAGTTTCACTTTTCGTATTGAAGAACTGAAATAAATTAATTTTGATGATATTCTATTTTTGTGAGAAGCACCTTTATGTCATGATGGTGAATAAAGTTGAGTGAATTTGATCGGGTCCCTGCTTATTCGGCAAGCTATAGCGCTTGCCGGATAAGCTACAGAGGGAACACTGATACCTTGAGCGCTCCGGCTGATCAGCTGTCCGGCACTGCAGCTGCATGTGTCGCGGCTCTCACTGTCACAGAACATGCATGGATGCACTTGCCCCATATAGTGCTGCACAATCGTTATGGCCCCATAAGATGCTCCGCACAGCCACTGCCCCTTATAGTGCTGCACAATCGTTATGGCCCCATAAGATGCTCCGCACAGCCACTTGCCCCTTATAGTGCTGGCGCTGCACAAGTGTTATGGCCCCATAAGATGCTCCGTATAGCCACTTGCGACTTGCCCCTTATGCTTTTGCTGGCATAAAAAAAATAAATCACATACTCACCTCACCTCTCTCTCTTCGCTCAGGACCCCCGGCACTTTCAATATTTACCTGGCTGCTCCTCGTGCGGCTCCGTCTTCGGCACTGACGTTCAGCAGAGGGCGCGCACTGACTACGTCACCGCGCCCTCTGACCTGAGCATCACAGCCAGAGGACGCTGATGACAGAGCCGCACCGGAACGAGGAGAGGTAAATATCGCGAAGCGCTGCGCAGCGCTGTATACTCACCTGCTCCTGGCGCTGCGTCCCTGCTTCCACCGCTGCATCTTCTTCCTGTATTGAGCGGTCACATGGTCCCGTTCATTACAGAAATGAATATGCGGCTCCACCCCTATGGGGGTGGAGCCGCATATTCATTTCTGTAATGAGCGGGACCATGTGACCGCTCAGTGCAGGAAGAATCTGCAGCGCTGGAAGAAGCAGGGACGTCCAGGGACTGCGCCGGGAGTAGGTAAGTATAATTAGAGAGCGGTGACAGGTCCCTGCTGCGGGTCACTCACAAATGGTGGGTCATCATCAATCATGGGTCATTTTATTCTCCTTCACTACTGTCCATGGGGCCCCTAAGTAGTCTGGGCCCCGTCGCAGCTGCGACCGCTGCGACCGCAGTAGTTACGCCCCTGTTCACAGGTTATTACTAGATTACAGATGTAATCAGTTGGCCTATCTTCTCATAGAGGAGCATTGGTGATACAATAATTATGGTATCTCAGAAACCTTATTTGGTCCTATCGGCCTTATGCTTGTATGCTGGTCTTTGTTGGGACATTTTAATCCCTGCTGTGTCTTTTATCTGTTTTGTTATTAATAAAGATTTTTTTTTCTATTTCCAATATCCTTTTGAACTATAAGACTGCTTTTGTCCTCATTTACCGTTTTTATTAGTGAATTATGGAGTTAGTCCTGCATGTGTCCATACATGTGCTATGGGTGATATTTAAAATACTGATTTTTATCTGATAGGGTAATATTGTTGTTTATCCCATAAGCCTATTATGTTTTCCACTCATTGTTCACGCCGCATTGATGCAGTAATTGATGCCAGTAATAGATGCCAAAGGAGCTCCAACTAAGGGTACCGTCACACAGTACCATTTACATCGCTACGACGGCACGATCCGTGACGTCGCAGCGTCGTATGATTATCGCTCCAGCGTCGTAGACTGCGGTCACACGTTGCAATCACGGCGCTGGAGCGATGCCGAAGTCCCCGGGTAACCAGGGTAAACATCGGGTTACTAAGTGCAGGGCCGCGCTTAGTAACCCGATGTTTACCCTGGTTACCAGCGTAAACGTAAAAAAAAACAAACAGTACATACTCACATTCCGGTGTCTGTCCCCCGGCGTTCTGCTTCTCTCCACTGTGTAAGTGCCATAGCCGGAAAGCACAGCGGTGACGTCACCGCGTCACCGCTGTGCTCGCTTTCCGGCTTGCCGGCGCTCACAGTGCAGAGAAGCTGAGACGCCGGAGGACAGACACCGGAATGTGAGTATGTACTGTTTGGTTTTTTTACGTTTACGCTGGTAACCACGGTAAACATCGGGTTACTAAGCGCGGCCCTGCGCTTAGTTACCCGATGTTTACCCTGGTTACAAGCGAACACATCGCTGGATCGCTGTCACACACAACGATCCAGCGATGTCAGCGGGTGATCAAGCGACGAAAGAAAGTTCCTTACGATCTGCTACGACGTACGATTCTCAGCAGGATCCCTGATCGCTGCTGCGTGTCAGACACTGCGATATCGTATGGATATCGCTAGAACGTCACGAATCGTACCGTCGTAGCGATCAAAATGGCACTGTGTGACGGTACCCTTAGTATTGAGTGCATTTACTCAGCATACATTTCAGTAGGCCAATTGATGACACCCTTGAAATTGTTCCAGAAAATGAAGTATTTCTCCCAGAAAATGATTGCAATTGCACACATTTTGTTATACACACATTTATTTCCTTTGTGTGTAAAGGAAAAAAATGCTGAGAAAAAAGGGAAGTTTGACAGAATTTCACACAAAACCCCAAAAATGAGCCAGACAGAATTATTGGCACCCTCAACTTAAAATTTGGTTGTACAACCTTTGGAATAAATAACTGCAATCATTCACTTCCTATACCATCTACAAGCTCCTTACACCTCTCACCTGGAATTTTGGAGCACTTTTCTTTGGCAAACTGTTCCAGGTCCAGGTGTGTTAGTGTGTGCTATTATAGTCTGATTATTTTTTATCCTATTTTTCTGCCTTTTTTAATGTCTTTTACAGCACTATGGAATTAATGTCGCTACATAAGCAAGTGCAATAAACATAAATACATTTTTGGGGTTGTGTAGTAAGTGGTATTCACTGTCAGCGATTCATTTAGATGATGATTGGATACTTCCTTCCAATATAGGCTTTGCTATGAAATCTGTGCCAAAATATTAGATTTTTTGTACCAACCGCCATGTCTTTTTGAGACTTGGAAAAGGTGAGTAGATGGTTTTTACAAGAATGGTGCACATTGTGAAGCATGGAGGGGGAGGTGTGATGGTGTAGAGGTGCTTTTTGGTAAGAGTGTTGGTGATTTATTCCAAAATTCAAGGCCCCCTTATCCAGCATGGTCACCATAGCCTTCTGCAATGACATGCCATCTCATCTGTTTTACATTTAGTGGACCATAATTTGTGTCGCAACAGGACATTGACCTAAAACACATCTTTGGGTTATGTAAGGACTATGTGACCAAGAAGGAGAGGGATGGAGTGCTGTGACCGATGGCATGGCCTCCACAATCTCCCGACCCCAACCCAATTGAGTTGGTTTGGGATGAGTTGGATGCAGAGTGAAGGCAGAGCAGCCAACAAATGCCCAGCACCTCTGGGAACGTCTTCACGACTGTCGAAAAGTCATTCCAGGTGATTACCTGAAGAAGCTGCAGCTTTCAGTCTGAATCTACAATGTGCACATTACTTTAGGAGATGGGAAAACCATACATACCAGGAAGGGGCCCAAGATGGGGGATATATATACCTAGATGGGGACATTACTACATAAAGAAGGGGGGCAGCTGAACTTATATATCTTTGTAAGGCCTCTTTCACACGTCAGTGTCTCCGGTACGTGTAGTGACAGTTTTCTCACGTACCGGAGACACTGACACACGTAGACACATTAGAATCTATGTGTTTCTGCACATGTGCGTGTTTTCACATGGACCGTATGTCCGTGTGCAAAACACGTAGACATGTCCGTTTTTTTCCGGCTTCACGTACAGCAATACGTCCTGCACACGTGCACATGGAGGACTGTTGTGAACTCCGTTTTCAGGCTCCCTCTTGTGGTCACAGATGGTATTGTGTGACTTTGGTTTTTTGGCTCCCCCTGGTGGTTTGGTTTATTATCCTGCGGGTCTGCTGGATCAGCTGCCTCGTTATTCACCAGGGAGGCTCCTATTTAGCTCTGCTTCACTTCCACTTGTTGCCGGCTGTCAATGTATTCAGTGCTATTCTGATTACTCCTGATTATCTCGTTTTCTGCCTCTTCAGGATAAGCTAAGTTCTGTTTGAATATTTTTTGCTCATCTGCCTGCAATATGATTTCTGTGTATGATGAGTCTAGTCCAGCTTGCTAACATGTGATTTCTTTTTGCTGGTAAGCTCTGGGGTACGGAGTTGCTTCCCCCGCACTGTTAGTTGGTGCGGGGGCTCGAGCAATCTCTGCGTGGATATTTTGAATAGGGTTTTTTTATTGACCGCACAGTTTCCTTCCTATTTTCTGCTATCTAGTATTAGCGGGCCTCATTTGCTAAATCTGATTTCATCTCTGCGTTTGTGCTTTCCCCTTAACTCACCGTTAATATTTGTGGGGGGCTATTCTATATCTTTGGGGTCATTCCACTGAGGCAAGTGAGGACTTACTTTCCCTCCAGGAATAGTCAGTTTCTCAGGCCGTGACGAGACGTCTAGGATTTTTAGGTAACGTTCCACGGCTGCCTATAGTTGTTTGCGGATAGGATCAGGTTGCGGTCAATCTAGTTACCACTTCCCCAGAGCTAGTAGTCTGTTCAGTTACTTAGCTAGTCCGACCTGCGATCCTTGCCACTAGGATCATAACAGAGAACAGTGTGCACTCTCCTCCGTGTGCACGTACCACCCGCAGGAGAGA
Organism: Ranitomeya variabilis; assembly: GCF_051348905.1. Taxonomy (NCBI): domain Eukaryota; kingdom Metazoa; phylum Chordata; class Amphibia; order Anura; family Dendrobatidae; genus Ranitomeya; species Ranitomeya variabilis. The sequence goes on from NC_135233.1 coordinate 208,710,422, forward strand.
CAGCGCTACAGTAAGCGCTGTCCCCCCCGCTGTGGTGCTGAAGGCGGCCTCCCCGCTTCCCACCCCCAGTGCGCCACCAGGCCCCTTGCAGAAGAAATACTCACCCAGCTCCCGCGATGTTTCCTCTCTCCTCTCAGCACTGGCCCCTTGTCCTGTGTGAGCGGTCACGTGGGACCGCTCATTTTACAGTGAGGAATATGCGCATATTCCTCACTGTAATGAGCGGTCCCACGTGACCGCTCACACAGGACAGGCTGCCAGCGCTGAGAGGAGAGAGGAGACATCGCGGGAGCTGGGTGAGTATTTCTTCTGCACGGGGCCGGGCGGCGCACTGGGGGTGGGAGGCGGGGGTCACTGTTATGGACCTGGTGGTTAGGAGCACCCGAAGTGACCTGATGGTTAAAACAGAAAACCTAGGACAAGCTCTGAGGAGGTGGTAACTCTACTGACCGCAATCCCTAATCCTATCACACACACTAGAAATAGCCGTGGAGCGTACCTAACTCTCCCTAGACGCCTCTTCACAGCCTAAGAGCTAACTACCCCTAAAGATAGAAATAGCAGCCTACCTTGCCTCAGAGAAATTCCCCAAAGTAAAGGTAGCCCCCCACAAATATTAACTGTGAGTTAAGAGGGAAGTGACAAACACAGGAATGAAACAGATTTTAGCAAAGGAGGCCGAATCTTCTCTAAAAAGACAGAGGATAGGAAAGGGAACTATGCGGTCAGTATTAAAAACTACAAAAACCACGCAGAGTGTGCAAAAAGACCTCCACACCGACTCACGGTGTGGAGGTGCAGCTCTGCACCCCCAGAGCTTCCAGCTATCAAGGAAATATCATGATAGCAAACTGGACTAGAAACATAGCATATACTGAAAAATATATTCAAAAACCGATGAACAGCAAATGACTAGCAAGGACTTAGCTTCTGCTGGAGTAGACAGGTCATCTGAGAAATCCAAGAGAGATCTGAACCAGTACTGAGACATTGACAGCTGGCATGAACTAACGACCTGGGCAGAGTTAAATAGGGAAGCGAGCAGAAGCAATAAACGAGGGCAGCTGAGAAAGCCAACCTCAAAGATCAGCAGTTCCACTCAAAGCCACCAGAGGGTGTCCAAGGACAGAACTCACCAAAGTACCATTCACGACCACAGGAGGGAGCCCGAGAACGGAATTCACAACAGGTCACATGCAAACTTTATTTTTCACAAAAATTAACAAAAACTTGATCTTTCATCTCTTCTCTCCTGCGGGGGAGAAGAGATGAATGCCGCCTTCAGCACCACACAGCTGTCTCTCCTGCACGGTCCGTGTGGTCCTCAGGTGGCACACGGGCGTGTGCCACACTGATGTGCCACGTGAGCACACGGACACACGTACATGGATAACTCCGGTACCAATTTCTCCGGTACTGGAATTATCTGGACGTGTGAAAGAGGCCTAAGGTTTAAAATACTGCAAGTGCATGTTGAAAAGCCGCGGAGACACCATCACGTGTTTCTCAACGCAAGCAATGAATAGCCAGGTCTTTCACCGGGAAGGAACAACCACGGGAAGGGCAGCATCCAATAAAGGAAAACCACCTATGCCAAAACATGGTATCCATCCACAGACAGCTGTTTCGGGGTATTACGGCTTTTCTACATGCATTTGCATATTTCCCTTTAGGGATGGGGGCAGTGTTCTGGATGACTGCGTTGAGAAACACGTGATGGTGTCTCCGCGGTATTGGATGTTTTGATCTCCCCGAGGTCATTCACCCTTATGTTTATAAAATACTGCAAGGACCCATACATCTAACCAACATGCAGGTGGGGGGCCCAGGTCCAAATTTTGCATCAGGGCTCATCAGAATCGTTATGCCACTGATAATTTGTATGTGTGGAAAAATACATATTTTTCACACATAGCACAAATCAAATGTTAGATTCCTCAAAATACCTCATTATACTCTGATTACAGCTGTACATCCCTTGGCGTTATCTCAGCAGCTTATATATATGAGAAACAAAGACAAGGTCTTGGATGTCTAACTAATACATAACTTATTCTAATACCTTCTACCTTATTGTTATTTTCTACATTTTGAAGCTGTTTTGATTTCTCTGTATAATTTAAATAACAAAGAACAAAGATAGAAAAATTGCTACAACCAGTTGTATTATTATTATTATTATTATTATTCCTTATAAGTATCACTGTTACTTGAATCTGTGGATCCGTGGGATTTACTGGTTTTGTCCACCAGATAGCGCTAAAAGCTTTGATGATAAGCAGCACTGACTGATTATTCACTGCTGATACCGAGATGTGACCAAGGGCAGGCACCACAAATCTAGATAGAAAACATTCTGCTTCATTGCTGGACAGTGTTAATTGATTTTGGAGTTCTGAGAACCTTAACGACTGCCGCACTCTTGTAATGATGACAAACACATTAGTGTCTTGTAAATAAGGAGTATGGGGAATATTTTTGTATGGATGATAAAATGTATATTATAATAATAATAATAATAATAATAATTGTATTTATATAGCGCCAACATATTCCGCAGCGCCTTACAAATTATAGAGGGGATTTGTACAGACAATAGACATTACAGCGTAACAAAAACGCAGTTCAAAATAGATACCAAGAGGAGTGAGGGCCCTGCTCGCAAGCTTACAAACTATGAGGAAAAGGGGAGACACGAGAGGTGGATGGTAACAATTGCTTTCGTTGTTCGGACCAGCCATAGTGTAAGGATCGGGTGTTCATGTAAAGTTGCATGAACCAGTTAACAGCCTAAGTATGTAACAGTACAGACAGAATGCTATTAACTGCATGAAATGTGTGAGAACATGATTATGTTTTTTTTTGTGAATGGGCCACACAGGGATAGTTAGGTTAATGCGTTGAGGCGGTAGGCCAGTCTGAACAAATGCGTTTTTAGGGCACGCTTAAAACTATGGGGATTGGGGATTAATCTTATTAACCTGGGTAGTGCATTCCAAAGAATTGGCGCAGCACATGAAAAGTCTTGGAGACTGGAGTGGGAGGTTCTAATTATTGAGGATATTAACCTCAGATCATTAGCAGAACGGAGAGCACGGGTAGGGTGGTAGACTGAGACCAGGGAGGAGATGTAGGGTGGTGCTGAGCCATGGAGGGCAAGGGTAGGGTGGTAGACTAAGGCCAGGCAGGAGATGTATGATGGTGCTGAGCCATGGCGAGCTTTGATGAGGGTAATAGTTTTGTACTGAATTCTGGAGTGGATGGGTAGTCAGTGTAATGACTGGCACAAGGTAGCGGCATCGGTGTAACGGTTGGTGAGGAATATAATCCTGGCAGCAGCATTCAGGATAGATTGGAGCGGGGAGAGTTTGGTAAGAGGGAGGCCGATTAAGAGAGAGTTACAACCGTCAAAACGAGAATGAATTAGTGAAACAGTAAGAGTTTTTGCAGTGTCGAAAGTAAGAAAAGGAAAAATTCTAGAAATGTTTTTGAGATGCAGATAAGAAGAGCGAGCCAATAATCGGATGTGGGGGGTGAAGGAAAGCTCAGAATCAAGGATGACCCCAAGGCAGCGGGCATGTTGCTTGGGAGTAATGGTGGAACCACACACGGAGATGGCAATGTCAGGTAAAGGTAGGTTAGTAGAGGGAGAGACCAAGAGGAGTTCAGTTTTAGACAGGTTCAGTTTAAGATAGAGGGAGGACATGATGTTAGAGACAGCGGTAAGACAATCACTGGTGTTTTCTAAAAAGGCAGGCGTGATATCAGGAGAAGAAGTGTATAATTGGGTGTCATCAGCATAGAGATGGTACTGGAACCCAAATTAACTGATTGTTTGTCCAATAGGGGCAGTATACAAAGAGAAGAGGAGGGGGCCTAGGACTGATCCTTGAGGAACCCCAACAGTAAGGGGAAGGTGAGAGGAGGAGGAACCAGCAAAAGATACAGTGAAAGAGCGATCAGAGAGATAGGAGGAGAACCAGGAGAGAACGGTGTCCTTGACGCCGATGGAGCGGAGCATAGTGAGAAGGAGCTGATGATCTACAGTGTCGAATGCTGGGAAGAGATCCAAGAGAATTAGCATGGAGTAGTGACCATTAGGTTTAGCTGTTAGTAGATCATTAGAGACTTTAGTGAGGGCTGTTTCAGTAGAGTGTAAAGAGCGGAAACCAGATTGAAGAGGGTCGAGAAGAGAGCTATCTGAGAGATAGCGGGTAAGACGGGAGTGGACCAGGCATTCGAGGAGTTTAGAGATGAAGGGAAGATTAGAGACAGGTCTATAATTAGCGGCACAGTTTTGATCGAGGGATGGTTTTTTAAGCAATAGGTGTATGATGGCATGCTTAAATAAGGAGGGAAAAATATCGGAAAAGAGAGAAAGGTTGAACATTTTTGTTAGGTGAGAGGTGACAGCCGGGGAAAGGGACTGGAGGAGATGTGATGGGATGGGGTCACTGGTGCAAGTGGTCGGGCGAGAAGATGCAAGGAGCCTGATTACTTCTTCTGTGACTGGTTCAAAGTCAGAGAGTGAACTAGATGCAGTGGGGGAGGGAGAACAGTGCATGGTATGAAGGGATTGGGAGATAATTTCCTGTCGAATGTGGTCAATTTTTTCTTTGAAGTAATTGGCCAGATCGTCAGCGCGGAGATCTGTGGTTGGGGCCTGCACTCTTGGGTTGAGTAGGGACTGGAAATTGTCAAAGAGACATTTAGGGTTATTGGACAGTGAGGTGATGAGGGTGTTAAAATAGGTTTGTTTGGGAAGGTGAAGGGCAGAGTTCTATGTTTTAAGCATGAACTTATAATTGATGAAATCTTCAGGTAGATTAGATTTTCTCCACAGACGTTCGGCGCACTTGGAGCACCGCTGCAGGAAACGTGTTTGCAGCGTGTGCCACGGTTGTTGCTGTCTGTGCCAAGTTGTTCTATGTATAGGAGGTGCAATTTCATCCAGGGCACTTTGCATGGTTTCATTGTAATGCTTCAGTGCAGAATCAGGACATGAGATGGAAGAGATAGGGGCCAATGTATATAAAAGTAATGGAGAGGAAAAAGTGTAAATGTCACTTTATGGATAACTGAGCTAAACCAAACGACCTATTCATGGGACCAATGTAAGGCCAGACTCCGCATTCACTTTGAAGTGATACTGAATTACCACTTTTTTTAGCCCCTAGGACACTGCAGAAGCAGCTTGTAGTATAAATACAGTGGGTACGGAAAAAAAGTATTCAAACGCCATTTTACATTTTTCACACTTTGTTTTATTGCAGCCATTTGGTAAATTCTAAAAAGTTCATTTTTTTATCATTAAGGTACACTCTGCACCCCATCTTGGCTGAAAAAAAAACAGAAATGTAGAAATGTTTGCAAATTTAAAAAAAAAAGAAACTGAAATATCGCATGGTCATAGGTATTCAGACCCTTTGCTCAGACACTCAAATTTAAGTCACATGCTGTCCATTTCCTTGTGATCCTCCTTGAGATGGTTCTACTCCTTCATTGGAGGCCAGCTGTGTTTAATTAAACTGATAGGACTTGATTTAGAAAGGTGAACACCTGACCTATATAAGACCTCACAGCTCACACTGCATGTCAGACCAAATGAGAATCATGAGGTCAAAGGAACTGGCCAAGGAGCTCAGAGACAGAATTGTAACAAGGCACAGATCTGGCCAAGGTTACAATAGAATTTTTGCAGTACTCAAGGTTCCTAAGAGCACAGTGGCCTCCATAATCCTTAAATGGAAGAAGATTGGAACCACCAGAAGTCTTCCTTGACCTGGCCGTCCAGCCAAACTGAGCAATCACAGGAGAAAAGCCTTGGTGAAAGAGCTAATGAAGAACCCCAAGATCACTGTTCCTGAGCTCCAGAGATGCAGTAGGCAGATGGGAGAAAGTTCCACAAAGTCAACTATCACAACAGCCCTCCACCAGTCGGGCCTCTATGGCAGAGTGGCTCGACGGAAGCCTCTCCTCAGTGCAAGACATATGAAAGCCCACATAGAGTTTGCTAAAAAACACATGAAGGACTCCCAGACTATGAGAAATAAGATACTTGAGTCTGATGAGACAAAGATAGACCTTTTGGTGATAATTCTAAGTGGTGTGTGTGGAGAAAACCAGGCACTGCTCATCACCTACCCAAAACAATCCCAAGAGTGATACATGGTGATGGCAGCATCATGCTATGGGGGGGGGGGGGGGGTCAGCTGCAGGGACAGGACGACTTGTTGTCATTAAAGGAAACATGAATGCGGCCAAGTACATAGATATCCTTTATGAAAACCTCTTCCAGAGTGCTCTGGACCTCAGACTTGGCCGAAGGTTCACAAAGGAGTGGGTTCAGAACAACTCTGTGACCATTCTTGATTGGCCCAGCCAGAGCTCTGACCTAAACCCAATTGGGCATCTCTGGAGAGACCTGAAAATGGCTGTCCACCAACATTCACCATCCAACCTGAGGGAACTGGAGAGGATCTGCAAGGAAGAATGGCAGAGGATTCCCAAATTCAGGTGTGAAAAACTTGTTGCATCATTCCCAAGAAGACTCACGGCTGTACTAGCTCAAAAGGTGCTTCTACTCACTACTGAGCAAAGGGTCTGAAAACGTATGACCATGTGATATTTCAGTTTTTATTTTTTTATAAATTTGCAAAAATTACTACAGTTCTGTTTTTTTTCAGTCAAGATGGGGTGCAGATTGTACATTAATGAGAAAAAAATGATCATTTTTGAATTTACCAAATGGCTGCAATGAAACAAAGAGTGAAAAATTTAAAGGGGTCTGAATACTTTCCGTCCCCACTGTATATTATGAAATCACTTACAATCGCTTGTAAATAATGCTGGGAAAACGATGTCATATCCACTCGATTGTCTCCCCAATTTGTAAATGTAGGAATAAAATTAAAGCTTGTTCACATTGCCTGCTTATTCTCAAGCCTTCTCATATACTAATCTTTTACTAAAAGCTATCTGGATTAGGGTGCACCAAATTTATTAATAGGCTCTACATGTTTTGGTTGTCCATGCTCTAGAGCAGTATTTCCCAAACTCCAGTCCTCACGGACCCCAACAGGTCATATTTTCAGGATTTCCATAGTGCTGCACAAATGAGAGAACTCCTGATACTTCCATCACCTGTGCAATACTAAGGAAATCCTGAAAACATGACCTGTTGGGGTCCGTGAGGACTGGAGTTTGGGAAACACTGTGTCTAGAGTATAAAATCCATGCCAGTAAAGGGCCTCTGCAGGATTCTGCAAATGCTGTATAGTAAAACTTTTTTGTACACCCCTTCAAATATATTCCATTAGGGGCAAAAAAATAAGAATTGAAGTTACAACAAAAACATAAGTTATCTTGTATACAATATATTATTAATTCATACAAAAACAGTACTATATTAAAATTCAGAGGTAAGGTACTGGAAAAAGAGGTTACTCTATATACTAACCATCCTATTACATAGATAACATCTACATACAAAGTCTTTTATATTTTTAAAGTTAGTAAATGTTCAACAATCCATTTAATATACATACAAAAATAAAACAATAAAGTGTCTAGTGCTGTAATTTATAAATATAAGAATATCTTAGCTAAATATAAGCGCTAGATGGCGCTGTTGTGGTATTTTTACAGAATGCTATATGAATATTTTATTAAGCTCATAATCATTAATACGTGTTACTAGTACTGACTTATATAAGTATACTTGGCGTTAAGGCTATCACAAACAAATATATCATAAGTCTGCTATTAATGTATATATAGATATCTCATCGCAGAGAGTATATTCTAAGTCTGGATTCCATAAAGATCTCAAGGGTAAACACACATCCAAGTATCAAAAAAGCAATAAAATGTATGATTTACCGTGTATATTGCCCCTGGAAGAAGCTGGGCGAAACGCGCGCGTCGGGGCGCGAGGTTCTCTATATCCCACCTAGGTTACAGCGATATACACGGTAAATCATACTTTTTAATGCAGCCCTCTCATAGGGTATAATGCAGCCCCCCTAATATAGTATTAAGCAGCCACCCATAGAATATAATGCAGCCCCCTCATAGGGTATAATGCAGCCCCTTCATAGGATACAATGTAGCCCCCCCATAGTGTATAATGTAGCCCCCTCATATAGTATAATGCAGCTCCCCATAGAATATGTTGACCCTCATAGAGTATAATGCTGCCCCACATAGAATATATTGTAGCCCCTTCTATAGAATATAATCAAGCCTCACAGTATTGTGGCCCCAATACCCACTCATGTTATATATAAATTAAAAAAAACACAATACTCACCTCTCCTCCTCACTCCCTTGCTGATCCCGGCTCTGCTGTGGTTTCAGCAGCTGCTCTGTCATCTGTCCGGCATACAGTTGAATGTGGTGCGCACTGGAGGGCATCGCTGGCATCAGGAGGGCCCCCTGACTCACGGGCCCTGATAGCGGGCAGCTGCTGCAGGAATCGGTGGCTGCAGCTAACACTGCCCGCTATTAAAGTGAAATGAATATTCACTGCTCTCCATGCCCATGGGTGTGGGGAATAGTGAATATTAATTTCTCTTTAGCAGCGGGCACAGACTTTAGCCGCAGTAGCCAGCTCCTGCCTCCGGTCACCTGTTGCTCCACCGCTGCTGCACTGCTGGCGCTGGGCCCCATAGCAGCTGTTTGGTGTGCCACAATTTGTGACACACAACTGTCTGGGGGCACTTGGGGCAATGTGAGCTCTAGTCAGCTGCCGGCCCTGCATGCCAGCAGATGTCAGTGCCTGGGCCTACAGGAGAATTCTGCAGTGGTTCAGTCTGACCCTGTACATTGGTCTTACCTTCATTTACTAAGAAAATCCCCGTTGCAGGAAAAGTTTCCACATGTTCTAACTTTTAGATGCCAAAAAACTAGCTTAAAGGGAATGAAACGTTCCTCTATTCAGTCGATAATATGCTACCCTCTTTATTATAGAACTTATACTGGTGAGATCTGAAGAAGACGGAGCTGAGAACTAATTACAAGGTAATGGGGCAAGTTAAGACATCGCGAGCATAAAAATCAATATTTCACAATGAAAAAAAATTCAAATCTAGATCTTATTCAGATGTCAGTGATTTTTCTCATATACAAAAAGCTCTACATAGGGAATGATGAGGTGTGCACTAGTCGATCCCCACTACCACTAAAGACAGCAGGGATAGACGAGCAAGGGGAACTCTTATCTTGAGTAGACTCAGAGAAGTAGCCCAAACGTCCTCCAGCAATACCAAGGAGGAAGATAGCTCCCAGCCTCAACTGGAGGAAATGGAAATATCACCGGCAACTCCCAGCAGCAAGCTGGGATTCTATAAACACCCTGGTTCAGGTGTGTCAATTAGAGCCAGAGGCAGATTTCCACTGGGTCAAAAAGGTTAAGAAGGTGTCTGCAAGGCCACACGCAGAGACCTTCTGCAGCTAGATGCAGTGTGACTTTCTGCAGCCTCTGACACACCCATGGCATTACCATAGTACACCGATCAGTAATTACTGGTGTTGGGTGTGACAATGACTTGTATAAGGCAGTGTTACGATAGTACACCAATCAGTAATTACTTGCATTAGGTGTGACAATGACTTGTGTCATGGAGTGTTACCATAGCACACCGATCAGTAATTACTGGTATTAGGTGTAAAAATGACGTTTCAGACAGTGCTATCATAGTACACTTATCAATAATAACTGGTATTTGGTGCGAAAATGATTCATGCCAAGCAGTGTTGCCGTAGTACTCTGATCAGTAATTACCGTATTTTTCAGACTTTATGACCAAAGATTTTTTTATAAGATGGGGGTCCATCTTATAGTCTAAATTTAAGGTATCTTACTTAGGGGCGGTGGAGTGGGATCACAGGAGGCATGGTCCCTTCCTTAGGAAGTCAGCGGTGGCAGAAGTGGGGCAATGATGTGGACACTGGGTGGGAGAAGGGGGTGCGCCAGCGGTGCGATGCTGTGGGCATGGTGTCGGCGGTGAGGCAGAGTGGAATGCATTGCTTTCACAGTTGCCATTTTCATGAAGCCATGGGCCGCTGGAGGTGGCACATGCGCAAACTGAGACCTCAGCCAAGATCTCAATCTGCGTAAGTGCAGTCTCTGAAGCCGATATCCCAGTCTGCGCATGCGCCACCTCTTTGCACTCACCGCCAACCTTGGGCCCGCATTGCACCATTTCTGCCACTGTGGGCATCTTGAGGAAGTAACCCTGCCACCTGTGATCCCGCTCTAGCATGGCCGCAACTCCCCAGGAGGCTACAGTCATAGTATATTTTTTAGGGGAAAAGTGTGTGTCTTATAGTTCGAAAAATATGGTACTGGCATTAGGTATGATAATGACTCGTGTCTGGTATTGTTACCATAGTACACCAATCAATAATTACTGGCATTAGGTGTGACAATGACTTGGGTCAGGCAGTGTTACCATAGTACACCAATCAGTAATTACTGGTATTAGGAGTGACAATGACTTGTACCAGGCAGTGTTACCTGTCATGCACAGTGTAGGAAAGACTAAGTGCAAGACGAAGGGATGAGGGGAAGGAAGCCCAACACTAGGGAAGGGGGGAGTGAAGACCTCTAGGCAGATCTAAAGTCACCCTGTCTACCCTAAACATCCTTACATAAGTTCTGCACCTATCACCAAGCAGGAACCTAATTCCTGCCTGACCTTGGCGATAAGCCCTACTTATGATGAGGAATGACGAGGTATGCACTAGTCGATCCCCACTACCACTATGTAAAGACAGCTGGTATAGACGAACAAGGGCAACACTTATCTTGAGTAGACTCAGAGATGTAACCCAAATGTCCTCCAGCAACAGCAAGGAGGAAGATAGCTCCAAGGCTCAACAATAGAAATGGAAATATCACCAGCAACTCCCAGCAGCAGGCTGGGAGTCCATAAACACCCTGCTTCAGGTGTGTCAATTAGGGCTGGAGAAAGGTTTCCACTGGCTCAAAGAGTCGGTAAGGTTAAGAAGGTGTCTGCAAGGCCAAATGTTGCAGTGTGACTGCGTGCAGCCTTTGACACACCCATGGCATTACCATAGTACACCGATCAGTAATTACTGGTATTAGGTGTGACAATGACTTGTGTCAGGCAGTGTTACCATAGTACACTGATCAGTAATTACTGGTATTAGGTGTGACAATGACTTGTGTCAGGCAGTGTTACCATAGTACACTGATCAGTAATTACTGGTATTAGGTGTGACAATGACTTGTGTCAGGCAGTATTACCATAGTACACCGATCAGTAATTACTGTTATTAGGTGTGACAATGACTTGTGTCAGGCAGTGTTACATAGTACAACACCGATCATTAATTTTGAAATCATCAGGGGATTCTGACTTTCTTATTAAGTCATGTTAGACAAGTGCGCTAATATCCAGGCGTGATTGTAGGGTGACCTGTAATAATCCAGTCACCCTATCCACCAGGCTGGCAGCATCGTCATATCGGACCTCAATAATTTGATTTAATAAAAGTGAATTATTTATTAGATTTTTATCCTGCATTCATTACTTTACAGCCTTTTGGCATCATTGGACGAAAAGCTGAAATGAAAGAATAACTGAGATTTAAGGAGACCTCCGGATGTTATCTACTGTATAGGTGATAACTGGTAGGTTGGCGGAGGTCTCACCAGTTGGACACTCATTGATTGACAGTCAAGAGGTGGAGACAGGAGAGTAGAGTCTAGTATATAGACTATATTTCCATGTACACCAGTTTTTGCATTTTCACTTATATTTAGACATAGGGATGGGAAGAAGTCGCCCATTTGGTTTAGATCTCACTTACAAGGCATGAGAGGTGTAAACAAACCCTGTGACTGCTGATAAAGGAGCTGCCAGGCTTAATGCATTCCAGATGTAGGTGACACTAGACAGAAGAGAGACCAGGACAGCTTTATATGACAAGACAAAGAGAACTATCTGAGCTGCCTGCTGCACCTCTATGCACTTTATACCACGCTGCTTCTCCTAATTAGAGGAAAAGTCATTGATCCTATAGAAAAATACTGGAATCAGAATTATATAGGGCTACATAGTACATAGACTGTAGCACAGAGGCTCGCAATCTCTAGGTTCTGCCTAGGTTAGGTCATAAATATCAGATTGGTGGGGTCCGACACGCAATCATCTTTAACAACTTCCACTGTGGTCGCGTGTTCACAGAACCCATAACAGCCTCTATACAATGTATAGAGTGGTACTTAGCCAATGAAAATATGCAGTGCTGGCTTAATATATATATAATCAATTACACATAAATTATTAATTCCAGAAATAGACTTAGAACAAGTATATTTAATATATAAACATAAATAAAAAAAAGAGGTGAACGTAAAGACGGAATAATGTCACCGTAGGAGAAATTTCTTGTGCAAAAAAGTTCTCAAATTCAAAAATATAAATCAAAACTTTCATCATGTGACATAAGGAATCAAAAGATAGTTCAATATAATTGATGATTAGAATTACTACTCTTATAGAACCTGTGAAGATATCTGCTATCAGGAAGCAATAAAGTGCATGTAAAGCTAGCATGGCTCATGTCATGTATATCACATAATGTTTACTAATTGGTCACATAAATTGTATCCCAGCAAGGTACAAGAACAGTGGGTACGGAAAGTATTCAGACCCCTTTAAATTTTTCACTCTTAGTGTCATTGCAGCCATTTGGTAAATTCAAAAAAGTTCATTTTTTTCTCATTAATGTACACTCTGCACCTCATCTTGACTGGAAAAAAAACAAACCAGAAATATAGAAATTTTTGCAAATTTATGAAAAATGAAAGACTGAAATATCACATGGTCATAAGTATTCAGGCCCTTTGCTCAGTATTGAGTAGAAGCACCTTTTGAGCTAGTACAGCCATGATTATTCTTGTGAATGATGCAACAACTTTTTTACACCTGGATTTGGGGATCCTCTGCCATTCTTCCTTGCAGATCCTCTCCAGTTCCGTCAGGTTGGATGGAGAACGTTGGTAGACGCCATTTTCAGGTCTCTCCAGAGATGCTCAATTGGGTTTAGGTCAGGGATCTGGCTGGGCCAGTCAAGAATAGTCACAGAGTTGTTCTGAAGCCAGTCCTTTGTTATTTTAGCTGCATGCTTTGGGTTATTGTCTTGTTGGAAGGTGAACCTTCGGCCAAGTCTGAGGTCCAGAGCACTCTGGAAGAGGTTTTCATCCAAGATATCTCTGTACTTGGCCGCATTCATGTTTCCTTCAATGGCAACCAGTCATCCTGACCCCGCAGCTGAAAAACACCCCCAAAGCATGATGGTACCACCACCATGTTTCACTGTCGGGATTGTATTGGGCAGGTGATGAGCAATGCCTGGTTTTCTCCACACACACACCGCTTAGAATTATCACCGAAAAGGTCTATCTTCGTCTCATCAGACCAGAAAATCTTATTTCTCATAGTCTGGGAGTCCTTCATGTGTTTTTTATGAAACTCTATGAGGGCTCCCATATGTCTTGCACTGAGGAGAGGCTTTCATCGGGCCACTCTGCCATAAAAGCCCGACTGGTGGATGGCTGCAGTGATAGTTGACTTTGTGGAACTTTCTCCCATCTGCCTACTGCATCTCTGGAGCGCAGCAACAGTGATCTTGGGGTTCTTCTTTACCTCTCTCACCAAGGTTCTTTTCCCACAATTGCTCAGTTAGGCTGGACGGCCAGGTCTAGGAAGACTTCTGGTGGTCCCAAACTTCTTCCATTTAAGGATTATGGAGGCCACTGTGCTCTTAGGAACCTTGAGTACAGCAAAAATTCTGTTGTAACCTTGGCCAGATTTGTGCTTTGTCACAATTCTGTCTCTGAGCTCCTTGGCCAGTTCCTTTGACCTCATGATTCTCATTTGGTCTGACATGCACTGTGAGCTGTGAGGTCTTATATAGACAGGTGTGTGCCTTTCCAAATCAAGTCCTGTCAGATTAATTAAACACATCTGGACTCCAATGAAGGAGTAGAACCATCTCAAGCAGAATCAAAAGGAAATGGACAACATGTGACTTAAATATGAATGTCTGAGCAAAGGGTCTGAATACTTATGACCATGTGATATTTCAGTTTTCCTTTTTTAATAAATTAGCAAAAAAACCTACTACATTTCTGTTTTTTTTTTCAGTTAAGATGGGATGCAGAGTGTACATTAATGAGAAAAAATGAACTTTTTTGAATTTACCAAATGGCTGCAATGAAACAAAGAGTGAAAAATTTACCAAATGGCTGCAATAAAACAAAGAGTGGGTCTGAATACTTTCCGTACCCACTGTATACAGTATATGGAGGTCACGATTAATGAGGCTTACCCATAGTAAAGTGTTAATGTGAGTGCAGTCTCCCAGGTGACCGCACTTTCTCACAGGGGTCAGGAGTTTCTAACGTGATACATGAATTTAATATAGATAGGATACTATATATAGATATGGTAATTAGGGTTGAGCGACTTTTATTTTTATAGGATCGGGTCGGGTTTCACGAAACCCGACTTTCTCAAAAGTCGGGTCGAGTGAAATCGGCCGATCCTATAAAAAAGTCGGGGTCGGGGTCGGCCGAAACGCAAAACCCAATGCAGTGCAATGGGATACTATGGTTCCCAGGGTCTGAAGGAGAGGAAACTCTCCTTCAGGCCCTGGGATCCATATTTAAGTGTAAAATAAAGAATTCAAATAAAAAATATTGATATACTCACCCTCTGACGCGCCCTGGTAGTAATTGGCATCTTCCGTTCCTAAGAATGGCGCTTCAAAGACCTTTCGATGACATCACGGCTTGTGATTGGTCGCGGCGGCCCACGTGACCGCTGAGCGACCAATCACAACAAGCCGTGACATAATTCTCAGGTCCTAAATTCCTCATTCTAGGAATTTAGGCCATGAGAATTACGTCACGGCTTGTGATTGGTCGCTGAGCGGTCACGTGGGCCGCCGCGACCAATCACAAGCCGTGACGTCATCGAAAGGTCCTTCACGCGCTGATTCTTAAGAAGGAAGGCTGCCGGAAAGAAGCCGAGGGTGAGTATATTCCTATTAGGTATATACTCACCCTCGGACGCACCCTGCTTCTTTCCGGCAGCCTTCCTTCTTAAGAATCAGCGCGTGAAGGACCTTTCGATGACGTCACGGCTTGTGATTGGTCGCGGCGGCCCACGTGACCGCTCAGCGACCAATCACAAGCCGTGACGTAATTCTCATGGCCTAAATTCCTAGAATGAGGAATTTAGGACCTGAGAATTCCGTCACGGCTTGTTGTGATTGGTCGCTCAGCGGTCACGTGGGCCGCCGCGACCAATCACAAGCCGTGACGTCATCGAAAGGTCTTTCAAGCGCCATTCTTAGGAACGGAAGATGCCGGTTACCAGCGGCGATGTCCAGGCTGCGTCGGAGAGGTGAGTATATCAATATTTTTTATTTTAATTCTTTATTTTACACTTAAATGTGGATTCCGATACCGAGTTCCGATATCGCAAACATATCGGAACTCGGTATCGGAATTCCGATACCAGATTCAGAAGATCGCCGACCTCATGGCCTACCCCACACAGGGGTCGGGTCGGGTTTCATGAAACCCGACTTTGCCAAAAGTCGGCGACTTCTGAAAATGGCCGACCCGTTTCGCTCAACCCTAATGGTAATTACATAATGAAACTGCAGCGCCCCAGAGTCCTGGTCGTTGCAGTAATGTTGTTCTTCCACCAGGGGGAGCAATATTACGTCTGGAGGCAATAAAGGAGATCTTCTGTCAAGGTATCACAACCACACACAACACACTTCACACTCCAGCCACCAGGGGGAGCAAAGGGTTCTATCTACTAGGCCACTCCTCACAGTTAGGTAAAACTGGTGGGTTGGTTAGGAAGTTAGTCAGTCAGAACTCGACGGAGTTTGGAAGAAGCTGGCTGGAGTGGGTTCCAGTCAGATCCAGACTGCGGTCTGAGGAGGACGAGGGTCCACGGAGCTGCGCCTGCCCCACGTGCGGCAGCATCCTAGCAAAGAGACATTGAAAGGAAGTGTGTTGCAATGAGTGAGAAACAAAGGCATAGCAACAAGTGGATACCAGGGAGGATAGTGGCCGAGAGTAGCAGTATCCTCCTGGTGCGCGAAGCCAGTGGCCGGAATACCGAGGGAGCAACTGTCTCCAAGCCTTGCTCCAGAGACCGGCAGGACAGTCAATTCCAAGTTGGCTGCCCGACCTTAATACCTAAGAAGACACGGTGGCAACTTGTGGGGGTCGGGGCGTCTCTAGGGTCCCTATAAACAAGCCTCAGGCCATCAGTCATACGGGTTTTTGTTCTATCCGACCACAGGGAACAGTGAGAGGAGTAATAGCAGTGAGGACCTCATTAGCGCTTATGCAAGTGGGAACCTACTGTGTTAATGGGCGCATAGGAAGGCTATTGAATTCCACTTGGACAAGGAGACTCTGGATTTGCCTTCAGACCGGCCGGATTCTGCCTACCCTGTGATCCGGTGCCATGGGCTGTGGACACTGAAGCCTTCAGTAAAAGGTAAAGAGACTGCAACCTTGTGCCTCGCTATTCACTGCGCCTTACATCATCCACCATCTACACTCTGGAAAGCCCTGGGGATACACTTCACCTGTGGGAAGGTATACCATCTGGCTGCCATAACATCACCCCAGCGGACCCCTAAGCAGCATCTGTCACCCTGACTAAATACCACAGGTGGTGTCACGAACACTAAACAAACTTTCCCTTTTATTGGACGTCCCTCAAAGGGCCACGGACCGGGTCGGGCCACCGTGACATTCCCCGAACCGGAGGACCCGGTGCAGAGTACCCCATTGCCCTTACGTGGGGGGCGCTCCAAAACTATTTTCAACCTACCAGTAATTAATTTCTTAGTGAATTTCTTAATATATAGAGTGGTGCTGTTATGGCTTTGTTACCCTGCCCTAAATGTCAAACCATTGATCTGATATTCATGACCTAAACAGTCACAGTTGTTTTAATTTTTATTTCATAAATCAATAGTGCACATGAAAATAAGAAACTTTGTAATACATAATATCTGAGTCAAAATCTCAGCCAATTCCTTTATGGCCAATAAACATACTGAATTAGTAATTCCACAAATTACGGTAGGATAGGCCAGGGTCTGGTTATTGGACGCCATCAAGCAGCAGAATCAAGGGGCATTAGATCCTGTTGAGGAGCACTACTCTTTTGACCCCAGTGATGCAAAAGTAACACCCGTCCTCTGAGTGATAACTTACTGATCTGCGTGGGTCCGAATGTTGGGATCTGCACCAATCGAAGAAGCAGGGAATTTGTATCCCCTTTACAAAATGGAGCAGCAGGTCGGACACCCAACCATTGCTCCTTTCATTCCCTATGGGGAAAAGACAGAAAAGCCAAGTGCAGAGCTCATAGGGAATTATCAGAGCGGTGTTCGAGCATGTGCACTGTGCCCCATTCTGCTGATCAATGTGGGTCTTAGTGATCGACTCAGCGCCGTTCAACAAGTTATCATTTTTCCTTGCGGATAAGTGAGCAAGGGGTTGTCCGGTGCAAACAAGTTAAGTTCGTTACAGACTTTTTTTTTTACATATTTTTTTAAAACCACTGTAGAGAAAAAAAAACAGGTGAACACGTAGAAAATGAACCTTAAAAAGATGCAAATTGAAAGCATAAAGTCCAGATGGAAATACTGGAAAAACATCAAACTCAAAACAACAAACACAGGTGCTAGGTTGGATTTGGCCCTTTTGGGTTCTAAAACCTCTCTATTGTAACAATCATTGTGGAAACAGTAGGGTGGATCTAATCTTTCTAAGTTAGAGAGGGTAGCCTTACAGGAATTAAAGTCATGGAATGACATTGTGTTCAAGTCGGCTGATAAAGGGGGGCAACCTAGTCATTTGGCCTGTTAAACAGTATGAAAGACAGGCGGACAAAATGTTAAGTTATCCAAAATGCTATAGCAAATTGACTTTTAACCCCTTATCTTCCTTTCAGAGTCTCCTGGTTGATATTATGGACAAAGCCTTCACACAGGGCATTATTTCTAAAAAAAAAAACCCAAACTGCTGGATCATATTCAAGGTAGCCATCCGAAACTCCCCGCTTTTTATTTGATCCCAAAAATACATAAAAATCCCTTCGACCCCCGGTCCATCCCATCGTGTCAGGTAATAATGGGCCATGTGAGTTGATTGGGGACATTGTCGATTATTTCTTGAAACCATTGATTGTTAATTTACCATCATACATCAGGGATACCATGTCATCAGCATTGCAAAGGTTGGACCAATTGTGCTTGGATGAGAATAAGCTCATTGTAACTGCTGACATGGAGTCCCTGTATACATCCATTCGTCATCAGGATAGTCTGAATTCTGTTCAGTTCTTCTTAAACTCCAGTTCTTTGGATGGTTCATTGGTGAAACTGATTATGACCCTGTTGGAATTCCTGTTAACTCACAGCGTGTTCACTTTCAACAACAGTACTTACCTTCAATTACAGGGCACAGTGATGGGGGCTTCATGTGCCCTCTTGTATGACAATTTATTTCTTGGGGCTTGGGAGAGAGATGTCTTTTATAGTGACCTCATCCAGGAAGTGAATAACTCTCGCAACTGGATGAGGTACATTGATGACATCCTCTTATTTTGGGATGGCCCATTTGAGGGTTTAAATAATTTGAAACAATGATAGGAACATTAGACTAACCTTTAAACATGGCAGAGAAATGGATTTTTTTGGACATTAAAATGGTGATTGATTCTGAATACAGATATTTTCAGAAAGGCCACAGCAACTACCGGTAATTCATTTTTATCATCCTATCTCTACGAACCATGAAATCCCTGTGGGGCAATTTCTTCGAGCTAAAAGAATTTGTTCTTACAAAGATAGTTTTGAGAAACAGGCCACTGATCTTACCAGGAGGTTCATGGAGAGATGCTGCAGCAAAATAATGATTAGAAGAGGTTATCTTAGAGCCTCTAAAACTCCATGTAATCGACTTTTGTATGGACCTCCTATCCCCAAGAATCAGGAACATTCATATCAGATACGTTTTATCACCACGTATAGTAATAAATGGAATTATTTGAAGGAGGTTATTTTTAAGCACTGGGGTGTTTTGCTCATTGACCCTAGATTACGTCGGATTTTGCCTAATCAACCATCTTTTGTGGCTAAGAGGTCTATGAATTTAAAAGATACTTTGGTTCATAGTCTCTTTGAACTGAGCAAAAATACACTACGGTTCCAAAGTTTAGGGTCACCCAGACAATTTTTGTTTTCCATGAAAACTCATACTTTTATTAATCAAATGAATTGCCAAATGAATTGAAAATCAAGTCCAGACATTGACAAGGTTCGAAAAAAAATATTTTTATTTGAAATAATAATTCTCTCCTTCAAACTTTGCTTTTGTCAAAGAATGCTCCCGTTGTAGGAAATCTTCAGTTTCTTGGCAATTTCTCTCATGGAATAGCCTTCATTTCTAATAACAAGAATAGACTTTCGAGTTTCACATGAAAGTTCTTTTTTTCTGGCCATTTTGAGAGTTTAATGAAAACAACAAATGTAATGCTCCAAATTCTCAACTAGCTCAAAGAAAGGTCAGGTTTATAGGTTTTCTAATCAGCCAAACTGTTTTCAGCTGTGCTAACATACTTGCACAAGGGTTTTCAAGGGTATTCTAACCATCCTTTAGCCTTCTTACACAGTTAGCAAACACAAAGTACACTGGAGTAATGGTTGTTGGAAATGGGCCTCTATACACCTATGAAGATATTGCATTACAAACCAGACGTTTGCAGCTAGAATAATCATTTACCTCATTAACAATCTATAGAGTATATTTCTGAATCATTTAATTGATTGGAAAAAAACTGCATTTCTTTCAAATATAAGGACATTTCTAAGTGACCCTAAACTTTGGAATGGTAGTGTAAGTCAGGGCCTGGGATCGCCGACTTTCTTTCCCTGTGGCCTTTGTAAAGGTTGTTTTAATCATATCAAATATACAACCTTTTCTAATCATGATGATCCCACCAATTTAATATATGGAAAAATCTTAGCTGCAATTCTCAGGGGGTCATCTATCATGCGGAGTGCCCATGTGGAAAAGTATACATTAGTCTCACCACCAGGGAACTAAAGGTAAGAACGCGAGAACATGTTAGGGACATTGAGAAGGTCAAAAATATTCAGGACGTTTCTTCCCTTAAGCCTCTTCCAAGGCATTTAAAATTTTATCATAATTGTAATGCCGGAGGTCTGCTTATCAGGGCCATTGATCAAGTTAATCTGGGTCCCCGGGGTGGGGATTTGGCCAAAATACTTGCACAAGTTGAGAGCAGTTGGATCTATCGCCTGGGTACTTTAAGTCCCAATGGCCTCAATGAAACTCTAGGTTACTCAGCATTCCTCTAGGTGAAGTTTCCGTTTTAGGAGGTATCTTTTATGGATTAGGGAGTTCATTGGGTTCTTTTATTTAGGTTATACTGTTATTGTTTTTAAACTATGATGGTTTTTTATTTCATTATTTGTATTTAATAAATGTATCATAATTTATATTCCTATTTTATACTCACCTTGGGTCCGTTGGCTGCCGGCTTCGTGCGTGTGATGCCTTTGATGTTCACTATGCCTGGAAAAAGGAAAGAACAATCAACACTCAACCACTTGTTTTGTTAGCACTATTATTATATTAAATTGTTATATTATATGGAGAGTTATTAATTATAAATATTATTTTATGGGTTATTACTTTTTATTTTTGTATTATTATATAATGGTTATTTAATCTTATGATCTGTGATTTATAGATTTGATTAATCAATGCACAATATTTAGTATAATAATGTTTTATCATTTTTATTCCACATGTATTTTTTGTTTATATTATCATTATTGGTGTTATTTTTCATTTATTCATTCATTTATTTGTGATGGTATTTAATAGTAGCACTAACTTGCACTTGTCACTTTCATTAATTTTTATTAGCATTTATTATCCTTTATTAATTGAATTGTCATTTTTTATTTATGCACTTTCCCTGTGCATCAGTTATAAATTCCCTTCGTATATATACTGATATGGCACTCTATAACTTTATGTCCCATCTTCATCACAATTTGTACTTCTCGGTAATAACATTTCATTTATTCATCTTCTCACTGGCACTTTTTCTTTTTAAAATTGTTCAGGCACATTGGCGGTATAATTATTATTGATTTAAGTCCATAGGACGGTGCGCATGCGTTTGCTGTCAACTCTCCGCACACTTCCGACAGCGCCAATAGTGTGACTGGCATGCGTTCCACCATGCGGTCCACCCAGCGTATGTCTGGAAGTGTAGCTGCACTTTCAGAGTAGCATGACGGGTGCATGCACCGAAGAGTCCTATTAGGACTTGTGACATCGCGTCACTTGTTATCTAATGCGGCAAGCCTATTGGCCCTCTATTACCATAAGAATACCCCCCTAATCCATATAGTCACACTCCCAGAAGAAGCAGAAAGGCAAAACACGCATCGGGGCGCAGGGGGTTATCATCAGACCACGAGCACTACTCTCACTATACCCATCAATAGGTAATGTTATCTGTATTTTGGATAACAGGCTATGTCGCTTGAATATTTAATTTATATCTATAAGCAGTGTATCACACTTAGGTGGTTTTAAACATACATGTATAAAAAGTTTTTGTGTCTTGGGATGTTTACCAGAATTGATGCTTTCAGCACATATTTAACAGTTTGTTGATAGGCATTTCTCATGACAATCTAAATGATGCACTTTAATTACAGTGCCTTGCGAAAGTATTCGGCCCCCTGGAACTTTTCAACCTTTTCCCACATATCATGCTTCAAACATAAAGATACCAAATGTTAATTTTTGGTGAAGAATCAACAACAAGTGAAACACAATTGTGAAGTGAACGAAATTTATTGGTTCTTTTAAATTTTTGTGGAAGTTCAAAAACTGAAAAGTGGGGCGTGCAATATTATTCGTGAACAGCAGTTTTCAGCTCTTTCCACAGATTCTCGATAGTATTGAGGTCTGGACTTTGACTTGGCCATTCTAACACCTGGATACGTTTATTTGTGAACCATTCCATTGTAGATTTTGCATTATGCCATTTCGGTGCAGATACGTAAAATGTGTGTAGGTTTGAATTTTTTTTATTGTTTTATTTTGAATGGGATGAAAGAGGGGTGATTTGAACTTTGATACTTTTTATATTTTTTTAATATTTAAAATTGTATTTTTTTTTATTTTTGCCATGCTTCAATAGCCTCTATGGGAGGCTAGAAGCTGGCATAGCCTGATCGGCTCTGCTATATAGGAGCGATGCTCAGATCACCCCTATGTAGCTAAATTACAGACTTGCTATGAGCGCCGACCACAAGGTGGCGCTTATAGCAATCTGGCATCAACAATCATAGAGGTCTGCAGGAGACCTCTGGTCGTTATGCCAATGCACCGATGACCCCCGATCACCGATGCGCACATTTCTGGCCGGATGGCTGGAAGTGCTTGTTAAATGCCGCTTTCAGAGTTTGACAGCGGCATTTAACTACTTAATAGGTGCAGGGGGAACGCGATTCCACCCACGCCTAGTGGGGGCACATGTCAGCTGTTAAAACAGCTGACATGTCCCGGCTTTGATGGGGGCTCACCGCTGGAGCCCGCATCAAAGCGGGGGTTCTGCCATCGGACGGAAAGGGGTTAAAAAATAAAAAAACACTTAAATAGAAAAATATTAAACATTCAACAATAATTTATTTAAAAATCATGGACAACCATGATCCTAAACATCTTCAGATACAGACACCTGATGAAGACTGAGTACCATCTCAAAAATATGTAGAATACTGGCCATTGAAGACCTGGCTAAAAAAAACCCCCAACAAAACAGTGATTTATTTGGAAAAGCATAGTCTACTGGTCATAACATCTCTGGACATAGCTTTAAACAGGCTTCTCTCTTACCATCTCAGGAGTACTGATGAACCATCTCTGCTGCATAGCCTGAGGGATAAAAATAACTCCGATATAGTTATGAAAATCCACATCTCTTTTTTCACTGTTGATTACAAAAAAAATAAAAATATAAAAAAGTATAAAAAATAAATAAAAAATCTTGAATTAAAACAATTAACAAAAAAAATAATATCCAATTGGTCCTAAGACCTCTGGACTCAAATGCAATTAGACTTCTCTAAGACGATAACTGATGAGGACTGATTATCCATCTTAAGTTCTGCAACATACAGGCCAGAGTAAACAGGAATATAGTCATAATTTATCACCATTTACCTTCCACTTGTATTCACCTCTCCCACCTGTGCATTTCCCCGCTGTTGACACAAAAAAAAAAAAAGAAAAACTAATTTTCAATTACTTAGAGAAAAAAAACTTCAAAAGAAAAACAAAACAAAAAAAAAAACATTTGAAGAATCTTCTATATAATTGTCTAAGGGTCACTTCTAAATAGAATATGGCCGCACTCATCTGTGCTAAAGTAAGGAAATGTGAAATATAAGGAATATGAATAGCATAATGGCTTATGAACTTTATGAAAAAACATATGAGATATTTAGCACAAGATTTGGCCAAACGTTGTGAGCCCATTCACCAAACTTGAACGTCCCGCCCTTCACCATGCTGGTATTTTAATTACATCTCAACACAGTTGGTTCTGAGCCTCCTATATAAGTAGGCTTTATCATGTCATTAGCCACAAGTAAGGCTATGTCTCCACATTCAGGATGGCCGGCGGTATCGCCGCAGCGGCGAAGCCGCTCGGCGCTAAGCCCCGCCCCCTTTCTGGGACGCGATTGGAGCGCCCCCACTGCCGCAGGGCCGAGGGGTACCCGGTACCGGGCCTCTGAGTCTCTGCTCTTTGGTTGTCACGGTGGCTAGGCCCCGGTCCGTGACCCTGCCGAGGGGCGCACAGGGAATGATGTGGATAGATGATGATAGTGGTGCAGTGCAGTAAATAACGAGGACACCAGGTTGCAGTCTATTTACCTCTTTACTGAAGGTTTTAGAGACCTCAATCCAGAGCGCTGTCAACAGGGCTGTTTGAGACCGGCCGGTCCAAAGGCACATCTGGAGTTCTCTTTACAGGTGGGAAACAGTGTCTACCTTCTAGCGCTGTGTGTTGTAGTCCTTCCCTGCTGAGCTCCCGGGATAGTCCTCACAACTGATTCTGTCTGTCTCTGATGTTCGTTCTCTCCGTCCCCCTGATGATATGGTAGGACGCACCCGTATGACGGGGTAGGCCTGGAGTTCTTCCGGGACCCTAGAGTCGCCCCTCTCCCACAGCTGCCTCCGTTGTCTGCTTAGGTGATTTGTGTGAGACAGCCAACCTGTAATTGGCTGTCTGGCCGTGGTTTGCAGTAGTACTTAGAGTCTCTTACTTGCTCGGCGTTCCGGCCACCGACTGTTTGCGCCTCAGAAGGATGTTGCCTCGGTCTAACAGCACGACTCCTTCTGGTCCTAATGCCTCTTTACTGTATTCCCGTTGTGCACTGGTTAGTTCTGCTCTGAGGAGTCTGCCAGGATCCCATCCCTGACAGGTCCTCTCACTAGCTCTTCCCAGCTACTTCTCTCTGTCTTCCTGTCCAACCCCCAGTTTTACCAGAGTGTGAGGAGTGGCCTACTAGATAGGACCACCCCCCCTGGTGGCCGGAGTGTGAAATGTAGTGAGGTGTTACCTGGTCAGAGAAACTCCTTTAGTGCAATCAGACGTACCATAGCTCCCCATAGTGGCGGAGCCACAGTACTGCAACGACCAGGACTCTGGGGCGCTGCACTCCCCCCCGGTTAAATCCAGTACTCCCGGACTGGGAAAACAAGAACAACAATACATGTTAACAGGAAACACACAAAATTTTGAAATAGCATAACAATTAAACATAACAGTGCTTCCCTTTATGGGAGGTGAGAACTCTTGAACGTTGCGAAAGTTAGGTCATGCACAGTTTATGACTCTCAGTTCAGTGGTTGAAACAGCGGGGACCCCGGGTAAACAAAGGGGTCCCCCTTTTGAAAGTTTTTGAGCAATTCACCATCCATTACTCTACTGTCCATTTTAAAACCTGTAACAAAAATATGTACACAAACATTTTCAACTAGATAGCAGCCCTTATCAATACCTCCAAGTTTTGTAGCGGAGGGGAGTTTGGTTCTGAGTGCTGCGTGTGGACCTTCGCAGCGCAGGGGTTGCTATTGGCCTAACAGGGCCCGCTATGCTTGCTACCGCTGGTGTAGTGCACTGTCTTCTAACTACACTTCTAGTGAGTCTGGGTAGCACTGGCAGGTTGGGGCTCTCTGAGTTGCTGCTATCAACAGTGGGTACAGCAGGTTCACCGACAGCAGAGGGAGGATTTGCCGGTTCAACGGTTGGCATGGCATTTTCAGGTAGGGCTTGTTGAGGTTGCGGGGCCGGATGATCTGGTACCACCATCGCTTCTGGTGGGTCCGGCTGTTCAAACGTTAGAACAGGTATCACGATGGCCTGATTTATCTGCGTCCAGGACTGGGGAAAGTCACCAAGGACGGTATGGATCATCTTCTCCTTTCCCACCGGCGGGGAGATTCTTGGGGCCGTGTCCCTCTCTCTCAACTTATCGGGGCAGACCTTAAGGTGATCCCTGGATACCGCTGTCGAGGTCTCCCCTCTGTCCTTGCTGATGAGACAGACCTTTGTGTTGTCGAAATCGGATGGCAGGATGGTATACGGTTCCGCTTCCCATTGGTCATCGAGCTTGTGTAATCTCCTCTTTCGTTTAAGTACTTGCTCACCAGGTGACAGGGGAATCGCAGGAGCGTGTTGGTTGTAGTCCCTTTCTTGTTTCTGCCTAGCCTGGGCGAGACTTCTTTCTACACACTCCTGTACTTCGCGGTACCTTCGCTGCCTCTCTGCATCCCAATCTGCATCTGGCGAGGTATCTTCGGGTACTAGGACCCCCATGTCCAGATCAACGGGTAACCGACTAGATCTTCCTCGCATCAGGTACGCTGGAGTACAGTTGGTGGTACTTACTGGGATGTGATTGTACATATCCACCAAGTCAGGCAACTTTATTGGCCACAGGTTCCGTTCCTCCACAGGCAAGGTCTTCAATAAATCGATTACCACTTGGTTCATCTTCTCACACATCCCGTTGGTTTGAGGATGGTACGGTGTGGTTCTGATCTTCTTACACCCGTACAGTTGACAGAATTCTTGGAACACTTCCGCCTCGAATGCAGGTCCCTGATCAGTCAGTACCTTCTCTGGGTAGCCATGGGGCCTACAAAAGTGCTGCTGGAAGGCCCTAGCGGCAGTCCTGGCCGTTAGATCCTTGACAGGTACAACCACCAAAAACCTGGAGTAGTGGTCCACGATGGTAAGGGCGTAGATATAGCCCGACCGGCTAGGTGTCAGCTCCACATGATCCAACGCGACCAGTTCGAGCGGCCGTTTGGTGATGATAGGCCGCAGGGGAGCCCGTTGACTGTCACGGTCCTTCCTGCGCAGACCACATGGACCACACTCCCGACACCACTTCTCAATGGTTCTCTTCATGCCAATCCAATAGAACCTCCCTCGGAGGAGCCTTTCCAGTTTCCTCCATCCGAAGTGTCCGGCTCCATCATGGTAGGCTCCCAGAACCATGGGCGCATCTCGCCTTGGCACCACTATCTGCCACACCAATTCGTGAGTACGTGGGTCGATGCTCCTCCTGCACAACTTGCCATCATGGATAAACAGTTTGCTTCTCCCCTTCCACAGCTGTTGGGTCTCTTGTGGGTCATCTGGGCCAGGGTGCAACCCTGCCTGCGTCAAGAGCTCCTTCACCCGACGGACCGCGGGGTCACCATCCTGGGTTTCCGCCCACCCGTGATGGGGGAGGGGATTCAGCGTGTCATCCGGTTGGTTCTTGTGCCTGTTCTTCACATGGTGAGAGCTCTGAGTGGCTTTGGGGCGATGGAATGCAGGCAGCTCCACCTCTTCAAGTGCCTCCGGGTCTTCTCCTGCTTCTGGCAAATTGGGCATTCGGGACAAGGCATCGGCATTGGCATTCTCGTGTCCTGCCCGGTACTTGATGGTGTAATCATAGTTGGACAGCCGGGCCATCCATCGCTGTTCCAAAGCCCCGAGTTTGGCTGTATCCAGATGCGTTAGCGGATTGTTGTCCGTGAAGATGGTGAATTTCGCGGAGGCCAGGTAGTGTTTGAACCTCTCTGTCACTGCCCAGACAACGGCAAGGAATTCCAGCTTAAAGGAACTGTAGTTGTCAGGGTTCCTTTCCGTGGGACGGAGTTTCCTGCTGGCGTAAGCGATCACCCTTTCTTTGCCTTTCTGGACTTGAGACAGCACGGCTCCTAATCCCACATTACTGGCATCTGTGTACAGCACAAACGGTTGGTCGTATTCGGGGTAAGCCAGTACCTCTTCTCCCGTCAGTGCCGACTTCAAACAGGTGAAGGATTCCTCCTGCTCCTTGTTCCAATCAAAGGGGGTGTTTCTCCCCTTGGTCTTCTTTGGTTGGCCCACCAACAGGTTTTGCAAGGGTGCGGCCTTCTTGGTGAAGTCCTTAATGAACCTTCGGTAATAGCCTACCAGCCCGAGGAACTGCCGGACTTCGTGGAGGTCACTGGGCTTTGGCCAGTCCTTGATCACTGTGACCTTGTCGGGGTCTGGGGCCACTCCTTCAGCGCTCACCACATGGCCCAGGTACTGCACTTTAGGTTTCAGCAGATGACACTTGGACGGTTTCACCTTTAAGCCGAAGTTGGACAGGGCTTCAAACACCTCGGCCAGGTGCTTCAGATGGTCTTCGTAGGTCTTGGAGAAGACAATGACATCATCCAAATACAGCAGCACAGTTTCAAAGTTCATGTGTCCTAGGCAGCACTCCATCATCCTCTGGAACGTCCCGGGAGCATTGCACAATCCGAAGGGCATGTAGTTGAACTCGCAGAGACCCATTGGTGTCGTGAAAGCCGTCTTCTCTTTGTCCGCCTCCGCTACAGGAACCTGCCAGTACCCACTGGTGAGATCTAAGGTAGAGAAGTAGTTAGCAGATTTTAAGGCAGCCAGAGACTCCTCTATCCTGGGCAGTGGATATGCGTCCTTATGTGTAATGCGATTCAACTGCCTGTAATCAACACACATCCTCATGGTACCATCTTTCTTTTTAACAAGGACTAACGGAGCTGCCCAGGGGCTACAGCTGTGTCTCACCACCCTAGCCTCCTTCATTTCTCGCAACATGTCCTTGGCACACTGATAATGAGCTGGGGGTACAGGGCGATATCTCTCTTTTATGGGTCGGTGATCTCCCGTGGGGATATGATGTTGGATCCCTTTCACCTGCCCAAAATCTAAGGGGTGTTTGCTGAATACCTGCTCGTACTCGTGTACCACCCTGTAGGCCCCCTGTTTTTGATGGGATGGGGTAGAGTCAGTGCCCACATACAATTCCCGACACCAGTCTTTCGAGTGCTCTGCAGAACTTTTGTTCTCCGCCACATTTGACGGGACCAAAGGTTCAGGTGTCTGTATCACACTATTATTGACAGTGAACAGTTTGGCGAGCATGGTATACTTGGTGAGGTGAACCTCTTCCTCCCCACAATTGAGGACACGTACGGGCACTCTCCCCTGGCGGACGTCGACCACCCCCCGGGCTGTCAGAACAGTAGGCCTATTGTCTGAATATACGGGTTCTACCAAGGCCTGGTAGTCCTTACCCCTGAGGCCTATGGCTGCCCGACACCATATTAACATTTCACTCCTGGGGGGTATCGCGAAGGGGTTTGAATCACTCACAGTGACACGACCAATCTCACCCCCAGTCAGCTCTACCTGCTGTCTCTGCATCAGAGCTCTGATTTCCTTCTGCAGGGCACGTTGCTCACTGTGGCCAGCGGTTTCTGCCACCTGTTGCAACAAAACAATAACTTCTGCAAGACAATTTTCTATAACATTAGTACCAAGAGTCATCATGGGATTACATTCTCGACGATCAATATCAACAATCACAATCCCTTGGGCTTTCAATTCCACCCGCCCCACCTTGATGGTGACCTCCTTATACCCCACTTGTGGCAACGGCTGACCATTACTGGCTATTATGGTGAAATCATCGTCAGGGCCACGAGTAATATCAGTGTCCTCCCAATACCGTTTATAAAGCACGTAAGGTATAGTCGTCACCTGAGAACCGGTGTCCAGCAGAGCGTTCAAGGGGATTCCATCAACCACTACAGGGAGAACTGGTCGTCCTCCAATATACTTGGTTCTCCAATGCTGCGGGCCTGACCGTCCTACTCCTGGGGGTTGGCCCTTTGCCCCAGGGGTTGCTCGTTTAAAGGACAGTACCTTGCAAGGTGGCCCACCTGGTGACAGCGGCGGCAGATGGGTCGTCCGTCCTGATGGAAGCGATCGCTGTCCCGGCCTCTGGTCGGTGGGGTCCTCTTCTGTCGCCTCCAGGGGACATCTTCTGGTCTGGAGGCTAGCTGGATCTTTTCCTTGGGGGCCTCCTGTAGGGACTGCACCGTCCGGGCTAGGGCAGCAACGCTCTTGGTCAGCTCCTGCATCTGAAGACGGAGTCCTGCAGGGGAGTCGTCCTCGAAGCTCTGGGCGTCGGCCTCCGCGGCAACTGGGGTATCCGATGCCACCTCCTGGTGGTATGTGAGAGCGGGGCGCCTGGGTGGTACTGCGCGGCTGGGCTGTCGCTCCTGCAATGCCTGGATAGCTTTATCTTTGAATTGCGCAAAAGTCAAGTCTGGATTTTGCATGGCCAGGAAGTGCAATTGGCCCCGCTGGTGACTGCACAGGAGCCCCTCAATGAACCGCTCCTTCAGGAGTTTATCCTCATCCTGCATGCTGCCGGGGTCACTCTGCTTAATGGCCCGCATCGCCTCCTGGAGATTAAGGGCATAGTCCCGTAAGCTATCCTGCGGTCTCTGTTTGCATCCATAGAAAGTCAGTTTAATTTCTGTAGCAGTGCGAGTATCGAAGGTGGCTTTAAGCTTTGCAAAAATCTGCTGTGCAGTTCCCTTATCCTCGGCGGGCCAGGACTTCAATTCTCTCAGAGCCGCCCCAAAGAGTTGGCCAGTTATCATATGAACCTTCTGCGGCTCTGTCAGGGGATAGAACTCGAGCAGGCTGCAGAGCCCTTCCTTAAAGTCAGTGAATGTATGCGACTCCCCAGAGTATCGTGGGAGCCAGGCCGCTCCGGGCAGGTACGGCATAGAGAAGGGCATTATGGCTTTTGTGTTAGCGGCAGCGTCCGACTGGCTGAGGGGAACAGCGGGTTCTGCGGCAACCGGTGGTGGTATTAGGGCCGCGGCTTCGCCCGCTGCGGGGACCGGAGCTGCCCCTGCGTCCGCGGCTGCGGCCGCCACCTCCTCTCCTCCCGACTCGGACATGGCTGTCCCTTCCTCCCACTAACCTGCTGGAGGTCGGAGTTCCTCTTCCGGGATTGGCGCCTTACCGCGCTTTCCGTTCCGCGCTTCTTTTGGCCGGTTCCGCCCACGAAGCTGAGGCTCCTCCCTCCGTGCGCGGCAATGGCGAATTTTGGCGGTAAATGGCAATACACAGTCCAAGCACAATAAATCACAGTTCCAAAGCACACATGACCTGATTCTTCAGGCTTAAGTAGATCCTGTTCGTGACGCCAAGTTGGAGCGCCCCCACTGCCGCAGGGCCGAGGGGTACCCGGTACCGGGCCTCTGAGTCTCTGCTCTGGGGTTGTCACGGTGGCTAGGCCCCGGTCCGTGACCCTGCCGAGGGGCGCACAGGGAATGATGTGGATAGATGATGATAGTGGTGCAGTGCAGTAAATAACGAGGACACCAGGTTGCAGTCTATTTACCTCTTTACTGAAGGTTTTAGAGACCTCAATCCAGAGCGCTGTCAACAGGGCTGTTTGAGACCGGCCGGTCCAAAGGCACATCTGGAGTTCTCTTTACAGGTGGGAAACAGTGTCTACCTTCTAGCGCTGTGTGTTGTAGTCCTTCCCTGCTGAGCTCCCGGGATAGTCCTCACAACTGATTCTGTCTGTCTCTGATGTTCGTTCTCTCCGTCCCCCTGATGATATGGTAGGACGCACCCGTATGACGGGGTAGGCCTGGAGTTCTTCCGGGACCCTAGAGTCGCCCCTCTCCCACAGCTGCCTCCGTTGTCTGCTTAGGTGATTTGTGTGAGACAGCCAACCTGTAATTGGCTGTCTGGCCGTGGTTTGCAGTAGTACTTAGAGTCTCTTACTTGCTCGGCGTTCCGGCCACCGACTGTTTGCGCCTCAGAAGGATGTTGCCTCGGTCTAACAGCACGACTCCTTCTGGTCCTAATGCCTCTTTACTGTATTCCCGTTGTGCACTGGTTAGTTCTGCTCTGAGGAGTCTGCCAGGATCCCATCCCTGACAGGTCCTCTCACTAGCTCTTCCCAGCTACTTCTCTCTGTCTTCCTGTCCAACCCCCAGTTTTACCAGAGTGTGAGGAGTGGCCTACTAGATAGGACCACCCCCCCTGGTGGCCGGAGTGTGAAATGTAGTGAGGTGTTACCTGGTCAGAGAAACTCCTTTAGTGCAATCAGACGTACCATAGCTCCCCATAGTGGCGGAGCCACAGTACTGCAACGACCAGGACTCTGGGGCGCTGCACGATCATGCCGGATGTGTTAACTCTTCACATCCGGGATGATCGCTCTGTCCCATAGGGCCCTGTGATATGCCTTGCGGGGACGCTGCGTCCCCGCAAGGTGTACGGACATGCTGCGATCTGAAAAGACGCGCAGCATGTCCGGAGTCGCAGGGCCGCCGCGTGCGGGTTTCCACGCATAGTGGAGACGGGATTTCATAAAATCCCCTCCACTATGCTGGAACATCTGGACGCTGCTTGTTTGACGCTGCAGCTCTGCGCAGCGTCAAAAAAGCAGCGTTTCCTGACCGTGGAAACATACCCTTAGTGTTCACATTGGGCAGTCAGCTCAGATTCCATAGGTAAGTGTTCACACCAGGCAGTCAGTGTAGTTACCCATTCGATCTGAGATTACCTTGACATTTGGTGAATGGGCTCACAACGTTTGGCCAAATCTTGTGCTAAATATCTCATGTGTTTTTTCATAAAGTTCATAAGCCATTATGCTATTCATATTCCTTATATTTCACATTTCCTTACTTTAGCACAGATGAGTGCGGCCATAATCTATTTTGTATGTGTCTTTTTTGGCTATGCACTAGCATAAATTATTATATATATTGTTCAGTCAGTTTACTTATTTATAAGGGTCACTTCTGTCTGTCTGTCCTTCTGTCTGTCACAGATATTCATTGGTCGCGGCCTCTGTCTGTCATGGAATCCAAGTCGCTGATTGGTCTCGCCAGCTGGCTGTCATGGCTGCCGCGACAATCAGCGACGGCCACAGTCTGATTAGTCTCTCCCTACTCCCCGGCAGTCAGTGCTCGGCGCCCCTCCATACTCCCCTCCAGTCACCGCTCACACAGGGTTAATGCCAGCGGTAACGGACCGCGTTATGCCGCGGGTAACTCATTCCGTTACTGCCACTATTAACCCTGTGTGACCAAGTTATTACTATCGATGCTGCCTACGCAGCAACAATAGTAAAAAGATCTAATGTTAAAAATAATAAAAAAAATAAAAAATCATTATATACTCACCTTCCGCCGCCTTTCCCGCTCCTCACGACGCTCCGGTGACCGCTCCATGCAAGCGTCAGGTTCCGTTGCCTAGGATGGTATGCGAGAAGGACCTTCCATGACGTCACGGTCATGTGACCGCGACGTCATCACGGTCATGTGACCGCGACGTCATCACGGTCATGTGACCGCGACGTCATCACAGGGCCTGCACTCATACCAACCCTGGGACCGGAAGCTGCCGCATGCTCCGCACACAGGGCCAGGACTTCAACGGGCCTTCGGAAGGTGAGTATATGTTTATTTGTTATTTTAAGCCTGTATACTACGTAGCTCTGTGCTGTATACTCCATCGCTGTGCAATATACTACGCGGCTGGGCAATATACTACGTGACTGGGCAATATACTACATGGCTGGGCAATATACTACGTCGCTGGGCAATATACTACGTGACTGGGCAATATACTACATAATGTATAATGAACAGCGCTCCATCCAGGTGTAAAAGTCTTCAAGATGAACTTTATTTAAGCCATGGTTCAATGCGACGTTTCGACCATAACATGGTCTTTATCATGCCTGATAAAGACCATGTTATGGTCGAAACGTCGCATTGAACCATGGCTTAAATAAAGTTCATCTTGAAGACTTTTACACCTGGATGGAGCGCTGTTCATTATACATTATTGGGTGTGCTGGAATCCAGGACGGTTCTCTGGATGTGGAACGAGCGCTCTATTGAACAGTGAGTGCTGTCAGTCTGCTTTGCTTTTTTGTGGGCAATATACTACGTCGCTGGGCAATATACTACGTGACTGGGCAATATACTACGTGGCTGGGCAATATACTACGTGGCTGGGCAATATACTACGTGGCTGGGCAATATACTACGTGGCTGGGCAATATACTACGTCGCTGGGCAATATACTACGTGACTGGGCAATATACTACGTCGCTGGGCAATATACTACGTCGCTGGGCAATATACTACGTCGCTGGGCAATATACTACGTGACTGGGCAATATACTACGTGACTGGGCAATATACTACGTGACTGGGCAATATACTACGTGACTGGGCAATATACTATGTGGGCTGTGCAATATACTACGTGGGCTGTGCAATATACTATGTGGGCTGTGCAATATACTACGTGGGCTGTGCAATATACTACATGGCTGGGCAATATACTATGTGACTGGGCAATATACTACGTGACTGGGCAATATACTACGTGAGTGGGCAATATACTACGTGGGCTGTGCAATATACTACATGGCTGGGCAATATACTATGTGACTGGGCAATATACTACGTCGCTGGGCAATATACTACGTCGCTGGGCAATATACTATGTGACTGAGCAATATACTACGTCGCTGGGCAATATACTACGTGACTGGGCAATATACTACGTGACTGGGCAATATACTACGTGACTGGGCAATATACTACGTCGCTGGGCAATATACTACGTGACTGGGCAATATACTACGTGACTGGGCAATATACTACGTGGGCTGTGCAATATACTACGTGGGCTGTGCAATATACTACGTCGCTGGGCAATATACTACGTCGCTGGGCAATATACTATGTGACTGGGCAATATACTATGTGACTGGGCAATATACTACATCGCTGGGCAATATACTACGTGACTGGGCAATATACTACATCGCTGGGCAATATCCTACGTGACTGGGCAATATACTATGTGACTGGGCAATATACTACGTGACTGGGCAATATACTACGTGACTGGGCAATATACTACGTGGGCTGTGCAATATACTATGTCGCTGGGCAATATACTACGTGACTGGGCAATATACTACGTCGCTGGGCAATATACTACGTGACTGGGCAATATACTATGTGACTGGGCAATATACTGCGTGACTGGGCAATATACTGCGTGACTGGGCAATATACTACGTGACTGGGCAATATACTACGTGGGCTGTGCAATATACTACGTCGCTGGGCAATATACTACGTGACTGGGCAATATACTACGTCGCTGGGCAATATACTACGTGACTGGGCAATATACTATGTGACTGGGCAATATACTACGTGACTGGGCAATATACTACGTGACTGGGCAATATACTACGTCGCTGGGCAATATACTACGTGACTGGGCAATATACTACGTGACAGTGCAATATACTATGTGACTGGGCAATATACTACGTGGACATGCATATTCTAGAATACCCGATGCGTTAGAATCGGGCCACCATCTAGTAATGTAATAATCATAAACAAGTGATTCCAACACCTTAGGGCACAGTTTCAGCTGGCTTCCCTGTATGAACACCAGGAAGAACTAAGTAATCATCTCTAGACTGAGCTTTATTACAGCTGCCTCCACAGTCTCCCCACAGCCTCAACACAGCCTCTACAACCTTTGTGCCATTCCTAGACCACACTACAGCCTCTGATTTCTCCTGAGTTTCGTTACAGCCTCTGCCTTGCCTGGGCCACACTTCAACTTCTTCAGCCTTTATCCTTTCCTAAGCCATGCTACAGCCTTTACAGCCGACAAGTTTTTCTGGGCCACACTACAGCCTTTGACATGTCCAAAATCAAACTACAGCCTCTACAGCATAAGGCCTTTTCCTGAGCTTCCTTTCAGCTTCCACAGTCTCACCATAGCCTCATCACAGCATCTGCAGCCTTTAGTCACTAAAGCCTCTGCAGCCTATTGTCTTTCTTGGACACATTGTTAAACCCGGTCCCGTACTTTTGTGGGGTCCCCGTCAAGACTCCCGCTCTGTGCCGGCTCCAGGCAGTCCTGCTGCAGCCTCTATTTCCTCTCTTTCCCCTGCTTCCTGGCGCACAACCAGCATTTTCCTGGGTAGAGTGCTCTCCCGGTCTCTTAAAGAGACAGCGCGCATCTTTCAAAAAGTACTTCTGACCAATGCCGTGTTAGTGACTACTATTTTTAGCCCCTCCGCCTTAGGGAGGGTGCCAGAGCAGCAGGTATCCTCTGTTGCTAGCTTCCGGTTTCAGCTAGTGCGTGCTTTAGCTTCTGAAGTGTTTTGCCAGTGCATCCGTTTACACTGTTTGTCTCCGCAGACTGTCATCCGCCTGCTACCCGGCTATCCTGGACGACGTCCGTTCTGTCTACGCCGGTTCCGTCACATCCCACCATTCAGCCATCTATACCTCTGGACAACGTCTGTACCACCGGTGTCGGCTCCTACCCGTACACCCGGAACCCACTGGTCATCTCCACGACACCTGCTAACCCTGCTTGTCCATCTCTCCCGCTGAGAAAGCTGCCACCTGTCCAGGGTCTAACTGGAGGTAGCACCCGTGTCCTCCTGGCATTCCATTCTGACCCCGCTCGAGGGGACTTACCACGGGTGTCTGGGGCTCACGTAGTTATGCCCCCTTCGGAGCCCCCGGTGTCACGGGGGTACTGGGTAGACTACAGCTGATTACCCGGGCCCCTGCAATATCCCTCAAACTAGGGAAACCCTGTCTGTCCCTCTCCCAGAGTTTACACTGAAGGTGTGCATGTCTGGGCCGCCAGGCCTGACCCTGAGTCCTGTTTCAGTACTAAGCTGAAACCTCAACCCGCCACCCAGTGATAAGACCTCACACCAACCCCTACAGAAAGCACAGACAGGGAAAACTAAAAACGCACCACGCCGCAGACACACAGGAAAACACTATAATGTGCACAGGGCAAGACAATACAAATATAGGAAGGAGAAATATAACGAAGGATAATACACCACCGGATACAATATTTCCTCTCCTAGACCACCACTCCAGACCGAGATCACCAGGCACAAAACACAAGCTATAATCGGCGACGCCCAAAGCCCAGCAAAACTATTTAAAGGCAATGGGCGTGACTAAGCCTCCAACCCGAGTACCAGCCAGATTAACTCCGGACAATCTGGATCAATCTAGCCGGCGCCACTGAGCATATAGTGGACGAATGAGGAATTACCGCTGTCTGTCGGACGCCCTAGTGTGAACAGCGTCCGACATGACACCTGGACTGTGGTCCCGAGGTTCCACAGATTTATCAATAAAAAACTAATGTGAACTTCACCACCTGTGCCTTTGCTTCCATTTGTTACAGATTGCTCCGGCCATGGAACCCGCTGAATCCCAGGTACCTCCAGCCGTGGAGCTATATCAAGAGGTTACCTATCTGAGGGATCAACAGGACAAGATCACGACTTATCTGCGCAACTTGTCTACTCACATGGATTCCCTGATATCTTCGACTGCACCCGTCTCTGCTACTAGTGCAGCGCCCCAGAGTCCTGGTCGTTGCAGTACTGTGGCTCCGCCACTATGGGGAGCTATGGTGCGTCCGATGGCACTGAAGGAGTTCATCTGATCAGGTATCACAGACACCAATACATTTCACAGCCGGGCCTCCGGGGGGAGCTAAGGGTGCTATTCATTAGGCCACTCCCCACCATAGTGGGTAAACTGGGGGTCAGGCAGGAAGTTAGATTAGAAAGCTGACTGGGTTGGAACCAGGCAACACCTTGTGGCAGAGGGTGATGTAGGGGAAGATACAGTAGGGTCTCTGTCAGGGGTGGGATCCTGACAGAGGCTTGGCAATGAGAACGAACGTAACGGGACCGTGCCTGCTCCGGGTAGCGGTGGTGCCCAAGAAAGGATTAGAAGAGAGATAGATTGTGCTGAGTGAGAAACGGGATCACGCAAAGGAGAAATACCAGTAGGAGTCGTGCTGTAAGACCGAAGCAACATCCTACTGAGGCGCAATACCGGTGGCCGGAACGCCGAGGGAGTAGAACAACATTCAGCTTCAAGCAATACTCCAAACAGCGGCAGGACAGTCAGTCTCAGGCGGGCTGTCTAACTCAAATCACCTATGAAGTCTTGGGAGGCAATTGTGGGAGAGGGGCGTCTCTAGGGTCCCGGAAGAACTCCAGGCCTACCCGTCAAACGGGTGCCGTTCCTACCCGAACCTCAGGGAGGGACGGAGGATTAGCAGAACATCATCTAGTCGAGTTGTGAGGGAACATCAGAAACAGACACAACAGTTGTGGGGTACTTTCCGTAAGCACAGCAGGGAAGGACTACAACACACAGCGCTAGGGGGAAGGCACAGATTTCCTCCTGTGAAGAGAACTCTGGAAGTGTCATTGGACCGGCCGGACTTGCGCAGCCTGGTGAGCCGTATTCTGGATTGAGGACCCAGAGATCTTCAGTAAAGAGGTAAAGAGACTGCAATCTGGTGTCCTCATTATTTATCGCGACCTGCACCCCACAACTGCACCGTTACAACACCACTTATTGCACCGGACGTCCCCCACTGACAGACAGGGCCACGGACCGGGTCTAGTCACCGTGACAACCCCAGGACTGAGATCCCAGAGGCCCGGCTCCGGGTACCCCTCGGCCCTGCGGCGGTGTGGGGGCGCTCCAACTTGTCGTCACGAACAGGATCTACTTAAGCCTGAAGAATCAGGTCATGTGTGCCTTGGAACTGTGATTTATTGTGCTTGGACTGTGACTTATTGCAAAGACTGTGTATGGCCACTTGCCGCCAGAAGTTCCCGCCAAAACCGCCGCCATTACAGCGCTAAGGAGAGCGCAGGAGAAGAAGAAGGGCGTGGAAGTGGGCGTGAACAAGCTGAAGAGCGCGAAAGACAATGGCCGCCCAGTCTAAATATCTCGGCCCCTTGAGGACGTGTCCGTCAGCAGCCGAGATCCGCCTCCTGATCCTCAATGGTGGGCAGAGACAGAGAAAACGAAACCGCCCACGAAGGAGAGAGCGGGAAAAGGACCAGGAAGAAGGAGTGAGCGACATGGAGGACGCCATGGCGAGCCGCCCGGAGCCGGAGCGTGGGGTCGGAGCAGAGGACTCCCCCAGCCACCCGGAGGGGCACCGCAACCAGGCCTCCACCGCTGATGCTGAATTCCTGCAGGCCGGAGTGGACGAGCTCAGCGACCGACCCCGGCGGACGCAGCTGAGCACTGAGGCCGGGTGGAAGAAGGCCATCATCAGGAGCCTCACCAGACATCTGTCGGCAGCCTCATCTGGTCCGGAGCAGGAAAGAAGTCCCAGCGCTCTGAAGCTGGGAAGCAAGGCCCTTCCGGAAAGCGAGATGCTGCAAACGGAGATGACAACGCCGCAGCGCAAGGCCCTGCAGCTAGCGTTCCAGACCCCAGCGGAGACGGGGCAGACCGGCACCGGAGGGACCGCATCTGAAGCAGGTATGAGGGACGACCCTGCCCTGATGACTGACACCACTCCCGCGACTGCTAGTGCCACAGCTGCTGACTTCGTTCCAGTGACTGATCTTGCAGCAGCCGCTACCTCTGCTGCAGCAAATGCCCATACTCAAGCTGCGCAGACCTCCATCGCTGCGCATGATTTAACTGTACATGAAAGACGGATTAACGGCGTTTGTCCAGCACTGGGTGTAACCCTGGACCTCACTTTGCCCAGGCCGGGAAGGGTTAAGTGCCGGGTGCAGCCCTGGAAGCCGTCCAACTAAACCTCGGAAACCTGAAACTGTACATAGTTAACTGTTTGTTTCCCTGCTTTTTGCTACTTTAAACCCGACCTGGGTTATTCTTAAAGGGATCCCTTTGTTTACCCGGGATCCCTTCTTCTGCTTTTTGTTTTGTTTCCTGTTTATTCATCACTGAAAGAACTGCTGGATCATGAACAGTGCATGATACAAACTTCTTGTACATAGTTCACACCTTCTTAAGGGTGTTTCCTACTGGTTTTACTTAGAAAGAGACTCTTTGCGAAGATACCGCACCGGAGCCTTTGCTGAGTATGGACTGGTAGCTAGAGAACAAATGCTACCTCCTGAAGACTTGGTCCCTTCTTAAAGGGGACATCCACGTGTATATTTGAAGAATCGTATTGCTTTAAGATTGATGGATAGCAATAATGTCTTGATGAGCGAAAGTGATGATAATTCTTACATGTAAAAGTTATATGTATTTGATTGGTTAAATGTAGAGAAATGCAGATGATGTTTCCAGAAAGAAAATAGTAATGAAGATTGATGTTATAAGGGGATAGTTGAGAATGTTGATAAGAAACTAGGGATAGAAGGTAAACCCTGAGTCCTCCATAGTAAGTTAGTTATTGTAAAGAAAGAGTTAATAATGTGTTACAGAAGACAGAAAGTGAACCCGTAGGGGTTGGGTAGTGAGTCCTCCTAGGAGCCATACGTAGACGGCTCAGTGCTTCTAAAACTGAAAGTAATGTTATGTTCTATACTGTGTATAGTAGTTGAAAAGGCAGTAGGCCCTGGCTGAACAGGGCGGTCCTGTAACAGAAAGGAGAGGCAGTAGGTCTGGTGCCGATAGGACAGGCGGTCCTGCAGATTCAAAGAAGGAGAATGAAAAAAGTTAAAATACCTTATAATTAGTGTTGAGCGATACCGTCCGATACTTGAAAGTATCGGTATCGGAAAGTATCGGCCGATACCGGCAAAGTATCGGATCCAATCCGATACCGATACCCGATACCAATACAAGTCAATGGGACTCAAGTATCGGACGGTATTCCTGATGGTTCCCAGGGTCTGAAGGAGAGGAAACTCTCCTTCAGGCCCTGGGATCCATATAAATGTGTAAAAGAAAGAATTAAAATAAAAAATATTGCTATACTCACCTGTCCGACGCAGCCTGGACCTCAGCGAGGGAACCGGCAGCGTTGTTTGTTTAAAATTCGCGCTTTTACTTGGTTACGTGAAGTCCCGGCTTGTGATTGGTCAGGGCGGCCATGTTGCCGGGACGCGGACCAATCACAGCAAGCCGTGACAAAATTACGTCACGGCTTGCTGTGATTGGTCCGCGTCCCGGCAACATGGCCGCCATTAACCAATCACAAGCCGTGACGTCACGGGAGGCTGGACACGCGCGCTTTTTAAAAAGCGCGCGTGTCCAGCCTCCAGTGACGTCCCGGCTTATGATTGGTCACGGCGCCATGTTGCCGGGACGCGGACCAATCACAGCAAGCCGTGACGAAATTACGTCACGGCTTGCTGTGATTGGTCCGCGTCCCGGCAACATGGCCGCCATTAACCAATCACAAGCCGTGACATCACGGGAGGCTGGACACGCGCGCTTTTTAAAAAGCGCGCGTGTCCAGCCTCCAGTGACGTCCCGGCTTATGATTGGTCACGGCGCCATGTTGCCGGGACGCGGACCAATCACAGCAAGCCGTGACGAAATTACGTCACGGCTTGCTGTGATTGGTCCGCGTCCCGGCAACATGGCCGCCATTAACCAATCACAAGCCGTGACGTCACGGGAGGCTGGACACGCGCGCTTTTTAAAAAGCGCGCGTGTCCAGCCTCCAGTGACGTCCCGGCTTATGATTGGTCACGGCGCCATGTTGCCGGGACGCGGACCAATCACAGCAAGCCGTGACGAAATTACGTCACGGCTTGCTGTGATTGGTCCGCGTCCCGGCAACATGGCCGCCATTAACCAATCACAAGCCGTGACGTCACGGGAGGCTGGACACGCGCGCTTTTTAAAATAGGCGCGTGTCCAGCCTCCCGTGACGTCCCGGCTTGTGATTGGTTGCGCCGCGGTCAACCAATCACAAGCCGGGAGGCTGGACAC
This sequence comes from Ranitomeya variabilis, assembly GCF_051348905.1. NCBI lineage: Eukaryota > Metazoa > Chordata > Amphibia > Anura > Dendrobatidae > Ranitomeya > Ranitomeya variabilis. Next base: position 208,751,730 of record NC_135233.1, read on the forward strand.
GCGCGCATTTTAAAATTTTAAAATGCGCGCGTGTCCAGCCTCCCGGCTTGTGATTGGTTGATCGCGGCGCAACCAATCACAAGCCGGGACGTCACGGGAGGCTGGACACGCGCCCATTTTAAAATGCGCGCGTGTCCAGCCTCCCGTGACGTCACGGCTTGTGATTGGTTGCGTCTCCCATGTGACTGCGACGCAACCAATCACAAAGCCGGGACGTAATTTTAAAATCCTTAAGGACCTGAAATTACGTCACGGCTTGCTGTGATTGGTTGCGTCGCCCATGTGACTGCGACGCAACCAATCACAACGCCGGAACGTAATTTTAAAATCCTGAAGGACCTGAAATTACGTCACGGCTTGCTGTGATTGGTTGCGTCCCGGTCACATGGGCGGCACGCAACCACTCACAAGCCGGGACTCACGTAAAGGAAAGAAAAGCGCGAATTTTAAACAAAGAACGCTGCCGCTTCCCTCGGTAAGGTGCAGGCTGCGTCGGAGAGGTGAGTATAGCAATATTTTTTATTTTAATTCTCTCTTTTACACATTTTTACATTAATGTTGTTTCGATACCGATACCCGATATCACAAAAATATCGGATCTCGGTATCGGAATTCCGATACAGCAAGTATCGGCCGATACCCGATACTTGCAGTATCGGAATGCTCAACACTACTTATAATGTGATTATAGGAAGGTCTTTAGTGGACTAAGAGTGTATGTCCTTAAAGGCAAGGTTAAATTATTGTTCAACAATTTTTGCACTTAGTAGAATACCCGGTTGGGTAAGGAAAGTTAATTATAGCATGTTGCTATGATATTTAACCATGTTTTGTAACGTTCAAGTGTCCTCACCTCCCATAAAGGGAAGCTTGTTCAAGTATACTTATTGTTATTGCACTCAACCAAACTGTATGTCTTTTTGCTAAACTTGTATTGTTGTTTTCTTCCCAGTCCCGGAGTACTGTGTTTAACCAGGGGGGAGTGCAGCGCCCCAGAGTCCTGGTCGTTGCAGTACTGTGGCTCCGCCACTATGGGGAGCTATGGTGCGTCCGATGGCACTGAAGGAGTTCATCTGATCAGGTATCACAGACACCAATACATTTCACAGCCGGGCCTCCGGGGGGAGCTAAGGGTGCTATTCATTAGGCCACTCCCCACCATAGTGGGTAAACTGGGGGTCAGGCAGGAAGTTAGATTAGAAAGCTGACTGGGTTGGAACCAGGCAACACCTTGTGGCAGAGGGTGTTGTAGGGGAAGATACAGTAGGGTCTCTGTCAGGGGTGGGATCCTGACAGAGGCTTGGCAACGAGAACGAACGTAACGGGACCGTGCCTGCTCCGGGTAGCGGCGGTGCCCAAGAAAGGATTAGAAGAGAGATAGATTGTGCTGAGTGAGAAACGGGATCACGCAAAGGAGAAATACCAGTAGGAGTCGTGCTGTAAGACCGAAGCAACATCCTACTGAGGCGCAATACCGGTGGCCGGAACGCCGAGGGAGTAGAACAACATTCAGCTTCAAGCAATACTCCAAACAGCGGCAGGACAGTCAGTCTCAGGCGGGCTGTCTAACTCAAATCACCTATGAAGTCTTGGGAGGCAATTGTGGGAGAGGGGCGTCTCTAGGGTCCCGGAAGAACTCCAGGCCTACCCGTCAAACGGGTGCCGTTCCTACCCGAACCTCAGGGAGGGACGGAGGATTAGCAGAACATCATCTAGTCGAGTTGTGAGGGAACATCAGAAACAGACACAACAGTTGTGGGGTACTTTCCGTAAGCACAGCAGGGAAGGACTACAACACACAGCGCTAGGGGGAAGGCACAGATTTCCTCCTGTGAAGAGAACTCTGGAAGTGTCATTGGACCGGCCGGACTTGCGCAGCCTGGTGAGCCGTATTCTGGATTGAGGACCCAGAGATCTTCAGTAAAGAGGTAAAGAGACTGCAATCTGGTGTCCTCATTATTTATCGCGACCTGCACCCCACAACTGCACCGTTACAACACCACTTATTGCACCGGACGTCCCCCACTGACAGACAGGGCCACGGACCGGGTCTAGCCACCGTGACAACCCCAGGACTGAGATCCCAGAGGCCCGGCTCCGGGTACCCCTCGGCCCTGCGGCGGTGTGGGGGCGCTCCACTGGCATCCAGGTGTACAGTTGCACAGCAAGTTAAGGTCCTCGCCTGGTGGCCCCCACCCACTTCCATGTCAATCCCACTCAGTGTCAGGGTTTAATTAACCAGTGCACACTGCACTTTGAACTTCTGGGGCATATGTTTGCTTCTGATTGGGCCAAGGTGGGCTTCATTATGTCTCACCTTGCTGGAGAGGCCCTCGCCTGGCTGAATCTGCTGTGGGAGAGAAGGGATCCTCTGGTTACTAATCTCCAATCTTTTCTAGAAGCATTCTGCAGGACCTTTGACAAACCCGATCGTGCCACGTCGACAGCTTCGGCTCTTCTTCGGCTACGCCAAGAGGCTCTTATAGTGGCTCAGTATGCTATTCAGTTCGGTACCCTTTTGTCTGAGTTATTCTGGAACAACGAAGCCTTGGTGGCTGCCTTCTGAGAAGGTATTTCGAGAAGAGTAAAAGATTAGCTGGTGGGACGGGACATGCCTACAACTCTGGATGACCTGGCATTCCGGATAGACCTACGGTTTCAGGAACATTCCTGAGATCAAACATGAAAAGGGTTTCTACCACCTGGTTTCTAGTTCACCAAAACCTGCGGCCTCCCTGATTTTGTCCTCCTCTCCTGTGGCTATGGAAGTGGATCGAGTAAGCTTGGGCAACCGCCGCCAGGAGGCGCATCACCAGGAGGGGAGCTATTTCTACTGTGCAGTTCTGAGCATTTGATCCACTCCTGCCCAAAGAAGTCGGGAAACTCCAGTGCCTAGGTCTGTAGGACATTCTACCCTAGGTAAGGAACATCTCTCTCCATCACTGCAAATAACGGTCTCTGTGTCCTTCAGCAACTCTGTCACATGGACTCTGGAGCATCTGGGAATCTCATTCAGCAGACGATCGTGGACCGATACCAGATGTCAGTCCAGCGCCTTCCAGATCTGTTGCAGGTGACATCCGTGGATGGCAAACCCCTGACCGAGTCCATTTGGTTCCAGACTGTGCCAGTGGAACTTCGGGTAGGTCTAATGCATTCAGAAAGAATCTGCTTTTATGTGTTGCCAGGTTCGTCTCACCCCTTGCTTTTAGGTCTACCCTGGCTCCAGATGCATAACCAGTCTTAAATTGGAAGACGGGACAGGTTCTGCGCTGGGGGGACTCCTGCTCAGACCGATGTATCTTTCCTGTTCGACCTGTTCCACCTCCAGTCTAGCCTACTGCCCTGCTGGGCCTACCTTCCCCTTACTGGGCCTTTGCTGATGTCTTTGGGAAAAAGGAAGCAGAGAGATTACCTCCGCACGGGTCGTATGACTGTCCGATTGATCTGCTCCCCGGAACATCTCCCCCTCGAGGGTGAATCTATCCCCTTTCTTAAGCAAAAGACACAGTCTGATTACATCCAGGAGAACCTGGCTAGAGGATCCGGAAGTCATCTTCACCGGCAGGGGCAGGGTTCCTCTTCGTGAAGAAAAAAGATGGATCTCTACGGCCCTGTATTGATTACAAGGGGCTGAACCAGATTGCAGTAAAGAACAGGTACCCGTTACCTCTTATTTCAGAGCTGTTTGATTGTCTCAGAGGGGCCAGGATCTTCACCAAACTGGATCTCAGAGGGGCCTACAGCCTGATACATATTCATAAAGGAGACGAGTGAAAAAGTGGAGAATGCTTCACAACGTATGAAGAGGCATGCAGACAAAAGACGTCTGGATGCTCTAGTCTTTCAGCCCAAAGATAAGGTGTGGCTCTCCTCCAGGTACACTCGTCTGAAGGTGCCCTCCTACAAACTGGGTCCCCGCTTCATTGGTCCTTGTGAAGTCCGGAAGCAGATCAATGCAGTCTCGTGCAAATTGAAAGTGCCTGCTTCTTTACGTGTGCCTAACTCTTTCCATATTTCCCTCCTCAAACCAGTAGTTTTGAGCTCTTTCTTTAAAAACCCAGGTTCCACTCCTGATCACGTCAGAGAGGAGGATGTCTTTGAGGTAGAAAATATCTAGACCACTAAGGCTCCTCTCCTACTGAAGAGATTCTACGCAGGCTTGAAAAAGAGGGGGATACTGTTACCCCCGGTCGTGGTTCCGTACCTTTGCGGGGTCCCCTTTGGGACTCCCGCTCTGTGCCGGCTCCACGCCGTCCTGCTGCAGCCTTTGCTTCCTCTCTTTCCCCTGCTTCCTAACGCGTGGCCAGCATGGTCCCGGGTAGAGTGCTTAGGTCAGTCCAGCGGCCGCGGAACCATAGATGGTAGAACCGCTTCCTACTTGCCGCCATCTCTATTGACTGACTGGCACAACATGATCATTGCAGCGTGGGGAACACGAGACGTTCCGTTAGGCTGGCTAAGTCGCAGATGCTGGCAGTTGGAGGTGATTTGCAGCACTCCTGTTTAACGGATGATTAGGCCAGACTCCTGTGAGTTTATTCGCTCATCTTTAGCAGTGATATCTGTACAAGAATAATAAATGTAGTGACAGCACAACTCATGGGTAATAGTCAAAAGGAAGTGACATCACCGGAGTTATCATGACGGCACATTGCACTAGACTTGGGATCAGAATGCACACAGTGTCGTCACGAAATGGGAATAGCAAACACAGGAATGTCATAGTACAAGTTAAAAATTGTGAAGGGTATTGCACACAGTGATGTCACAGAACAAGGATACACATAGTGATATCACAGCTAATGTCCTTACAGTAGGGATGATAAATGAGAATTGTAATACAAGATAGTGATGTCATAGTGCAATATACGATGTCATGTCACAGGGATAATAAATATGGTGATAATGTTCAGACAGTTCAGAGATGGTGATGAGCGAGCGTGCTTGATACTTGAATGCGCATCGGGGTGATCGGGTATGCTTGTTACTCAGTAGAGTATCACGGGTGATCAAGCGCCATGCTTAAGTCCCTGCCTTGCATGTTTCACAGCTATTAGACAGGCAATAAACATGTGGGGATTGCCAGCCATACGAAGTAATGCAGTAGCCATGTTGACTACTAGCATTACTGTGATTGGACATCTGCATTGTGTCTTATATAAAAACCACTGACACAATGCTCGGCATACTGTACTCTGGGAGCAGTTCAGCGAGAGTTGATCTAGGAGGGAGAGCTTATATTACAGCAGGGATATAGGCCGGGTTTAATTGCTATGGCAGTACTTTAAATACCGCTGAGGCACCATTAAATTAACAATCCTTTTCAGAGCTACATACTGACCTTTCTCTAGTAAAACCGCTGTTACCTGCATTCAGTGTAGGGATAGGTGGTAGAGGAGGGATAGTTTTGAGTTAGGAGCATATAGGCAGTGTCTTTTGCCTTACAGTCCTTCTATAGGAATACTGCTTCTGCAACCTGAAAACAAAAGTCCTTTTCTGGACTACATATTTTCTTTACTTTATTCATACTGGAAAGTTTTCAGACATATATTCTATACCTCATTTAAAATGCGCAAGGTATCAGACCCTCGCTCATAATTATTAGAGGGTCATCAGGTGGCGCTCACTCATTTTTCCAGGGTGTATATGGTGCCCTCCTTCATAATTTTTACAGGATGTGTTTGAGGCCTACCTCTACAATTCTCTTACATATACAGTACAGACCAAAAGTTTGGACACACCTTTTCATTTAAAGATTTTTCTGTATTTTCATGACTAAGAAAATTGTAAATTCATACTGAAGGCATCAAAACTATGAATTAACACATGTGGAATTATATACTTAACAAAAAAGTGTGAAGCAACTGAAAATATGTCTTATATTCTAGGTTCTTCAAAGTAGCCACCTTTTGCTTTGATGACTGCTTTGCACACTCTTGGCATTCTCTTGATGAGCTTCAAGAGGTAGTCACCGGAAATGGTCTTCAAACAATCTTGAAGGAGTTCCCAGAGATTAGCACTTGTTGGCCCTTTTGCCTTCACTCTGCAGTCCAGCTCACCCCAAACCATCTCGATTGGATTCAGGTCTGGTGACTGTGGAGGGCAGGTCATCTGGCGCAGCACCCCATCACTCTCCTTCTTGATCAAATAGCCCTTACACAGCCTGGAGGTGTGTTTGGGGTCATTGTCCTGTTGAAAAATAAATGATGGTCCAACTAAACGCAAACCGGATGGAATAGCATGCCGCTGCAAGATGCTGTGGTAGCCATGCTAGTTCAGTATGCCTTCAATTTTGAATAAATCCCCTACAGTGTCACCAGCAAAGCACCCCCACACCATCACACCTCCTCCTCCATGCTTCACGATGGGAACCAGGCATGTAGAGTCCATCCGTTCACCTTTTCTGTGTCACACAAAGACACGGTGGTTGGAACCAAAGATCTCAAATTTGGACTCATCAGACCAAAGCTCAGATTTCCACTGGTCTAATGTCCATTCCTTGTGTTCTTTAGCCCAAACAAGTCTCTTCTGCTTGTTGCCTGTCCTTACTAGTGGTTTCCTAGCAGCTATTTTACCATGAAGGCCTGCTGCACAAAGTCTCCTCTTAACAGTTGTTGTAGAGCTGTGTCTGCTGCTAGAACTCTGTGTGGCATTGACCTGGTCTCTAATCTGAGCTGCTGTTAACCTGCGATTTCTGAGGCTGGTGACTCGGATAAACTTATCCTCAGAAGCAGAGGTGACTCTTGGTCTTCCTTTCCTGGGGCGGTCATCATGTGAGCCAGTTTCTTTGTGGCGCTTGATGGTTTTTGCAACTGCACTTGGGGACACTTTCAAAGTTTTCCCAATTTTTCGGACTGACTGACCTTCATTTCTTAAAGTAATGATGGCCACTCATTTTTCTTTACTTAGCTGCTTTCTTTCTTGCCATAATACAAATTCTAACAGTCTATTCAGTAGGACTATCAGCTGTGTATCCACCAGACTTCTGCACAACACAACTGATGGTCCCAACACCATTTATAAGGCAAGAAATCCCACTTATTAAACCTGACAGGGCACACCTGTGAAGTGAAAACCATTCCCGGTGACTACCTCTTGAAGCTCATCAAGAGAATGCCAAGAGTGTGCATAGCAGTCATCAAAGCAAAAGGTGGCTACTTTGAAGAACCTAGAATATAAGACATATTTTCAGTTGTTTCACACTTTTTTGCTAAGTATATAATTCCACATGTGTTAATTCATAGTTTTGATGCCTTCAGTGTGAATGTACAATTTTCATAGTCATGAAAATACAGAAAAATCTTTAAATGAGAAGGTGTGTCCAAACTTTTGGTCTGTACTGTACATACCCCCCGGGGTAAATGTTGTTCAGCTCCTGCACTTAGTGTATAGGCTTTACCAGTCTAGGAGTCACACTCCATAAAAATGGGAAAAATGTTTTGCAAGCCCCCTCCTCTACATGTCTTCAGGGTGTATTACAGTCCCTCCTTCTAAATTTTTCATAGTGCATCGCCTTTATGAGTGTAGAAGTCCCACTGCTTGACAATGTAAAGAGAATGTATATGAAGCCTCCTTCATGTCTAATCCTTGGTGTATCGGACTCCCTCTTCCTTCTAATTTTTGGCATTTCTTGCATTGTTGCTTTGTGAGTTTGAGTCCGTCCTTCATAAAATACACAGGATGTGTCTGACCATGTCACACACACCACAAGCCCAGATAAAGAAGCAAAATGGTAAAATTACATTTGTCAATGACTATCATTAGGCGTAATTTTATCTCCCCTCTATTATGTCATGTACTGTAGTCATAGGCGATGGCGATAGATGGTCCGGCTATTAAGGGGTGGAGAAGGGGTTTTTTTTCTCTTTTTAATTTTGCCTTATATACAAGTAATTATACAGGAAGAATGTTTCCTATCATTTTTTTCCTGTAAATTCCATTTTATCTTCTGATTTGTATGATAAATCCGTAAAAGTGGAGTAAAAGTGTGACACCATTTTTCCTGGTCTGGGAGTCAGAGATGCTTCCAGGGGTCTTCTCCATGCTGTTCCCATGCCACTTTAGTGCTTTTTCCTTCCATTTCAGTGATTTTCCTGGGAAACTTCCAGAAAAATGCTCAAGTTTTCCACTTCCACTTCCACTTGAGTCGAGCCCGTCCAAGCGTCCGACCTGCTCAATTCGAGTACCGATCACTCAAGCATTTTAGTGCTCGCACATCACTAGTCAGAGAGTAAACTTTCTTATTCTGTTATGTGGCAGTAACCAGCGCCTCCTCTAGAGCCTAAATATGACCACAATCTCTGTTTCTACCCCATAAAACAGTAAGTTAGATTATTAAACATTTTAACATTCACAAAAGTTAAAGTATCTCCAATGTACAGTATGTAGCTCCATTTATAAATATGCACAGTATCGCTGTCTCGTACTGCGCTTTCCTGCTGGTAAGCACGTAAGCAGAATGCAGGTGGGAGAAGAGGGAGAAACTAGAAATTCCATAAGAAAAACAAGTGTTGGGATTAAATACTATAATAAAGGACTGAACATTTTAGTGACCGGTAGTAAAGAGAGTCAAAGCCCCACACTGTGTCTTTGTATATAGCTCAAAAACAGGAGCGTTTTCAAGTAGGAACTAAATGAGATTTCACTTTAAAATAGAATATAGAAAACTACATTTAAAAATAAAATAAAAAAATAGTGTAACACCCCAAGGTCCTGGTTGTTACAGTAGCATTGCTTTCCTCACGGGGAGAGTGATGTCACGCTGGAAGATCTCTTTCGTCAGGTAAACCACTAACATACAACATGTTCACACTCCATGCCTGAAGGGGGAGCTCTAAACCCTGTTTAAGGGGAACTTCCCTATATACACTCTGGTCTGGAGGGAAGGTCAGTGAGTGCCAGACAGCAGACTGGGACAGTCTGCCAGAGACAGGAATTGAGCGAGTCAGAGATTGCCAGAGAGGAGCTGGTCAGGGAACTTCAGCTTAGGCAGAGCTGGTAAGAAAGAAGTGTACCTGAACAGACGTGGGAGTCTGCAGCTCCTGGTAAGAAGAGAAGAGAGCAGTCAGAAGGACTGGAGGGGCCATGCAGCCACGAGGGTGCTGCATCTCCTGAAGAAAGAGAGCGTAAGAAGACGAAGAGATTTGCAGAGAGCATGCAGGAGAGCGAAGCGCAGGAGAGTGGCATCTGGGGAGGACAGCTGCGATTGGGCTACCTCCCTGCAGAGCGCAGATTCTGGTAGCTGGAAGACCGAGGTTGTGTCGGACTCTAAGAGGCACAGCAGAAACCGACAGGACAGCTGGACTACACGTAACTTGTCCACCCTAATACCCAGGAGATACAGTGGCGCATAGAGCCCTGGTCGTGATAGAGACCCTGTGAAAAGGCTCGAGTCACCTGTCATACGGATTTTGTGTCCCACCTTAAAGGAGGACAGGGAGAACCATGAGGACCTTGATAGAAACCACAGGCAGTAAGGGACTACACCAAAGCACTTGTAGGAAGGTTTCCAACTCCACCTGGTAAAGGGGACTCTGAATTTTCTTCCAAGCTGGCTGGATCCTGCCTGTACCTGTGATCTGGTGCCCTGGACTGTGGATACCTGAAGCCTCCAGTAAACCAGGTAAAGAGACTGCAAACCTGTGTCCTCCATTTCTTTATACATTACCCACCATCTCCAGCTATACACCGGGAGCCCTAGGGACCCAACTTCACCTGAGGGAAGTTATACCATTTTAGCTGCCATAACATCACCCCAGAGGACTCCCTTAAGCAGTGTCGGTCCCCACTCACCGAATACCACAGGTGGCGTCATGAACACAAACTTTATTACAACTCAGTTAAAAGACCTTTCCCTTTCACTTGGGCGCCCAGGGCCACGGACCAGGTCGCTGCCACCGTGACCACCCCTTTAACTGAGACCGGACCCGGTACAGGGTACCCCAAAGCCCTGGCGGGCGACTCAATAACATGCCTAGAGAAAGCTACATTTAAAAATAAAAACTCTCTAAAAATGCAAAAAATATGTGTCAATAAGCACACAAGATTATGTAAGTGGGTTCTATGGTTATAAAAGAAAGGTAATGACCTTCTTTTACAAAACGGTTGCACCTCCGGTACTTTTATCCAGTACAGTTCAACAAATTTCTTGTTTTCAACATTCAATCAAAGAAGGATTGTTAGACGTATGGGTTTTCTTTTATAATCTGTGCACATTCTTCCAATTTATTTTTACATTTTTTGGACCCATTATTATTATTATTATTATTTATTGTTATAGCGCCATTTATTCCATGGCGCTTTACATGTAAGGAGGGGTATACATAATAAAAACAAGTACAATAATCTTAAACAATACAAGTCATAACTGGTACAGGAGGAGAGAGGACCATAGGAGCTATTTTAAGTCCACTTTTAAACCTATGCAGACATTGGGGCCGACAGTGTAATGGGTAACCAAGGATGCACTGGCCCACCAGAGAACTGGAGAATCCTCCGGTGGGCCCTGCCTTCTCCTGAAGGAGAGTTCATAGTGCAAAGCTTCAAGCTGCAATGGGGCTCTTGAGTGGAGGAGAAAGGAGGGCCCTCAGAATCACATCCTCCGGTGGGGCCAGTGTTCTTCAGTCTGACAGTATTTTCCATCAGTATTTATATTCCAACCACGAGAGTCTCCAGAACACAGAACAGGTTTCAGTCTTTCAATTATACTTTTCCTGCGATTGTTCCTCTCCCAGTTTTGGTTTACAAATACTGACGTGTCAATAAGCTCTAATGTGACCCAGTATTTATACATGAGCTAACAGTCATCATGGTGCCACCATTAGGCAGTAAAAAGTGTCAAATATCACAAAAAGAAAAGTGCAATTCCACAATTGTCTTTTTCATTTACCATGTGCACTATATGGTAAAACTGACCTGGCAATATGATTCCTCCGGTCAGTATGAGTAAACCGATATCAAACGTGTGTTTTTTTCTGTTTGTTTGTTTTTAAGTGGTGAAAAAAAATCGTAAATTTGTGAAAAAAAAAAAATTTGCTTCTGTCACTATTTTTCAAGACCTGTAACACTTTATTTCGAGATCTGGGGCCGAGTGAAGACTTATTTTTTTCGCCCTGAGGTGCCCGTTTTACAGATCCCATTTTGGGGTAGATACAATGTGTTGATCACCTCTTATTGTAATGTTGCAGCTGCCAAAAAAAGTAATTCTGTTTTTTTGATTTTTATTTCGTTATGCCATTTACCGACTTGGTTTAAATTATTTTATACAGTATTTAGACAGATCAGACTTTTATGAAAGCAGCGATACCAAACATGTGGGGGGTTTAACTGTTATTGTTAATGGGGCAGAAGGGGGATGATTTAAACTTTATTTATTTTTTACTTATTCCTGTATTTAATAGTCCTCTTTAAGGGACTTGAACCTGCCATCATCTGATCGCTTGTACTATACGTAGCTTCAGCTCTCCTATGAACTCCGGCTACGGGTTGGCTTATAGAAGAGGATCATAATGTCAGGCGCAGGGGACTTCAGCAGACCTCCGACTGACATGACAAACCATTCACGTCCCGGGATCACAATGGGTGCGTGGAATTATTCGCCGCCATGTGTTAAATGGTAGAGATTGACAGTGGCAGTTAACAGGTTAACAGCCGCGGGCGAGCCCCCATCAATGTCAGAGACATGGCTTTTGACTTACATGTACGTCAAAGGTCGTAAAGGGGATAGGGGTAAGTAAAGAAGTAGGGCTCCATACTGACAAAGCGGTTATACAATTTGACCACTAGGTGTCAGTGATAGGCAAATATATAAAGGCAGCACTCCTGTTTAAAGGGTATGTGCTCACTTAAAGGGAAGAACACCCGGGTGGATGCCACTAATTGGATACAGCTATTCCCCCAGATATCTGGGGTCCCCTTCAGTTATCTAGAACTGTCGACCATGTATGTATCGCTGTGTATATAGTCCTATCCGGAGGAGTGTGGGCTGCCTTTAAGGGGGAAATTAAACTTATCAGACAAAATGGAGAATGATTGCTCAGAAAATATACACATTCCGCAAAATTAATTTAATAAGCAATAGAATCTAGAAGTGAGCACCGAAAGACCCAAAGTGAAATCATATCAAAAGAATACAATAAACGCCTTATGGATGGCCCGTTAGGATTCTTCATATGGACACGTTTGAAAGAGCAACTCGAGGAGCCACGAGGTTCAGTAGAAGATTTCAGACACATCCTAGGATGGGAAAAAAGGAGAAAATCATTATATTATATATGATTAGGGAGACACAAAACTGGGCGATACCGTTTTTGGCAGCCAGTCAGTAGAGTCCGGACACTTGGTGATGAGCCTTACACAGTTACATCTATTTTTTTATTACTTTATATTTTAGGTGTCTTTTATTATTTTGTAATAAGGATCTATCATTCGCTGAAGGCTCGGATGGATACATTAATGCGCAGAAGAACATTCACAATTTGCTTAATGCTTTCTTGGCGGTTGTGGGAGGATATGACTTGTTTTGGGGTCTTTCAAGTGGAATAATGCAATCACATCAGGAATTTGGATCGGTAAATCCTCTCATTCTGTCTGAGATTTGTGTGCTAGATGCTCACTGTATATGTTCTAGAACATTTAATGTAGTGAAGGTTAATGGGCAAAGATGAGCAAATTGGTTCAATGTGAATCAAATTCTTGTGTAATCTGGGGAAATTAATTGGACCCAGCAACATGTTTCTTCATAAATCGCCAAATAAATATACCCGCTTGCACTTTACCCTTTGCAGAATTTATGCATTTTGTTACAAGGGTCAACCGACACTAAGCAAAGCACAGAGCAGGTAATGTAAAGGTTCCTAAAAAAAAATCAATAAACTTTCTATGATCATGATTTGCTTAACCATCCACAGACTGGGCAGATTTGACACAGAATTTCTAACCAGGGACAAATGCTGAGATTAATGAGCTTCCAATAGCAGCATGGTGACTCAGTGGTTAGTAGAGATGAGCAAACCTTTTAAGGTACGGTACATCTATGTTTGCTGAACATATTTAAACACCATTCAATTCAATGAGAGACAAAACCAAAAGCATAGTCAACACCTTAAGGGGGCCCAAAAAGCTGCCAAAATGGCTCAAATTAGGAGCAGACACCAGGTAAAGTGGCATCAATTGACCCATCAATTGCCCTATAAATAAATAATTTAAAAGAAAATGGACATGGGTTCCCCTGTATTTTTGATAACCAGCCAGGAAAAAATGACAGATGGGGGCTGCAACCCTCAGCTGTCAGCTTCAGCAAAGCTGGTTATCAAGAACTAGATGGTAGCCCTATTCTAACGCATTGGGTATTTTAGAATATGTAGTTTATTTATGAAGATTTTAGAATAATACATTGAATACACAGATTTCGGCCTGCTGCGACCAATTAACGAAGCGTGGTTCAAATCCAGCTCCAATTCGCAGCCGGACTGCGCCTGTAGTATATAGCACAGCCACGTAGTATATTGCACAGCCACGTAGTATATTGCACAGCCACATAGTATATTGCACAGCCACGTAGTATATTGCGCAGCCACATAGTATATAGCACAGCCACGTAGTATATAGCACAGCCCACGGAGTATATAGCACAGCCGCATAGTATATCACACAGCCCACGGAGTATATAGCACAGCCAAGTAGTATATAGCACAGCCCACGGAGTGTGTAACAGCCCACATAGCATATAACACAGCTCATGTAGCATGTAACAGCCCACGGACGCAGTCCAGCCCACGTAGTGTATAACACAGCCCACATAGTGTATAACACAGCCCACATAGTGTATAACACAGCCCACGTAGTGTATAACACAGGCCACGTAGTGTATAACACAGGCCACATAGTGTATAACACAAGCCACGTAGTGTATAACACAGTCCATGTAGTGTATAACACAGGCCACGTAGTGTATAACACAGCCCATGTAGTGTGTAGCACAGGCCACGTAGTGTATAGCACAGCCCACGTAGTATATTGCACAGCCCACGTAGTATATTGCACAGCCCACGTAGTATATAGCAGCCCACGTATTATATTGCACAGCCCACGTATTATTTTGCACAGCCCACGTATTATATTGCACAGCCCCCGTAGTATATTGCACAGCCACGTAGTATATTGCACAGCCACATAGTATGTAGCACAGCCACGGAGTATATAGCACAGCCCACGGAGTATATAGCACAGCCCACGGAGTATATAGCACATCCACATAGTATATCACACAGCCCACGGAGTATATAGCACAGCCAAGTAGTAAATAGCACAGCCCACGGAGTGTGTAACAGCTCACATAGCATATAACACAGCCACGTAGTTTATAACAGCCCACATAGCATATAACACAGCTCATGTAGTATATAACAGCCCACGCACGCAGTATATAACCCAGCCCACGTAGTGTATAACACAGCCCACATAGTGTGTAACACAGCCCACATAGTGTATAACACAGCCCACATAGTGTATAACACAGGCCACATAGTGTATAACACAGGCCACGTAGTGTATAACACAGCCCATGTAGTGTATAGCACAGGCCGCGACGTAGTATATTGCACAGCGACAAAGTATACAGCACAGAGCCACTTAGTATACAGAGTTAAAATAAAAAATAAACATATACTCACCCTCCGTAGGCCCGTTGAAGTCCTGGCCCTGTGCGCCGTGCAGGCGTCAGCTTCCGGTCCCAGGGTGTGATGACGTAGCGGGCACATGACCGTGACGTCATGGCAGGTCCTTCTCACGCAGGACCTGTGATGACGTCGCGGTCACATGACCCGTGACGACCACAGGCGGCAGCTTCCGGTCCAGGATGGTATGCCAGAAGGACCTTCCATGACGTCACGGTTATGTGACCGCGACGTGATCACAGGCCCTGTGGGAAGGACCTTCCATGATGTCACGGTCATGTGACAGCGACGTCATGGAAGGTCCTTCTCGCAGGGCCTGTGATCACGTCACGGTCACATGACTGTGACGTCATGGAAGGTCCTTCTGGCATACCATCCTGGGACCGGAAGCTGACGCTTGCATGGAGCGGTCACCGTAGCGACGCTAGGAGCGCGAAAGGCAGCGGATGGTGAGTATAGCAGGTTTTTAGTTTTCTTTTATTATTTTTAACATGACATATTTTTACTATTGATTCTGCATAGGCAGCGTCAATAGTAAATAGTTGGGGACACACAGGGTTAATAGCAGCAGTAATGGAGTGCGTTACACCGCGGCCCGTTACCGCTGCCATTAACCCTGTGTGAGCGGTGACTGGAGGGGAAGGGGATTATGGAGCGGGCAGTGATTGCTGGGGAGTAGGGGAGGGAATAATCGGACTGTGGCCGTCGCTGATTGGTCGCGGCAGCCATGACAGGCAGCGGCCGAGACCACTCAGCGACTTGGATTCCATGACAGACAGAGGCCTTGACCAATGAATATCTGGGACAGACAGACGGAAGTACCCCTTAGACAATTATATATATAGATAGAGGGGTCCCCACGCTGTTTTTTTAAATTATTTAAATAAATAATTGAAAAAAATGGTGTGGGGTCTCCCTCATTTTTGACAACCAGTCAAGCTAAAGCAGACATCTGGGGGCTTGTTAAGGTTGAGGCTTGTTAAGGGCTATTGAAATTTGCACCCCCCAGCCTAAAAATAGCCCTCAGCTGACCCAGAAAAAGCGCATCTATTAGATGTTTTAAATCTGGTGCATTATCTGGCTCTTCCCACATGCCCTGTGGTAGTGGCAAACAGGTTTCATATTTGTGAGGTTGATCTCACCTTTGTATTGCCCATTGACATCAAGCCCACGGGTTAGTAAGGGAGAGGCATGTTTGTGTGGGCTTCCTCCCATACTCAAAACACATACTGATATGGAATCTAGATTGTGCGCCCCAATGGGGATAGTGATGATGACAGTGTCTATAAAGCACTTTGGAAATAATGGCGCTATATAAATAAATAAATTAACATAAATCAGTATTTTTGTCATCCAAGTTGGTTCTACAGAAAGAAAAATAAAACTAATGGAAACATTTACAATTCCCTGTGTAGGTTCCCCTCATTGTTTTGGCTTAACATGTGAATTTCCTTTCATATATCATGAAATTGCATAAACTTTTCATTAATTAAATTGAAAAAAAAAATTGCGTTTTTAACCAAAAAGAATACTGAGAATTAATGATTCTCCTTTCATGCTCTTTAGATACAGATCTAGCATTTGCTACATTATAAGCGTATTGGCGTCCTTGTTCAATTTTGGTACCATAATTGTGATCAAGATGACGACTGTTACAAGGAGGGAACATTGGGAGAAGTAGAGGAAAATTCAAATTATTTTGGATCAGCATCACTGATTTACTGAAATCTAAAAACTGTACAAATGTTGCGCTCATACATGTTACAGGGTAACTACATGTATTAAAAAATAAAGAATATTTTCTCAGTCTGCAGCCAAGTTTACCTCTACAAGTCATGAAGAAAATTCTCAGTCTTCTCCACACTTTGTGTAACTCCTCTTAAGTCCCTTCCGGGAAATCCAGCCCAGAATTTAGTCCTATCCAGTCCCAGAGTGTCAGGCATCACAGTCTCTGTCCACAACTGTAGTGCTAGTCCCAAACTTCAGCTCAGCCAGTCCAAGCCTCCAGCACACAGCCCCCTGACCCTATAACCGAGGTGGACACTCTACTCTTCCATGTTTAAGGATTTTTCTCCTTCCAGAGCACACATCTGCTACTTAGCATGGAGTTCAGGAGAGTTAATCTCCGCTTACAGAGGACCTTTACACTGCTGCTCCTCTCTATCTGTGCACATGGTAAGCCTCTCATCCTAACAAGGTATTTTATTATTCCGTCTTCTTCTATACCTGACGAAACCCAACATGTACCATAAAACAGATTTACAGATGTTGCGTGAAAATAATGCAACAATTGTTGGTTGCAATTAGATACCACATTGTGACAAATGTAGCTTTTTTTTTATTTATGCAACTTTGGATAACTATTTACAAATACTGAAACAAGTGCAACAATGTAACATTATTTTATATTTACAAATATTTACAAATACTGAAACAAATGCAACAATGTAACATTATATTTTCAAATATTGGAGAAATATTTACAAATACTGAAGCAAGTGCAACCATGTAACATTATTGTATATTTGCAAATATTGGAGAAATATTTACAAATACTGAAGCAAGTGCAACCATGTAACATTATTTTATATTTGCAAATATTGGAGAAATATTTACAAATACTGAAACAAGTGCAACTTTTTTTTCCTGTTTTAATTCTTATAAAGAAATGAATCGATATTATTTTTAGTTTTTAGTATTAGTATTTTTAGTTTAGTTTTAGTTTTTAGTATTAGTTTTATTTATTTTTTTGTCTTATTTTCTATGCCCGTCTCATGTTTGTACGCGGAAGCCTTCAGATTTTCACCATTGTCTGGTCTGTGATGGAGGCAGCAGGCGTTCTTTTGTCACCAGTAACCTTGGAAACTTTCTGAGCATGTGAAGTATCTGTCAGCCGCCAGGACTCCATAGTCCCAGCACACAAAAGGAAAGTTTTTACTGAAGTGAATGTTTCTTACCCCTTTTCCGAAAAAAAAACCAGATGGGTGCACATTGGGTTTTTGTGATCATGTTGTTCTATTCATTAGGATTTCGGAATGCAGCGAGCGTCATCTTGGGGCTGTGATTGGTGATTACACGTCTCGCCATATGTAGACAAACCGGGTACCGCTGCCCTCTCGGCGCTTGTCATCTCTTATGCCATTTACACTAAGATCATGGCAGCATTAGCCATAGGCAAAACGATGATCGTCAATAAAGACAATGTTTCAGATGCTTCCATCGACAGCGGGTTCAGCGCTGAGACTCTATCGCTGCTCCTAGTGTCTGTTTTTGTCTGCAGCGCTGCTTCCACGTCGACAGCACTGCAGTCAATCAATGAACTCAGTGGCTCTGCATTGGTTGACAGCATGAGCAGCACAGAGCTGCAGAGCTCACTGATTGTCTGCAGTGCTTTTGACATGACATGTGCTGCAGACAATGGCAGATACCAGGAGGAGCGATGGGAAACTCAACGCCGGACTCGGGGATGATGGGTTGATTTTTTTTAAAGCAAACTGCAGTAGAGAGACCCTTTTATTACAATGTTTATTGATCTAATAGTTGCATTTTCATAGGCCGTTGTGAGTAACGCAGCCTGAAAAAAATGGATTGTACCCCATCTTATTCTGGCAATGCTTCATATTAGTAAGTGCCAGGAGATCTGGTAGATCTCTAGTGTGAGAATGAGCTGGCATAGACGCTTTCATGTGCCAATTACAATCCATAATGATAGTCAATGAAAAGTCATTGTCCTGGCATTTCGTTAAGTTTTGCACCCATGCCCAGGACACTTTGTCTGTTCTGTACCCTCTGACATTGAGCGCTTTCATGCTTATACTTGTCGACGATAAGGAGTTAGCTATCCTGAACCGGTCATGCTTTCCCATTTAGCTGCTACAAAGCAAGAAATCAAAATGCACAAAATTCAGTGAAGCTCATGTAATTCGGCAAACCAAGCACAAACCAGAGACGGAATAGCTGAAAAGAAAAAGAACTTGGCAATTTTTGGTGGAATATTTTTTTTCACACTTATAAAAACAATATCATGGCCAGTATAATTTATCTCTATATATAAAATTTAGTGTATGTATGTGTGTATGTATCGAGCCACGCCCACTCCACATAGCCACGCCCACTCCATGGCGACAGCGGAGTTATCGAAAGATGGAGAAATATCATGAGAAGAGAAATAAAAACGCATCATGTCAGAGAAATGTGATGGCGCCTTCGACAGCGAATGTGCTTAATAATGATGGTGACATTTATACATTCATGATGCTGAAAGCTGACTAACATCATCCATATAATCTGAGGAGAATGGCTCCTTAGCTACAGGGGAACTACAAGCCCCAGCAGTCACTCATATTATGCACCCCACCCACCTCTCATGTAAGAGCGCTCTCCTCATCAACAACCTCTATTTCATGCCTAGAATTGATCACGCAATGATTTCTGGGATTTGTAGTGTAACTGTCCCTGTCTAGCGTTTGTTACCTAATTCTCTGGACAACAGTTCCCAGAAACCATTTGTGGCTCATGGATTTCTGGGAACTGTAGTTCATGTCTGCTGTTATCTAATGCGCAGAAATGATTATTAAACTACGACTCCCAGCAATCATTGTGAAAACTGCCGGCTTACCTCAGATGCTGTGTTATTTCTAGGCGGGAAATACTCCTGAGGTGAATGATGACAGTAGTTCTCTCCTTGTGGTGAATGGTGCTGATATTAATGGTTTCTGAGGTAAATGTCCCCTTTATTGGTCTTTATTCCTGTAATCTGCCTTGAAATGTGAAAACACAACTGATATATCATATGTTATGCCTGTGCTGTGAAGTGTCAGTTTCCCCATAAATGCATCCCACAGCCCCAAGTGCTGGAGCGCTCCCATGAACCCCTTCCCAATGCAGCCATTTTTAAATTTTTGTTCATTTTACAATAAAATCTGAAAAAAAAATGGAAAAATAAATCACAGTGCAGTGAAATGAATGAAAAAAACAATTTTGCTGTTTTTTTTTTCTTCCTATTTATGACGTTCATTCTGTGGTAAAAATGACCTGGTGACACGATTCTCTGGGTCGGTACAATCATGACGATAACAAATTTATTTTAATTTTTTTGTGGTTAAAGAAAAAAAGTCGCCATTTTCTGAGACCTGAAACATCTATCTATCTATCTATTACCTATTTATCTATCTATCATAAAAAAAAAGGAAAGCAGCACAAAAAAACTGAAGAAAATAAGTGGACTTTAATGCCTGAATGGCGTGGCAACGTTTCGGATGTAATATCCTTTTTCAAGCAGTGAATACATAAGTGAAGCAGCCTTTTATATGAAACACATACATATCTCATTAAAAAACTCAGTATGTGCAATATTATAAAAATTAACAGTCAACACAAAAGTGCATCTGTGCAGATTGAACTATCTCTTAAAATTCAATATTATGAAGTATAGTACACTACGTGCTGCGTGATTGTGATTAAAAATAACTAAATAATCAATTAGCAATAAGAGAAAA
This sequence comes from Ranitomeya variabilis, assembly GCF_051348905.1. Classification (NCBI taxonomy): domain Eukaryota; kingdom Metazoa; phylum Chordata; class Amphibia; order Anura; family Dendrobatidae; genus Ranitomeya; species Ranitomeya variabilis. The sequence goes on from NC_135233.1 coordinate 208,771,906, forward strand.
TCAGGTGTCCCTGTCCCACAAATCATGATTAAACCGCACTTACATATAAGTTTTTATCTTGCATGCCACGATCTCCAGCGTCCTCATGCATCAACTGCGCATGTCAGTGACGTCTAAATCAAAGACCCACAATGCTTAGAGCCGCAGTTGCGCAGAGTCGCTTTGGAGATCGCGGCACCATATTAGTTAAGGGAGAATTTGCCCACAAAGGTGGGCAAATCTATCTATCTATCATCTGTCAATTATATATCTATCATCAATCTCTATCGATCTATGTATCTATTATCTGTTGATTATATATCTATCATCTATCTCTATCATCTATCTGTTATCTATCTATCTATTATCTATCTATCTATCTATCTATCTATCTATCTATCTATCTATCTATCTATCGCTATCTACAGGGTGGGCCATTTATATGGATACACCTAAATAAAATGGGAATGGTTGGTGATATCAACTTCCTGTTTGTGGCACATTAGTATACGGGAGGGGGAAAACTTTTCAAGATGGGTGGTGACCATGGCGGCCCTTTGGAAGTCGGCCATTTTGGATCCAACTTTATTTTTTCCAATGTGAAGAGGGTCATGTTGAAAATAAAACATAATCAATACTTGGGTACAATGTTCCTGACTGGTCCGCCAAACGTGCCTCTCTATACCTATGCAGTTTGCCTTTCAGGTATATGTAAGGATCTCTCATGGTATACAGATAGCGGCAATCCATCAGGTTCTGGATGGGTGCGTTACTGAAATCTACCATGAAAGGGGATCCCTCATTTGTTCCCCTTTGGGTAGATATACTTGCCGATGCTCTCAGTGTTGCAAATTTTGTCTCGGCCACTGAAAGATGAAAACCTGCAATAAATGGACAATTCTGCAGATCAATTTTCAGCTCCGTGAGATTTACAATACGCTCTGGACAGAAAATCCACAGGGATTTACATTTCTGGTCCAAAATATTGTCACCTTTTGATGCTCTAGAAACAGAAGTGCTTGCATAAAATAATGAGCAGCTAATTAAGCAGATATGTCCTTACAAAACCGCCACCATCACAACATTACACCTGGAGACTTGTGTCAGATTTGCACAGATTAGTGTCGTTCTCTCTGCCTCCATCTAATCTCGTTAGCAGGTCTGCATCACAGATGCTTAAGACCAAGAGAGCTGAAAACACATTCCACAACTTCAAGACATTTTTTCTAAGCTTTAGCTTTACAGACAAGTCAGAAAGAACAACACATACACAGCAACAAATGGCTAATATAGACATAAGCTAAATCAGGGCAAGTGGGAAGAGCCAGGCAAAGTGCCAAAATTGACGCATCTAATAGATTGCCCTTTTCTGGGCAGCAGAGGGCTGCTATTTCTAGGCTGGGGGGACCGATATCAATGGCACCTTACCAGCCTGAGACTACCAGTCCCCAGCGGTCAGCTTTAGCAAGGCTGGTTGTCAAAAATGAGGGGGAACCCACACCGGATTAAAAAAAAAAAATATTTATTTACATTACAGGAGCTGGCTGATGAATACTCCCATCAGCCACCTCCCACTAGCATTGTTGTCACTTGAAAACAGCTCTCATCACTCTTCCCTGCACGCTCTGATCACCAACAGAGCAGGGAGAATGATGAGAGCCGTCTTCAGCACTCGGCACCGTGGAACAGCGCTTACTGTACCACTGCTTCTCTGGCACCCATCCGTGTGGTACTGATGCGGCATACAGTTGCCACACGTGTGCCACAAGTATTACACACACGGACACTGACATCTCCGGTACCAGTTTTTTCGGTGTGGATTCTTCACTTCCCCGGCCCCTAGGACCACTTCTCTCTCCCTGGAGCTCCTATCCGCCACCTTCCTCACTCCTCTTTCCTCAGACTCACTCTACCTCCTCCCGTTTCCATGACAACACTTCACTCCCAACTGTCAGGCTATGCGCACACGTCAGGATTTCTTGCAGAAATTTCCTGACAAAAAACAGACATTTCTGCCAGAAATCCGCATGCTTTTTTTTTGCACGTTTTTTTCACGTTTTTTCCCAATGCATTAAATAGTGGGAAAAGCGCGAAAAATCCGTAAAATTAGTGAACATGCTGCTTTTTTTACCGCAATGTGTTTTTTTCGCGGAAAAAAACGCATCATGTGCATAAAAATTTGCGGAATGCATTCTAAATTATACGGTAGGATGCATATGTATGCGTTTTTTATGCGTTTCTATCGCGAAAAAAACGTGAAAATCCCTAAACGTGTGCACATACCCTCACTCTACCTCCAGGTCTCTGTTATGATCCTTAGTGGTTGAGGATCACAAAATACTCCAGCTAAGTAACAAAACATAGGACAAGCTCTAGAGAGGTGGCAAACTGGACTGACCGCAAATCTGAACCTATCCAACACACTAAGGGTATGTTTCCACGGTCAGGAAACGCTGCTTGTTTGACGCTGCGCAGAGCTGCAGCGTCAAACAAGCAGCGTCCAGATGTTCCAGCATAGTGGAGGGGATTTTATGAAATCCCGTCTCCACTATGCGTGGAAACCCGCACGCGGCGGCCCTGCGACTCCGGACATGCTGCGCGTCTTTTCAGAACGCAGCATGTCCGTACACCTTGCGGGGACGCAGCGTCACAGGGCCCTATGGGACAGAGCGATCATCCCGGATGTGAAGAGTTAACACATCCGGCATGATCGCGTCCCAGAAAGGGGGCGGGGCATAGCGCCGAGCGGCTTCGCCGCTGCGGCGATACCGCCGGCCATCCTGAACGTGGAGACATAGCCTAAAGGTAGCCGGTGAACGTGTTTAAAATCCTAGATGTCTCGAGCCAGCCTGAGGAACTAACTACTCCTAGAGAGAAAGAAAGACCTCACTTGCCTCCAGAGAAATAGTCCCCAAAGATATAGAAGCCCCCAACAAATAATAACGGTGAGGTAAGAGGAAGGCACATACACAGGGGTGAAAGCAGATTCAGCAAATGAGGCCCACTAATACTAGATAGCAGAAAATAGAAAAGGGGTCTGTGCGGTCAGTAAAAAACCCTTACAAAATATCCACACTGAGATTTCAAGAACCCCCGCACCAACTAACGGTGTGGGGGAAGAAACTCAGTCCCCTAGAGCAACCAGCAAGCGAGGAAATCACATTTTAGCAAGCTAGACAAGAAACATGATGAATGCTGATAATCAAAAAATAAACAAACAAAAACTTAGCTTGTCTTGGAGAGACTGGGAGCAAGGTAGTCACAAGGAATCTGAAGAGCACTGAATACATTGAGAGCAGGCAAGGAACTGAGTATCCAGGTGAGCTAAATAGGAAACCAACCAAGGATAACGAACCAGCTGATGCTGCCAACCTGCAGAAAGACAACACTACACAGTACCGCTTGTGACCACTAGAGGGAGCCCAAAAATAGAGTTCACAACAGTACCCCCCTCCCCCTTGAGGAGGGGTCACCGAACCCTCATCAAGACCCCCAGGGCGATCAGGATGAGCCGCGTGGAAGGCATGAACCAAATCGGCCGCATGAACATCAGAGGCGACAACCCAGGAATTATCCTCCTGACCATAGCCCTTCCACTTAACCAAATACTGAAGCCTCCGTCTAGAGATACGAGAATCCAAAATCTTCTCCACCACGTACTCCAATTTGCCCTTGACCAGCACCGGAGCAGGAGGCTCAACAGAAGGAACCACAGGTACCACATACCTCCGCAACAAAGACCTATGGAACACATTATGAATGGCAAACGATGCTGGGAGATCCAAACGAAAAGACCCTGGGTTAAGGATTTCCAAGATCTTATAAGGACCGATGAAGCGAGGCTTGAATTTAGGAGAGGAGACCTTCATAGGAACATACCGAGAAGACAGCCACACCAAATCCCCAACACGAAGTCGGGGACCCACACCGCGGCGGCGGTTGGCAAAGCGCTGAGCCTTCTCCTGTGAGAACCTCAAATTGTCCACCACATGGTTCCAAATCTGCTGCAACCTATCCACCACAGAATCCACCCCAGGACAGTCAGAAGGCTCAACCTGACCCGAGGAAAAACGAGGATGGAAACCAGAATTGCAGAAAAAAGGCGAAACCAAAGTAGCAGAACTAGCCCGATTATTAAGGGCAAACTCGGCCAATGGCAAAAAAGTCACCCAATCATCCTGATCAGCAGAAACAAAACATCTCAAATAAGTTTCCAACGTCTGATTAGTTCGCTCGGTTTGGCCATTAGTCTGAGGATGGAAGGCCGACGAAAAAGACAAATCAATGCCCATCTTAGCACAAAAAGTCCGCCAAAACCTGGACACAAACTGGGATCCCCTATCAGACACAATATTTTCAGGAATGCCGTGCAAGCGAACCACATTCTGAAAAAATAGAGGAACCAAATCGGAGGAAGAAGGCAACTTAGGCAAGGGCACCAAATGGACCATCTTGGAAAAACGATCACACACCACCCAGATGACAGACATTTTCTGAGATACTGGAAGATCCGAAATAAAATCCATGGAAATGTGCGTCCAAGGCCTTTTCGGAATAGGCAAAGGCAAATGCAAACCGCTGGCACGAGAACAGCAAGGCTTAGCCCGAGCACAAATCCCACAAGACTGCACAAAGGAACGCACATCCCGCGACAAGGAAGGCCACCAGAAGGACCTAGCCACCGAATCTCTGGTGCCAAAAATCCCAGGATGACCCGCCAACACCGAAGAATGAACCTCGGAAATAACTCTGCTGGTCCATCTCTCCGGGACAAACAGTCTCTCTGGTGGACAACGGTCAGGTCTATCCGCCTGAAATTTCTGCAGCACTCGTCGCAAATCTGGGGAAATAGCAGACAAAATCACTCCCTCTCTGAGAATACCAGCCGGCTCAGAAACTCCCGGAGAGTCAGGCACAAAACTCCTAGAAAGTGCATCAGCTTTCACGTTCTTCGAACCAGGCAGGTATGAGACCACGAAGTTGAAACGGGAGAAAAACAACGACCAACGAGCCTGTCTAGGATTCAGGCGCTTGGCAGATTCAAGGTAAATCAGATTTTTGTGATCAGTCAAGACCACCACGCGATGTTTAGCTCCTTCAAGCCAATGTCGCCACTCCTCAAATGCCCACTTCATAGCCAACAACTCCCGATTACCAACATCATAATTCCGCTCGGCAGGCGAAAACTTTCTTGAAAAGAAAGCACATGGCTTCATCACAGAGCCATCAGAGCTTCTCTGCGACAAAACAGCCCCTGCTCCAATCTCAGAAGCATCAACCTCGACCTGGAAGGGGAGAGAGACATCTGGCTGACATAAGACTGGAGCTGAAGAAAACCGGTGCTTCAGCTCCCGAAAGGCCTCCACGGCCGCAGGAGACCAATTAGTAACATCAGAACCCTTCTTGGTCAAATCCGTTAACCACGCTAGAAAAATTAGCGATGAAACGACGGTAAAAATTTGCAAAACCCAAGAACTTCTGAATACTCTTAACAGACGTGGGCTGAGTCCAGTCATGAATAGCCTGGACCTTGACTGGGTCCATCTCCACAGAAGAAGGAGAAAAAATAAAACCCAAAAAGGAGACCTTCTGTACTCCGAAGAGGCATTTTGAGCCCTTCACAAATAAAGCATTAGCACGCAGGACCTGAAACACCATCCTGACCTGCTTCACATGGGACTCCCAATCATCAGAAAAGACCAAAATGTCATCCAGATAAACAATCATAAATTTATCCAGATATTCTCTGAAGATGTCATGCATGAAGGACTGAAACACAGAAGGAGCATTAGAGAGTCCGAAAGGCATCACCAAGTACTCAAAATGGCCTTCAGGCGTATTAAATGCTGTTTTCCATTCATCTCCCTGCTTAATGCGCACAAGGTTATACGCACCACGGAGATCTATCTTGGTGAACCAACTGGCACCCTTAATCCGAGCAAACAAATCAGACAATAGTGGTAAAGGATACTGAAATTTGACTGTGATTTTATTCAGAAGACGATAATCTATACAAGGTCTCAAAGAACCGTCCTTCTTGGCCACAAAAAAAAATCCTGCACCAAGAGGGGAAGAGGATGGGCGAATATGTCCCTTCTCCAAAGACTCCTTTATATAACTCCGCATCGCGGCATGCTCTGGTATAGACAGATTAAAAAGTCATCCCTTAGGGAATTTACTACCAGGAATTAAATTTATAGCACAGTCACAATCCCTATGAGGGGGCAGGGCACTGGACCTGGGCTCATCAAATACATCCTGGTAGTCAGACAAAAACTCAGGGACCTCAGAAGGAGTGGAAGAAGCAATAGACACCAACGGAGCATCGCCATGAATTCCCTGACAACCCCAACTTGACACAGACATAGCTTTCCAATCTAAAACTGGATTATGAGCCTGCAGCCATGGCAGACCCAAAACGACAACATCATGCAAATTATGCAGAACAAGAAAGCGAATCACCTCCTGATGTACGGGAGTCATGCACATGGTCATTTTCGTCCAATACTGAGGCTTATTCTCAGCCAATGGCGTAGCATCAATTCCCCTCAGAGGAATGGGAAATTCCAAAGGCTCCAGGACAAAACCACAGCGCCTGGCAAACGACAAATCCATCAGATTCAGGGCAGCACCCGAATCCACAAAAGCCATAACCGGGTAGGACGACAAAGAACAAATCAAAGTAACAGACAAAATAAATTTAGGCTGCATAGTACCAATGGTGACAGGTTTAGCGATTTTTTTTAAGCGTTTAGAGCATGCTGAGATAACATGAGTAGAATCACCACAGTAAAAGCACAACCCATTTTGACGTCTATGACTTTGTCGCTCAATTCTGGTCAGAGTTCGGTCACATTGCATAGATTCAGGTCTCTGTTCAGAAAATACCGCCAAAGGATGAGCAGATTTGCGCTCCCGCAAACGCCGATCAACCGGAATGGCTAAAGCCATAGAATCACTCAGACTTGTAGGGGTGGGAAACCCCACCATAACATTCTTAACGGCCTCAGAAACACCTTCTCTGAAATTTGCAGCCAGGACACACTCATTCCATTGAGTAAGCACCGACCATTTCCGAAATTTTTGACAATACACCTCTGCTTCATCCTGACCTTGAGAGATAGCCAGCAACGCTTTTTCTGCCTGATTCTCAAGATTAGGCTCCTCATAAAGCAGTCCAAGAGCCAGAAAAAATGCATCTACATTAAGCAATGCAGGATCTCCTGGCGCCAGAGAGAAAGCCCAATCTTGAGGGTCGCCACGTAACAAGGAGATAACAATTTTAACTTGCTGAGCGGAATCACCAGAGGAACGAGGTCTCAGAGATAGAAATAACTTACAATTATTCTTAAAATTTAGAAACCTAGATCTATCTCCAGAAAACAACTCAGGGATGGGTATTTTTGGTTCAGACATAGGGCTATGAATAACAAAATCCTGAATACTTTGCACCCGTGCAGCAAGATGATCCACACTAGAAGCCAGAGTCTGAACATTCATGTCTGCAGCTGAGCTCAAAACCACCCAGAGTTCAAGGGGATGAAAGAAGCTAAACAGACTGCAGCAAAGGAAAAGCGGGAGGAAAAAAAAAAAAATGTACTCAGGTCTTCTTTTTATCCCACTTCTGCGATGCATTAAACACTTTTGGGCCTGCTCTACTGTTATGATCCATAGTGGTTGAGGATCACAAAATACTCCAGCTAAGTAACAAAACATAGGACAAGCTCTAGAGAGGAGGCAAACTGGACTGACCGCAAATCTGAACCTATCCAACACACTAAAGGTAGCCGGTGAACGTGTCTAAAATCCTAGACGTCTCGAGCCAGCCTGAGGAACTAACTACCCCTAGAGAGAAAGAAAGACCTCACTTGCCTCCAGAGAAATAATCCCCAAAGATATAGAAGCCCCCAACAAATAATAACGGTGAGGTAAGAGGAAGGCACATACACAGGGGTGAAAGCAGATTCAGCAAATGAGGCCCACTAATACTAGATAGCAGAAAATAGAAAAGGGGTCTGTGCGGTCAGTAAAAAACCCTTACAAAATATCCACACTGAGATTTCAAGAACCCCCGCACCAACTAACGGTGTGGGGGAAGAAACTCAGTCCCCTAGAGCAACCAGCAAGCGAGGAAATTACATTTTAGCAAGCTAGACAAGAAACATGATGAATGCTGATAAACAAAAAATAAACAAACAAAAACTTAGCTTGTCTTGGAGAGACTGGGAGCAAGGTAGTCACAAGGAATCTGAAGAGCACTGAATACATTGAGAGCAGGCAAGGAACTGAGTATCCAGGTGAGCTAAATAGGAAACCAACCAAGGATAACGAACCAGCTGATGCTGCCAACCTGCAGAAAGACAACACTACACAGTACCGCTTGTGACCACTAGAGGGAGCCCAAAAATAGAGTTCACAACAGGTCTCCTACCCTTATCTATTTCCTCCATCCACACCCTCTACTTAATAACCCCTCCAGCCTGAGATGGGGCCCTCTCTAAATAGGGTCCACCCAGATCCCCTGGCCTGGAGTTGTGTGGTGTTGGATGCTAGTTTTCAGGTACCGGGTAGCGCCCCCTTCTTACCCGAGAGTGGGGTACCACACCTGTGGATGAGGTGCAGTACCTCTGTGGTGACTCGACCCTCAGGGGCGCCACATTTACTATTCCTCTGCTTCCCTGGTGCCCGTCTATGTGGTATGATGCGGCATACGGTTGCCACACGTGTGCCACAAGTATTACACACACGGACACTGACATCTCCGGTACCAGTTTTTCCGGTACCAGAAATATCAGGACGTGTGAAACCGGCCTTACAAAGACTGTGTTTGAACTGCTGTAGCTGCCTTTACCCAGGACATTCTGTCTTTGCACTGCAATCACCTGTGCTCTTTGCATTTTAGTGCCCGCATTCTCCACCAATTGTAAGGATTTACTCTCTCTAGTAGGTGCTAAGGTACATACAGACACGGATGATCAATGTCAAAACATAGTAAAGTTTATTTTTCTTAATAAACTTTACTCTGTTTTGATATTAAACCTCTGTGCCTGTACATACCTTAGCATCTACTAGAGTACAAGAACCCCTACACAGTCTACACAAATAACCTTTTTATTCCCCATCGATGTTTATAAGTATGGGAAAGAAATAGAACACCAAGCTTGTAGCATCCGATCTGTCATAAACAAATCACATTGTGGCTAACAAACGCTGGATAAATCCATAAAAAATGGTCAAATCTTTTGATAGAAAGTAATTCTGAATACTCTCATATTCTAAATTACTTAATTACAGTGCTCCTCCAGTAAGATTCATGTTGCGTCTCTGAACAACATCATCAGCTTGTGCCCACCACTTCAGATATCTGATAACTGGCATCAGCACAGACTGCTGTGCCCATTCCACAATGTGACTGGGAGAGGCATTATTCTCGAGGTTGTCTGTCATCATCACCCCTCTCTCCCCCCATGATTACGCTGCTTGCATTTAGATACTAGAAAAATCTAATAGGAGAAGGGTTGTCAGGATTTAATATAGTGAGTCGGCACTGTTGCCAAATCCAAAGTGATCATTCACCCGTACAGTGCCGATCAAGATGAGGGTTGTTGAAATGTATTATACACAATATTTTAGCGGCACAATCCAATTGACATTGCCTTGGTCCGGCATCCATCTGGTCCTGTGGCAGCTGGTTTTCACTTTTGCACCCTGCATCCTTGTACTTACTAAGCCCCGTAATTTCATGACCTGTATTGAGAAGCCTAGCGCGATGCACTTAGAAGCATGGTATGCAGAAGTAAAGACCAGCTGCCATGGAGGACTGGACTGAATGTTGGACCAGGTCAGCGTGAATCGAATTGCTCATCTCTTTCTACTACATAAAAATTATTTCATGGAGGAGGCTTTTCTGGTCGTTTTGGACAATTTCCTACCTGTTGGAAGGGTGCCATAACAATTCATTTATCAAAAAGTGTCTCCCTCTTATAACCCTTCAGTGATATTTTTTTTTAAACCTGTAAGGAAGTAAGTGTTCAATTTCCCTGCAGCGCCACTGCGATGCCCACCAGGGCCGTGGGGTACTCGGAACCGGGTCAGACAGTTCTTTGGGGATGTCACGGGGCCGTGACCCAACTCCGTGGCTCTGGGTGTGCAATAAAAATGATGCAAGGGGAAAAGTTTATAGGGGATTAAGTCGTGACGCCACCCGTGGTGTTCAGCAATAGATGGCCGACTCTGTCATTCAGATCCACTGGGGCGGTTGGTTGAGTAGCAGAGATGTTACAGCTCTCCATGGGTAGAGCTAGGCCCCAGGGCAGTTATAGGGTTAATTTGACATTGGTGACTGTTGCCGTACTGGGAAGGTGACGCAGTAAATAATTCTGAGGACACAGCAGGGTGCAGTTTTCACACTTTACTTATGGTCTCCGGGTTACAATCACCAGCCCGGTGCTGTGTCCTCCGGGTCGGTGGTCCAGCCAGCTCTGGGGTAATTTGGGTGAACTTCTCCTGGACCCCCTTCTTGTGTACCTTTCCAGGTCGTCTCCCTGTGCTGGCCCTTGTCTTCCTGCCCTGCGCTCTACACACAGTGTCCCAAGCCAGCAGCCTCAGGTCCTGTCGGGCGACGTCCTCCTGGTCCCCTTGACCCTATGTGGCTGCCTTTTTAGCGAATGTGTGTAGATTTGGCTGTGGCACATGCAGATATCACAGCCTCCGGTTCACTAGCTGAGTCCTACAGTCTCTCCACTAGTCTGAGGCCGGCCCCCCACTGCGACCTGGTCCCTTCACCCGACTACGGTCGGCGTGGATTCGGGCGCCATGGTTGGATTCTTCACTTCCCTGGCCCCCAGGACCCCCTCTCTCTCGAGCTCCTCTCCGACTCCTCCGTACTCCTCTCACCTCTCACTGACTAACTGCCTTCTAGACTTTTCCTGACTCCTCCTACGAACTCCACCTCACTCCCGTCTCCATGACAACACTTCACTACCAACTGTCACTTTACCTACAGGTCTCCTACACTTGTCTACTTCCTCCACCCACACCCTCTACCTAGTTCCCCCTGAGATAGGGCCCTCCCTAAATAGGGTCTGCCCAGATTCCCTGGCCTGGAGTGGTGTGCTGTTGGATGCTAGTGAGCAGGTACCGGGTAGTGCCCCCCTCCTTATCCGAGAGTGGGATACCACACCTCTAGCTGAGGTGCAGTACCTCTGTGGTGACTGGACCCTCAGGGGTGCCACACCACCACAGGGAAAATGATTCATTGCACAATATACTGTATATTCAAATTAGTGATTTGTCTGTGTGATTTAAAAAAAAACAAAAAACGATTTTCCGTAGATTGAGAGCCTCTTTATTACCAGGCTCTACACTTATGAAGAAATGCTGATCCTGAACTGAGAAATCCCATCCAGTGTTACTTGATAGGTTTTATAAAACTGGGTGCTGAAAGGTGAAAGAAAGCCTGGTTATGGCTCTGTGCAGAGGTTGGGTAACAATCGTTTCATCATATTTTGTTTTATGGAAGCAAATGACTTATTACAATATCCCAGAACCTCTGATACAAATATAATAAACAAATCATTGACTGTGCACAATGACCGTTTACTCCACTATGATCAGGGTGGTGATTGTGGGCAACTTTGTTGCTGTGCAAGTATGTCAAGGCCGCTGAGTAAGAACATGCAGCCCTTGTGGTTTTCATCATAGCCTCACTATGTGTGACTGATGTGTCCGGATCCACAGTACCTGCAGCCTCATATAAAGAAAGACAGTTGCATCGTGTCCATATACTATATTTCTACTGAAAAGTTATGGGGATCTTAAAAATTGACCCGTAATGCAATTCTTCATTGATTCCCCCCAAAACATGCACTTCGCTTCATTACCATTTAAAGGACATTGTTTGCAACGAGACTTCTGCAAGACTTTTCATACTGTTGTTAGATCTGTATCCAGACCAGGCGATTTTAATATATGCCATGAGTGTCTGATCGGTGAGGGTCCATCTGCCGAAGCAAAGGTCTTGTGTTGATTTGTTTTCCTTTGTATTTTTACAAGATTTTTTGGCCATAAAGTACAAAAAAAAAACCTGCATAAAAAAAAGCAATAGTTTTTTAGCTGCAATTTGTGCGGCACGTTTGTAATGCAGTGTCTGCCTATGCAGTTGTTACGCTGACAGCCACATTGCAAAAACTACAGCAATCCAAAACAAAAAAGCACAGTATTCTGTACTTTTTTTTTTACTATGCAGTCAAAACAGTCCAATGTAAAAGCACCCTTACACCTTACCAGAGCGCTCTATATTAGATGAAAGGGCCTATGTTATAAAGTCTAACCTGGCCGTAACCCTAATCATCAATTTTTTGTATATTTACATCATGGTTCACAGTTTTTTTTGCATTTTTTTAAAAAGTAGACGGAGCTTAAATGGTTAGTCCTTTTCCGTTCACATCCATATCGAGTGGTAATCAGGGCAGGGCTCATCGTGTCTACTGATGACTCATTACAATGGGACTGGTGCACAGTACCTGCCCATTGAGCATGCGCCCATCAGTAGGCATGACGTCACCAATATCTTCCCATCGAGCATGCACCCAACAGTTGGCATGACTTCACCAGTATCTACCCATCGAGCATGTGCCCAACAGTAGGCATGATGTCACCAATACCTGCCCATCAAGCATGCGCCCAACAGAAGGCATGATGTCACCAATACCTGCCCATCAAGCATGCGCCCAACAGAAGGCATGATGTCACCAATACCTGCCCATCAAGCATGTGCCCAACAGAAGGCATTATGTCACCAATACCTGCCCATCAAGCATGCATCCAACAGAAGGCATGATGTCACCAATACCTGCCCATCCTCTCTTGATGCAGAACTAAACCTTTTATATCCTGGAATTTACACCAGAAAAAGGTGCAAATCTAGGCAAGACACAGAAGGCCAAAGATGCGGCATCACTTCACTAAAGGGGTTGTCCACTACTATGATACTGTTGAACCATCCATATGCTAGGTCTTTGATATCAGATCTGCGGTGGTCCGACACCATTGTTCCGATTGATCAGCTGTGGTTCAGATAAATAGAAGCTGATATGCACAGGAGCGGCCACTAAACTGTGCACAAAGCTGTGCTTTTCAGCTCTGTACATGGTTTACATCCGGCTACTGCCTGCCGAAGCAGATAACAGTTATTCCACAATGGTGGTGCCTGGTACCGGACTCCACTGATCTGATATTAATGACCTATCCAAAAGATATCATAGTAGTGGACATCCCATTTAATAGTCCTGTAACAGGTTTGCATCCCTGCGCCACCTTGCTTCCCTTTTCCTCCTCCTCCTCCTCTGCAGTTACAGTAACACCTGCATAACTTCTATAGTCAGCACTGACCGCCCAGAACCAAGTGTGGCCATTGTGTGGTTACCAAGCTGTGGGAGGCTCAGATAAGGCACAAGATGAACTGTCAGAGACTGATGCAACATTCCTGGCAAGGGGTATGTAATCTGTGACTCAGGAGGGGCACAAAAGGATTCATACCAAACAGCATCATTCACAGCCCCTGCATTCTCATCTCCTTCTGGTTATATGACGTTGCCCCCTATTTGTGCTTTCTTCCATCGCTCTCCTTCACTCTCACGTAATATCGCACTTTTTTTTTTATTTTTGCCATCAGTAGTTTGGTGCAACGGACCTGATACTGTAATGTAACCTCTGTTATGTACATAGCCTCATCGATTCAACCAGAAGCTGCTCATTCTACATGGCACTACATGCAGATTGTCAGATCGGCCTCCGACAGCAGTGTGAACACTACCATACTCCCACGCACTAAAGTCCACTTTGGACTATACTTTTTGTTAGATTGACCCCCCAAGATGAAAGTGTCATGCTGCTTGGACCCACAGCTAAATGGACTTTATTCTTCCCAGCAATGTTCCATGTTCAGATATAGAGGTGGCACAAAGGCCCCCGCTACTGACTGACAGCCGATCCTAATGATGAACCTTCTGTCACTCGGTGCTGGGGGCCACGGATACAGCTGCTGCTTTCTATACGTCTAGTGGAGACTGAAACCGTGCTTGCACCGCTTCTCTTACTGAACACTGCCTGGGGGAAAAAGTTAATTTCCTCCTGGCAGCAGGGTTCTAAGTGCTGGCACTGGGCAGGTTTAGAACACTATTAACCTGCAAATTTACCCCATATCTTTTTTCACATGACAGGTTCCTTTTAAGGCTCATTCATTCGTCTGTGTATCATGATCTGTGCTCGGACACATATAAGCTGTTAAGTTTGGGTCAGATGACCTGCTGCCACAACATGAATCACAGTCCATACATAGACCATGATATATGGACATCTGAATTAGACTTTAGTCTACTTCTACTAGTCATGTACTTGACCCCATATTCTTTGCAGACTATCCTACTATCTTACAATTTTGTTCCTGATATTGCCCTTTTGGTACTGACCTGGCATTCTGACTGCTCTCTGCCAGGGAGCTTTACCAACCAGCGGACTCAACCCAGGGGGCCCTGTGTAAGTTTAGATTCTTCAACAGGGTCTCAATGATGAATGCCATGGTTTCCTGTGGACCTGCTACATGAAGTGGTTTGTGCAAAGCCTGTCCATGGAAGCTCTTTTCAGAGCTGCCAGCCACCCACTGACAGTGTTCTCCTACAAATATCGATGTAGAACTCAGCGGTTCCTGGGTCCTCCTAATATTTAACTATAAATTGTGCTTTCTAAATCTAACAAGTCAGTTTTCATAAAGTAATTTTCAAATAACCTGCTTAGTATGTTAATTAAAGGTCAACCACAAAGTGTGTCTCTCCCCTGAAGATAGCATCTTCACAGAGGACGGGAACGGGGTTTCTAGGGCCACCTATTAGAAGGAACAATCCTATAATTCGGTATGGACCCTTTAAAGGGTCTGTCAGGACAGCATAACTGCTCAAACCAAGTGCAGTCTGTTGGTGCACCCTTAGCATGGCCAAACAGTTCAATGCACCTTCCCACCTACTTGTTATCCCTCTATTTCAACCCCCCTCTTCTTTGATTGACTGCTCTGGTTTGTTAGAGCCAGAGAAGAGTGGAGATTAATTGAAAAACAAGAGGTGGGAAGTGGCAATAAACTGTTTGACCAAACCAATGGTGGACCAAGCGCTTGTCCTTTGTTTGAACAGTTGTTCACTAAAGGGCCTTCCACATGGCTCAGGATATAAAAGGCATACATGGCATACAAATATTTTACACTGCCCAAAAAATTAAAGGGAATACTACAATACCACATCCTAGATATCACTGAATGATATGAGAGCAATGACAAAATGCAATAATGACCAAAGCAACAGTCAAAAATGATGAGAACAGAGAAATGGTCTGTGGTCACCCCTGCAGTACCACTCTTTTTATAGGGGTTGTGTTGCTAATTGTCTATCACTTCTACCTGTTGTCTGTACCACAACAGCAGGAGAAATTGATTCACAATTAGTGTTGCTTCATAACTGGATTGGTTGATTGTACACACGTGTGCTTGACTTGGAGTTACATTGTGTTGTTTAAGTGTTCCCTTTATTTTTTTGAGCAGTGTAGAATTCTTGCTTCTTATCAGGAAAAAATAGGAGACTGGTTGAGAGGCTGTTGATGACTGCCAGGAAAGGAGACTGCCAAGCTGATGTATGGAGACTTATAGGCTATGCGATGCTCCCTGAGAAGTAAAACATGGTGGGCTCCTTCAGGAATAACTTTACCCCTTAGATCTTGCTCTGCAAGACTCTTTATGTTCATGTAAAGGACATCTGTTGGGAAATGAGTAATATTTAAACCCCATAAAGTGCAGACGAACTGAACACTTGTTGATGGTTTCCCCAACAAATCAACTTATCAGGGACCTTTTATTATATAAAAAAAACCTCTTCAGGGAAAGTAACCCCTTTAAACAATGCCCTATATTACTGGCCTGCCTTATCTTAACTCCTTCCTAATATGCTCTTATGTGAACTATTTGAGGTAGAGCCGAAGTGGTGAAAATGTCACGTGTGTTAGCTTCATCAGCCTTTCTAAAGGCCGCCATACACTTTAGATGACTGTTGGCTGGAAACTATCCCGCCTATCTTTTTCATACACGGGAGCATGCATTCTGCCGAGCGCTCATGTGTTCTTTATGAGAGAGCTTCTGCCAGATATCTCTAGTGGTGGGTTGTCTCCAAAAAATAGAAGGATTGACAGTCCAAAATTGGGCAAGTCTGATCCTGCTATCTCCCAAAATCATCTATTGTGGGACAAACAGGAGGCCTGCAAACACATTAGACAGTCGGCTAAACCCATCGATATTGGCAGTTTCGGGTGATGGCAGGTTCAGGTGATAGTTTCTGTGTGTAGTCTTGTTGAAAGACTTGCTAAAGGGTCGATAATGACTTTTTGGATTGCTGCTTCCAACAGGTGGCGCTATAGAGTTTAAGACCTCTTCCTCTCTGAAGGTGCAATTTGCATATGAAATTTTCCACAGGAGCATTGCACGGTGAATAAGCCTCCTCACCTTGGCATGCCAGAGCCGGTATACTTCTATCCACAAGAATAAATGTTATCCTTTAGATCCTAGTCTAGAGCCTCTCACCTAGCCAAATCAGTTCTCATACTTTGCACTGACGAGGGGCAATACCCCAAAACACCGTGACTGCAAATTCAGATTCTGATTTGGCTTTTATCCTAAATCATATTGCAAGATTTGTTAAGGGTCAATAGTGACATGTAGTATTGCTGCTTCCAACAGGTGGTGCTCTAGAGTTCAAACCCTCTTCCTCTCTAAAGAGGCAATTTGCATATGTGATGTGTGTGTGTTGTATGAAACCCAAAAAGTTTTATGGCAGTAAATGAGTTTATCGCCTATCATGTAGGTATATAATCACTTGTTGGCCAGGCCAGTGGGATCCTCACTGACCTCGAGTCTGCTATGGCAATTTTCTATGCGACAGACAAACTGACTTTCTCCATCTCTTAAAGTAAATGGAACTGTCCAACATGTTCTTTATCCCCTGTGGTCATATACTTTTCACCTATATTATGATATTGTGATAAATGTGTAAGGTTGAAGTCTGTTAAGCTGGATGGGTTCTGAATAGGGGCAACAGGTTCTACCAGGTCAGGAAATCAGTCTCTGAATACTTGTAGTCACAAGTGATGGACCCCAGGGATCTAGGTGTTATGGCCTCTGAGAGTGTTGTCTCCTTGACCTTCTCTGCCACTTGCACATTTGCTTTTTATGGGGCAGGCCCTGGTGCCCAATTCCTTCTGTGCTGAACTATCTTTCTGTACCTGGTCACTCTGCCTGGCTATCGTCTTCTAAGAGTCTGTCTCCAGCTCTCTGACTTCTGGGGTGGCCTGCTGTCTCCACCAGTTGCTGTGATTCCTCTAGCTCCTCTTTGTCCCTCTCTGATCCGCAGGATACACCCTTTGACTTGTGCACAAAAACGTCCCTGACTAAAACCAGAAGAAAAGTCCCTGGCTTCTTTACTGGGTACAGGGAGGTTTTACAGCTTTCTTACATATTCAACAGTAGTCGCCTACATGTTGCAGCACTATTGCCATGTGTTACAAATGGACTTTTTAGGAACCTGATTAACTGATGATATAAAATGTTGACATTGTCATCTTCCATTCATAATCCCATGAGTTATCCCCGTTATTTCTCTTTTAGACATGTATGTTTCCAGAAGTTGTTTTTTCCGCTATTAATGCCCCGGATGAGATCACAAGTGAGAAATCTACAAAGTGCTATCTACAAAGTGGCGTATAGTCAGAGTGCAAGAAAAACATCCCTTTCAATGTTGTGCTACACGCTCCATTGGCGTTGTGTGGGATAGACGTTCTTGTTGACTTAATGATTCGGTGTTCATCGGAGTGCACTTGTACAGAGGGTGAAATCATCAGCCACCCAAAATCCAAAAGCAGTGTGTAGAAGTAATGTCCAGACTTTTATAACTAAACCTTTGTGTTGCCATCAACTTTTTCCTTTTTTGTGCCGACCCAGGCATTTTCCTAAAAAGTTGCTCTATTAAAAGGACTATGCTGCATTACAAATTAAAAAAATAAATATAATAAAAATATTTCATAATATACTGTCAGCATACCCTGCAGCACTTATCAAATGGTAATAAAAAAAATAAAATAAGCAATAAGACAGGAAAATGAAAGATCGTTGCTTGTAAATGCTTAAAATCTAATTGAAAAGACCTAAATAATTGAAGCAAATTAGATATTGGCGACCAACTATAGGCCCCCATATAATAAAGCAATGTTGGGCAAACCCCATCCACTTTCATCCACACCAATTGACTATCCAATGTCTATGGGCTTCCCGACTCATCCTCTGATTGATGATGTTGGGGAAAGAAGACTTGGCACATTGACTTTTATTGGCCCAATACATTTATTTTCCTGGTGATAAATTACTGCCCGATATGTCTGGCAGAAGTTTTTCTTTTCATCTCTCTACATACAGAACACATGATGAAATTACGAAAAAGTAAAAGTGCAGCGCCCCCACTGCCGCAGGGCCGAGGGGTACCCGGTACCGGGCCTCTGAGTTTCTGCTCTGGGGTTGTCACGGTGGCTAGACCCAGTCCGTGACCCTGCTGAGGGGCGCACAATGAAAGGTGGTGGTATGGTGCTGATGTTATGGTGCGGTGTAGTGCCGGTCACGGTCAATAACGAGGACACCAGGTTGCAGTCTCTTTACCTCTTTACTGAAGGCTTCTGAGTCCTCAATCCGGAATACGGTTAACAGGGCTGCGCAAGTCCGGCAGGTCCGATGGCACCTCCAGAGTTCCCTTTGCAGGTGGAAATCTGTGCCTACCTTCCTGCGCTTGTGTTGTGGTCCTCCCCTGCTGTGCTTACGGGATAGTCCCCACAACTGTTGTGTCTGTTTCTCGTGTTCCCTCACAACTCGATTCTGATGTTCTCCCTCTATGTCCCCCTGATCTTACGGTTAGGACGCACCCGTATGACGGGAGGCTCGGAGCTCTTCCGGGACTCTTGCGTCGCCCCACTCCTGTTGTTACCCCCCTGTGTCTTCCTGGGTCTGGGTGAGACAGCCCGCCTGTAACTGACTGTCCTGCCGTAGGTTTGAAGTTTGGCTTGGAGCTCTATACTTCCTCGGCGTTCCGGCCACCGGTTATGCGCCTCAATAGGATGTTGCCTCGTCTTACAGCACGACTCCTACTGGTATTCTCCTTGTTGCGTTGATCTCGTTTCTCACTCAGCACAATAAACCTCGCTTCTTGTCCTTCCTTGGGGTACCGCCACTATATCGTGCAGGCGCGGTCCCGTAATGTTCTCTCTGGTTGCTAGGCCTCTGTCAGGATCCCACCCCTGACAGGGACCCCTCTGAATCTTCCCCTACAACACCCTCTGCCACAAGGTGTTGCCTGGTTCCAACAGAGTCAGCTTTCTTTCTAACTTCCTGCCTAACCCCCAGTTTTACCAGACTGTGAGGAGTGGCCTAATAAATAGAACCCTTAGCTCCCCCTGGAGGCCAGACTGTGAAATGTATTGGTGTCTGTGATACCTGGTCAGATGAACTCCTTCAGTGCCATCAGACGTACCATAGCCCCCCTTAGTGGCGGAGCTACAGTACTGCAACGACCAGGACTCTGGGGCGCTGCAAAAGTCCAACTACGACTTCACGTGCATGGATTATGTATAGACCACCTGTCATGCTGGTGGGTGTGAACCCATTGCACCACTGACCGGGCTTACCCTGGATGGACCTAAATAAGCTGCTACCTGGTCTTCACTAGAGCCTCTGATGGTGAGGTTAGGCTTGAGATGCAGGTAGCCACCAGGTACCAATCCAGGACAGTCCTGGGTACTGCAGCATCTAACCCAGAAGGTATGGAATGCAGGTTCACACCTGGAGTGTCAGGCAGGACAAGATCCAAGTCACAGGAGAAACTTTGGTACAGTGACGCAGGTATGAACTCGGAGTAGCAGGCAGGACTGGATCAGGATTACTGACTGTATGGATATTGGTGCTGGTTCAGACAGAATGGCAGGTTCTGACAGGACAGACTCGGGGTTCGGGCAGGACAAGATCAGGATCACTGGACAGGTACTGGTAAAGAGACGCAGAGCAGGTTCAGGACAGTGACCTAACAAGGAACTTGTAAGTATCAAACTAACTAGGTACTACTGTTGCTCAGGTACCTCCCTACAAGGGAGGGTGCCTTAAATACCTGGTGCCTCCCAGCTATAGGCTGGGGACACTTACGCAGTGTGCAAGCTGCCCCTTTACGAAGTGGGGAGTGTGCCCCCTAAGTGCATTATGGGGAGACCTGAGCCGCGTGTGCAGGTTCTGGGACCTGGGAGTTGCGGAGGAAGTCGGAGCTGGAGGCACAGCTGAGCAGCCGTGATGGTGAGCATGTCGGCATTCCTGTCAGGGAGAGGAGTCATGCAGGGATGCCGCATTACACCACCTTTTCTGGTCTAGTCATTGGTCTTCTGACATGAACTTGACTGCCTCATATATGCCAATTAGACTGTTGAGATCAGGTCAGGAGATGGGTGGCCAGCTAGAAGTCGTGTTCCACATATGGACCGTGAAACTTGAACATTTGAAGCCCGCGTAATCCTGTACATTTTTATTTTACTTTGAACCCAGGAATTAAAAGTTGACAATAGATTGTTGGGCAATATCTGTATGTCTACCTGAATGGACAATAACCCAATATCTACCTGAGTGGACAATAACCCACAATTGCCTCTCCATCGCCTGGTGTCCTCTACCGTCATACGCCATGTGTAGTTGTATGTTGAGATTTGCATGCTTCTCTGCATACTTTTAGTTGGTATTTGATCTGTAATGATTGCAGAACATGAGTCTGGAGATGCAGACAGCTTTTTTCTTTAAATTCTCAGAAGGTGTTTTCTTCCAGCTTTAACCCACTGATAACCTCAGGCCCTGATTTCTTGGTGAAGAATGTTAAGTGAGGCTTTAGGTCCTCTTATCAGTAGAGCTGTCTGAGAAAGTTATATGGCAGGTACATCTTGGGCATGGTTAATGTATGAGGTTGACATGAACATGCACACATCACACAGAACCTCGAATGAATCATCTCATGAAGAAATGGCTCTTGAGAATTAGAGACGACCTTTTGAGTAAATGGCATTAAATCCCAAATACATGACAACCCTGTGCGTACATACAACAAACTAATGATCTTCGCTGACTTATTTGAAGAATATTTTTCAATCTTAACCTACTCAGAGTCTACAGGCTGCAATTAATTTATTTTCGTCATGGAGGAATATTATATGAAGGTGATTGTCCTGCAAGAACCAAAGGAGGTGAAAATGATGCAAACAATTCTTTTCCTAACACAGTGAAGAGAGGGTTAATGTTAGGATAGAGACACAACCAATTAATAATTTAGGGACATTCTTATTTTACAACCACAAAAGAGCATTTCTGAGATGGAAGAAGCTTGAGCGGTACAAGCAATAGAACTTTCCAGAAAGGCGATCCTTGCAGCTGGCAGTTATGGGTAAGAGTAATATGGAGATATTACCTGGTGGCATCTCAGTCATGGATAGATATACATATAAATACCTCACTTGGGGGATGTACTATGTCTATGCTGATATGACTACTCAGGCCTTATGGACTATACTATTGCACTGTCACTTTATGGGTACCTAATAATTTACTTGAACCCAGCTGCTATACTGTTGGTGTTGCATGTATGTCTCTGATTAAAACTCTGTCATGATATTGATGATATTGCTATTTTGCAAGTGCTGTCTTACATTGTTAATTGTTGGAATCAATAGATTGATTCCTTTTATTATTTGGTGGATTCATTACTCCATTATTTGCATGTTTACTTGGGAATGTAGCAATGGATAGAAGATATAAAGGCGTCGATAGATTTAGCTTTAAGGCCTGCATGCATTTATATGCGGTTTGCAGGGGTTGATCTTACTGACAGATTCCCTTTTATGTTAAAGATTACATAAAGGGGATAAATAATAGACTGTGACAGCAGAGAAAGACAATCTCCTTCACTTCACAATCCCTTTTTATCCTTCATGCAAACTGTCAGACCTGATTTGACTTGACCTAATAGTTGCCCTAAATGCTCGGTGAACTTTATCACTCTTCTTTATGGGACTTTAACATCCCAACAATAATATGTGGGATAGAACAACATTCAAAAGGAACTACAAAACCTTTTTTCTTCACTTGTTGCTTTTGTTTCACCTTTTAATGTTTTTTTCATGTGTCGCTGATGACCAAGTTCATTGTAACCTGCTCCTACATTAGGTTGTCGTCAACCTATAGACCAAGGAAGAAAAAAGATAAAGTTCTCCTCTGGAGAAAATTTACAGAAATGGATACAAACTCCACCAAGGATCAAAAGCTCTACAAATCATCAAGTGGCTTTTGAAGCTGTATGGTTAATCTGGATATGTCCTTTTAAGTTCTGTATAAGGTTTCACTGTAAAGTTTCTGGCCAGGAAAATTGATCACCCAGATCACTGACCTTTTCAGGGTCTATAATGACCCTCATGGTGCAAATAAGTAAAATTATGTTCTTAGAGTATGCAAATTGCCTCTTCTGAGAAAAAGAGGACTTAACTCTATAGCGCCACCTGTTGGAAGTCACTCTCCATAAGGAGAAACGATACCCCTTAGACCCCAGTCCAGAGCCTCTCACCTAGCCAAATCAGTTCTCATGTTTCGCACTGACGAGGGCCAACAGCCCGAAACACCGTGTCTGCGAATTGAGATACTGATTTGGCTTTTATCCTAAGTAATATTGCACGACTCGTTAGAGGGTTGATTGTGACTTGTAGGATCGCTACTTCCAACAGGTGGCGCTATAGAGTTAAGTCCTCTTTTTCTCAGAAGAGGCAATTTGCATATTTAATTTCCCAGAGCAGCATTGTACGGCAAATAAGCCTCCTTACCTTGACAAGCCAGCTGGTATGTCACTCTCCATAAGGAGAAACAATACCCCTTAGGCCGGGGACACACTTAACGTATAAAAAAACGGTCCGTTTTTCACGGCCGAGAATCGCACAAATGTTTCAAAAACAGTGATCCGTGTGCAGTGCGAGGATGCGATTTCCTCGCATCAAATGATCCGTGTGACATCAGTGTGACATCCGTATGGCATCCGTATGCCGAGATTTTCTCGCAAGCTTGCAAAACCGACATCTAATGGATTTATGTGCTCAAATGTTCGGGAAAACATATATACAGTATATATATATATATATATATATATATATATATGTCATTGAGACACATATATATATATTCTGTATTTAGATTTCATTCAGCGCGATATCTGTGAACAGCCGGTAATTCAATTGCCGGCTTTGCATTTCTCCTTCACAAACCCGACAGGATATGAGACATGGTTTACATACAGTAAACCATCTCATATCCCCCTTTTTTTTGCATATTCCACACTACTAATGTTAGTAGTGTGTATGTGCAAAATTTGGCCGCTGTAGCTGCTCAAATAAAGGGTTAAATGGCGGAAAAAATTGGCGTGGGCTCCCGCGCAATTTTCTCCGCCAGAATGGTAAAGCCAGTGACTGAGGGCAGATATTAATAGCCAGGAGAGGGTCCATGGTTATTGGCCCCCCCCTGGCTACAAACATCTGCCCCCAGCCACCCCAGAAAAGGCACATCTGGAAGATGCGCCTATTCTGGCACTTGGCCACTCTCTTCCCACTCCCTGTAGCGGTGGGCTATGGGGTAATGAAGGGTTAATGCCACCTTGCTATTGGAAGGTGACATTAAGCCAGATTAATAATGGAGAGGCGTCAATTATGTCACCTATCCATTATTAATCCAATTGTTTGAAAGGGTTAAAAAACACACACACACATGATTAAAAAGGATTTTAATGAAATAAACACAGCGGTTGTTTTAATAATTTATTGTTCTCGCAATCCATTTCCAGGCCCTCACTTGGCAAAATAATAAACACACAAGATACATACCTTCTGATGTCAGATCACGTCCCACGAAGTAATCCATCTGAAGGGGTTAACTAATATTACAGGCAGAGCTGCGATAAACCACTCGCTCGTGCCTGTAATCCCCGGGTGCTGAAAGGAAAGCAGTGATCTATACTTACATTGAGTCGCGGTGATGCGCCCCTGCTGGATGTTCTCATGAACTGCAGCCTGGGAACTTTTTCCCACGCTCCAGGTCATATGAGGACATCCACCAGGGGGCGCATCACCGCGACTGAAGGTAAGTATAGATCACTGCTTTCCTTTCAGCACCCGGGGATTACAGGCACGAGCGAGTGGTTTATCGCAGCTCTGCCTGTAATATTAGTTAACCCCTTCAGATGGATTACTTCGTGGGACGTGACAGTTCATCAGAGAGGGTATGTATCTTGTGTGTTTATTGTTTTGCCAAGCGAGGGTCTGAAAATGGAATGAGAGAGCAATAAATTATTAAAACAACCGCTGTGTTTATTTCATTAAAATACTTTTTAATCATGTGTGTGTGTGTTTTTTAACCCTTTCAAACAATTGGATTAATAATGGATAGGTGACATAATTGACGCCTCTCCATTATTAATCTGGCTTAATGTCACCTTACAATAGCAAGGTGGCATTAACCCTTCATTACCCCATATCCCACCGCTACAGGGAGTGGGAAGAGAGTGGCCAAGTGCCAGAATAGGCGCATCTTCCGGATGTGCCTTTTCTGGGGTGGCTGGGGGCAGATGTTTGTAGCCAGGGGGGGGCCAATAACCATGGACCCTCTCCTGGCTATTAATAGCTGCCCTCAGTCACTGGCTTTACCATTCTGGCGGAGAAAATTGCGCGGGAGCCCACGCCAATTTTTTCCGCCATTTAACCCTTTATTTGAGCAGCTACAGCGGCCAAATTTTGCACATACACACTACTAACATTAGTAGTGTGGAATATGCAAAAAAAAGGGGGATATGAGATGGTTTACTGTATGTAAACCATGTCTCATATCCTGTCGGGTTTGTGAAGGAGAAATGCAAAGCCGGCAATTGAATTACCGGCTTTTCTATAGAGCAGCGCTGCGTATTTCTCGCAATGCACACGCATGGTCCGTGTGTAATCCGATTTTTTCTCGCACCCATAGACTTTCATTGGCGAGTCTCGGCCGAGATACGCTGACAATCGCAGCCTGCTGCGAGTTCCCTCGGATCCGAAATACGGTGGAGAAAATATCGGATCATGGGAGCTGCACCATAGATTAACATTGGGCCGAGTGCTATGCGATTTTTTATCGCATAGCACTCGTCCGTATTACGGTCTAGTGTGACCCCGGCCTTAGACCCCAGTTCTTAGAGTAGAAAATTAGGCCGTATTGTGATCTGCTTTTGTACGCAGAGTGTTTTACCACATCTCCATACGTCTCCTATGTCAGCCATCACACGACATATGTACACTACATAGCGCCATACATATAGCATGAAATGGAGCCCATGCCGCTCTGTGCGGTGATGAGGTAGCGTATTTTTAGGCTATGTGCACATTGAGCTTTTTGGAGCAGGTCTGCTAAAAAAAGGCATGAGAGACTCTTCCTATTTATTTCTATTGACTTTCTTTGCTGTTATTAATATTAATATTTATCTTTGGAGAACCATTGACTCGCTGGTGCTCTACATGAGAGGGGTTTTTTTAGCATTTTTCTCTACTTCTGGTTCTGATAAACAACTAGTGAGGGGTAAAAAAAATGTAAGAAAATCCATGTGGCTTCTTGGGTGCGGTTGCTGATGGAATTTGCTCCAAACTAGACAATGTCCAATGAGAAGGCTGCAAAAACCACAACAGTGAAAAACAAACTGTTCCAAAAAAGCTTTATGAACCATTTTAGGAAAATAAAATCCCCTCTAAAATCTCTTCAATAGAAAGAGAGTTTCCTGAAATTGTTTTTATTAGAAAACTCCGAAGGGCAGAGTTAATAAAAACTGTACAAAGGAAAATCTGGCTTCCTTGCCCATAGCAACCAATCACAGAGCAGCTTTCATTTTGCCAGAGCTGTTTATAAAATGAAAGCTGAGTTCTGATTGGTTGCTATGGGCAACAATGACCATTTTACTAGTAGACAGTTTTGGTAAACGAGGCCTGTGTAATACAATTTAGTTGAGTAGTTTTTGGCGCTGTACACGTACCCACAGAAAGTTTCAAGACATTTTTAAAACATTGACAGAGCAGCCACGTTATTCCAAGTGAAGATGCTTCAGGAAAATGCCTGAAGTGTTCTATTATTTGTTTTTGCAGCTACAGTGCCTACAAGTAGTATTCAACCCCCTGCAGATTTAGCAGGTTTACACATTTGGAATTAACTTGGCATTGTGACATTTGGACTGTAGATCAGCCTGGAAGTGTGAAATGCACTGCAGCAAAAAAGAATGTTATTTTTTTGTTTATTTTTTTTTTTTAAATTGTGAAAAGTCTTTTCAGAGGGTTATTTATTATTCAACCCCTCAACCCACCAGAATTCTGTTTGGTTCCCCTAAAGTATTAAGAAGTAGTTCAGGCACAAAGAACAATGAGCTTCACATGTTTGGATTAACTATCTCTTTTTCCAGCCTTTTCTGACTATTTAAGACCCTCCCCAAACTTGGGAACAGCACTCATACATGGTCAACATGGGAAAGACAAAGGAGCATTCCAAGGCCATCAGAGACAAGATCGTGGAGGGTCACAAGGCTGGCAAGGGGTACAAAACCCTTTCCAAGGAGTTGGGCCTACCTGTCTCCACTGTTGGGAGCATCATCCGGAAGTGGAAGGCTTATGGAACTACTGTTAGCCTTCCACGGCCTGGACAGCCTTTGAAAGTTTCCTCCCGTGCCGAGGCCAGGCTTGTCCGAAGAGTCAAGGCTAACCCAAGGACAACAAGGAAGGAGCTCCGGGAAGATCTCATGGCAGTGGGGACATTGGTTTCAGTCAATACCATAAGTAACGTACTCCACTGCAATGGTCTCCGTTCCAGACGAGCCCGTAAGGTACCTTTACTTTCAAAGCGTCATGTCAAGGCTCGTCTACAGTTTGCTCATGATCACTTGGAGGACTCTGAGACTGACTGGTTCAATGTTCTCTGGTCTGATGAGACCAAGATCGAGATCTTTGGTGCCAACCACACACGTGACGTTTGGAGACTGGATGGCACTGCATACGACCCCAAGAATACCATCCCTACAGTCAAGCATGGTGGTGGCAGCATCATGCTGTGGGGCTGTTTCTCAGCCAAGGGGCCTGGCCATCTGGTCCGCATCCATGGGAAGATGGATAGCACGGCCTACCTGGAGATTTTGGCCAAGAACCTCCGCTCCTCCATCAAGGATCTTAAGATGTGTCGTCATTTCATCTTCCAACAAGACAACGACCCAAAGCACACAGCCAAGAAAACCAAGGCCTGGTTCAAGAGGCAAAAAATCAAGGTGTTTCAGTGGCCTAGTCAGTCTCCTGACCTTAACCCAATTGAAAACTTGTGGAAGGAGCTCAAGATTAAAGTCCACATGAGACACCCAAAGAACCTAGATAACTTGGAGAAGATCTGTATGGAGGAGTGGGCCAAGATAACTCCAGAGACCTGTGCCGGCCTGATCAGGTCTTATAAAAGACGATTATTAGCTGTAATTGCAAACAAAGGTTAGTCCACAAAATATTAAACCTAGGGGTTGAATAATTATTGACCCACACTTTTATGTTTAAAATTTATAAAAATTTAACTGAGCAACAAAACTTTTTGGTTTGTAAGATTTATGCATCTGATAAATCCTGCTCTTGTTTGAAGTTTAAAGGCTCTAACTTATTTGCATCTTATTAAACCTGCTAAATCTGCAGGGGGTTGAATACTACTTGTAGGCATTGTAAGTGTGAACTTACCCCAAGCCTTTGTGCACATTATTTGTCTTTTAATGCTGGTGAACCCGCTAATTTTCAAGGCAAAGGCACTTCAGGAAAATATCTTTTTATTGAAGCCTCTAAGCAAGCTTCCTCTTGGTCATTTTTACAGCGACTCCTCTACCGCTAGCTTTTTTTTTTTTTTTCAAAATTCAATTTTTATTGAAAGGTTAAATAATTTTCACAAAAATGCAACAAAAAGAAAAGAATAACTAGGACAATATCAGCATCAATATATCATAGAGGCTTTTTTTAAAAAATTAAATAAATTGATAATAACTAGCGTCTTCCAAACCACCCAAACAATGGACAGGTCAATTCTTTTAGCCACTTCCCGACTTTGAAAGCATGAACAGTTTAAAGAAATGACAAAAGACGGAACGTCAGTCGTGTTTTACGTTGCTGTGCATATGTTTTCTTTTATAGCATTTTTATGTGCTTTTTCAGGCGGGTACCAAGTGGAATTCCCCTGAAAAGGATGTTGAGCGCATATACACCAAAACTTTTCAAAAACTCAGAGTTTTTGCTCAGTGTCCTCTGGAAAAATTCAGGAAAAAGTATCAGTATGCACATACTCTTAATGTATGTGTAACATGGCATGGAGCAGTAGCGCGAGGTACTCGTTTCTTGCGCCCAAGCATGTTACATGAAGGTGGGGGTCCTGGATGGGTGTGTGGACTTGTGCTGTTGGGGCTCTATGCTCGTGTAGGCCGCATGTAACTGATGACTTTGGTTGGCCAGGACCAGATTTTTGATAGTTCACTGATGGAAACCATCAGTCAAAAATTAGCTTTTTACTCAATGATAACTTCGGGGGGATTATATATAGTAGATAACACTGTTTTACACACACTGTTTAAATTCCTTCCTCTTTACTCTCTTGTCCTTTATCTTTACCATTCCTCTCTAATTCACCACAGCCCAGCTCAGTACTACTTTCCTGTTAGCAAGAGTCCTAGTCTCAACCTATGGTTCCACGTCTTCTATCCCATGTAGGGAACTATATTCACAGTATGGTCAGTACTTATCTTCTCTGTCTCTGACGCTCTGGAACCCACGCCCGGGACATACTCTTCGCCTCATGTATCCTGTCCCGCCTAGGCCCGTTACCTATGCGAGTTATAAACTCTGGGCGTACTGCTAAGCATCCTAACTCAAGACCCGTCTCCGATCGATCACTATTCTTTCGGTCACTTATCTGTCTCCTTACTCTAGGATCTAGCTATCCTCTGTTTTGGTCTCCCCTCTTTTTAAGGACACCCACGTCAAGCGGCACCGCTCACATCAGATGTTAGGTCCTCTTTCTACGCACTCTAAACTCTTTGGGACATTCTGACAGGAAACTGTCTCTATCCCTTCCTCTCTGGGCTAGTGCTAGACATTTAACTCTCAATTTCTCTGTTGTCAAACCACACACATCATTAACACCATTAACAAATAGCACAATTTACATTACAATAGCACACTTGTTCTTCAAAGGGGAAACTCAGGCAATATATCCATCTCCTTACATATGGACACAAAAACATTTTAGAAACCAATGGGTTTTTCAGAACAAAGATGCTTCAGGAAATTGCTGGCGGTGTTTTTCCTGAAGCGTCACTTTTAGTGTTTTTTTTTCAGTCCTTTTTTGCAGGGTTTATTTTTCTTTTCTTTTTTTTGTGTGCATGCATATAAACTGGCGTCTGAAGATTGGTTAGGTCAATTATGTCTTTAGAAACCTAAAGCAGTTATAACAAGTTGAAAAGACTAAAGATGTGGAAGGCGAATTGTTTTTACATAGAAATGGATACAGTATGTTTATTATTTTAGTGTTTCTTTACAGCTTTTTCAGGCGAGTTACAAAGCATACCCACCTGTAAAAGATACCGTGTGAACATACCAGGTTGCCCACTCTCCAGAAATTCCTGGACAATCCATAAAAATGGGAAAAAAAATTTCCCTTTCCGTAACAAAATTTTTTTGAAGTATTCATAATTTTTGGAGGCTGAAATAATGTATATAGATAATTTTGACTGTAATTATCATTTTACAGTTTACAGTAAATGCAGCTAATGTCCTCATACCAAAATTATGGGTTGTAGGCTTGTATCACTTATAGTTAATTGTCTCTTCAAAGAGGAAGAGGACTAGAACTCTAGTGATACCTGTTGTAAATAGCAATCCTGAAAAGCAATATCAACCCTCTCTTGCTACATGACTTAGGATAAAAGCCAAAACCCAAATCTAAATTTACAGACACTGTGTTTCGGGGTATTGCCCTTTGTCAGAGCAAAGTCTGAGATCCGGTTAAGCTGGGTGAGAGGCCTCTGACCAGGATCCAAGGGGTAATGTTTCTCCTTGCGGAGAGTGACATGTCAAGCCTGACATGCCAAGATGAGGAGACTTTTAAGCCTCGTAGTGCTCCTCTGAGAATGTTCCTCCTTATATTCAGAATGATTTATTATGGTTTTCCAATGTGTACATAAAAAAAAATATTGTTTATCCATGATTTTTTGATAAGCTGTTCAGGAAAAAGAAGTTGACAACTCTGCCTTGGAGTATACACTACAGACCTAACTTGGAAAGTTCTTGTCACTTCTTTGTTGCACATATTAGATATAGTACATGACTGTACAAAAAGAAGAGAACATAGGAAATTTTGACCACAATCCGGTAACAGACTACATCATTCTTCCCATCATCTAATGATAAGTGGAATGTGGTTGCGTTTTTTCTGACGCTGCTGCACTTCGAACGTACGCCAGACCAATACATGGCCATGACATTGACATGCCATTTATTTTATGCTGTAGATGTTCTTCACAGCATCTGCCTGTCGTATCATACATTTCATCTAAAATGCTGCTTCAATAATTTGCAGCGGATTTTAAATCCGGAAGCCATGACGTCCCGAAGCCAAGTGCGACATATCGTGACTCTGTGACTCCCCCTAATACAATAGTTACCTTGTGAATGGGAAAGGAATGCCATTCTACCTCTTGATTTGCATTATCTCAGCCATGTCATCGGGAGGCTGCAGGAGTCGGCCCATTGACTGAGGTCACTTGTTAGACACATAATGGGAGTAAATTCCCGTAAACGCCCGGCTTTGTCTTGAGCAGAGCCTCTGTACCCTCTCAGCACTAATTGCTTCTGCATTCCCAGTGCCCCCTCTCATACCAAAACCCTCAACTGGAAAAGCTGCTAGAGGACCAAGACCTTTCATATTTCAGGTTATTAGTGCGGCATGACCCTCATTTAGCCGCTTTGTGCTTCCGTTCTCTCTCACCTATTGTATAAATCATTACTGTTAACTTTTTTTGCATTATAAGTATAAAGTGTCACGTAGCAGGTAATGTATGTAAGAAAGGGTTTCTCATTAGGTTTCTCAGATTTAAAAAAATCCTAAAGAAAATGTGATCCTATAGGTCTTGTGGACCCATTATGTCTTCTGTAAGGGTTATCACCAAAGTTATATTGAATCCTGAACTAGAAATCTGCCTAGAATAAAATTATTGTCCTGGAGGTCGACAGCATTGTATACTTATTATTTTACATATTGCAAATTTTTATGGTCTATAATAGGGGGCATAACTCACAGTGTAATAACACAGAGCTGTCTGAAGACACGCCCCTGAGGGTCCTGTCAGCCACATACCCTTAGTAAAGACCAGAACAATTGGCACCAAATGAAAAGGCTCGTATCTCTGGAAGCATTTGGCAGACTTACAAGAAACTAGAACTACAATACTCAGGGTAGCAGAAGGAATAAAATAATATAAAAAACTATCCACTTCTCACACTGTGACAGATCCTCTTTAAAGTGAACGTGTCATCAAAAAAATGACCTGTTTTTGAAAAATTGGGTTCTTTTTTATTTTTTATAATGTTTTTTTACTTTTCATATCATGGTTTATTTTAACACTCAAAAAAGCCAATAATGTTAATTTAAGGAGCTGTTACCTGTTGGGCAGGTGGACATTAGAAGCAACAGACTGACGTAGACCCTATTTGTTTGTAAATAGGTATAATCTGTGCATGCTCTAATCAATGTACAAGTCAGTGTGAAGGTAGGGAATGAGGTGAGCTGTAACATCTATGTGAAGGAGGTGAGCTGTGATACTTACTGTGCATATAGAGCTAAGTAGACCACACTAGAGAACAAAAAACTGTGTAAAAATATATGAGAAAAGGGGAATTGCACAAGAATAAAATAAAGCAGTAACTGGTGCAAACTCAAAAATATACATTTCACCTATAAATAATTGGCAAACATAAGAACCAGTGTTTAAAAAAAAATAATTTCATAAGCCTTTATTTAATCAAGATATTTTATACTATGTTGGTGTGGATTTGTATTTTTATTGTGTTATGATTAAATAAAGATTTAGGAAAATAGAGCTGTTACCGATCATTGCATCCCTGTCTGTGGTGATAATGAGAGTGCTGAATAGTCATCTGTACAGAACACTAAATGGGAGTCTAATATAAGCCCAAATTTCTGATTTTAATGTAGATGGTGTTATAGAAAATTGAAGTTAAAAAATACATTGAGTATTTTTTTTTTTAAATACAATTAACATAAAACCTATTTTGAAGAATGTCGTTTTCTGATGACAGATTCCTATTTAAACTGATTAAATGCTTATGTATCCCAGCAAAAAGTGAACTAATTTGTACCTTTTCTATTGTCACTCCGTTCCCTAAGGCTGCTTTTACACTTGCCGTGATTTTGCGGCCCATTTTTACGGCCCCGTATGGCCGTGAGGGTCGTATTTACGACCGTGATAAAAGATCAAGTTTGCTCGATATTTCTCACAGCTTACGGACACGGCCCCCATTATGATCTCAACAGAGCTAAAGGCAGACAAATATAGTGGGAAAAAGCAAAGGTGTAGAAGACACTTGCATGCAGTTTTTATTTTTTTACAGGAATGAAGATAAATCCCCCAATAAATTTATTTTCACAATAAAATTTTGAAATAAAAATAATTAATAGAAAAAAGTAAGAATGATTAGTTACTCTTTTAAAGAAACCACATTATTATTATTATTATTATAGCGCCATTTATTCCATGGCACTTTATATGCGAGGAGGGGTACACATCTTCCTACACCTTCAAATTAATGGTGACCCCACAGATTGGCTACTGGAGGAGGTGATGTAGGGCACCTGTAATAGATGCCACCTTGCTTCATTTACTTCCTAAGACTATGGTTACGCTGAGGTCTTGGCTGGATATAAGACTTGCAGGTTTGATATACAGTTTCGCAGTACATCTGCTCAGCATAACTAATTTTCTTTCTTTGCTCTCCAGGCCTGACACAACACTGCCTACCCAGCCCCTGTCTGAATGGAGGAACGTGCCAGGAGACATCTGGTGGGTTTATATGTCTGTGCCCCACAGAGCCTCAGATCTTCACCGGACCAGAGTGTGGACTATTATATAATGCATGTACAGTTTATGACTGCCCTAATGCCCACATGTGTCTCAGTATCTTGGGATACCCAGACTACCAGTGTGTCTGCCAACTTGGATCTAATTGCACCGTTATGTGTGATACTAACCCGTGTGCCCTTCCAAATGCCCAGTGCTCGGATGATGTGGGCTCATTTACATGCAGTTGCCTAGCTGGATATAGTGGTCCACAGTGCCAGAATAAGGTGTCGCCCTGCACACCCAACCCTTGTGACCACAACGCTCTGTGTGTGGAGAACATGGACAGCTACACATGTGATTGTCGTCCAGGCTATACAGGGCAGCACTGCGAAATGATCATAGACGAGTGTGCACCAAACCCGTGCCAGAATAATGCCATCTGTGTGACCAAGGAGAACAAATACCTTTGTTACTGTGTGCCAGGTTTCCAAGGACATCACTGTGAAATAGACATAAATGAGTGTGCGTCCAAGCCGTGCCAGAACAATGGCTCCTGCCTCAACCAAATGGATAGATACATGTGTGAATGTGCCGCCGGCTACACAGGTAAGGATGCAAGATATCGATCACTGCATGTGTTTTATGCCCATACCATGTCTGCTAGTTATTACATATGACCCCCTCCATGTCTCCCCCAAATCAGGGGTTGCAATCCCACTTGGGTCCTAGAGTCTACAATGGGCCATATGAGAAGACCAATTCAAGTGACTGTTGAGGGCCCCTTTGGAGATTTTGTACTGGGGTCTATGCACTTCAAGTTGTCTGTACTTGAGGTGGAAGGGTATTTCCATCGTAGTGATGGCATATTGCTAGTTTATGCCATTGCTGTAACCCCTTAACCCCCAAGGGTGGTTTGCACGTTAATGACCAGGCCAATTTTTACAATTCTGACCACTGATGATTCTGACAATGTTTTCTCGTGACATATTGTTATTCATGATCGTGGTAAAATTTCTTTGATATTACCTGCGTTTATTTGTGAAAAAAATGGAAATTTGGCAAAAAGTTTGAAAAATTTTGCAATTTTCCAAATTTTAATTTTTATGCCCTTAAATCACAGAGATATGTCACACAAAATACTTAATAAGTAACATTTCCCACATGTCTACTTTACATCAGCACAATTTTGGAACAAATTTTTTTTGTTTGTTAGGGAGTTAAGGGTTAAAAGTTGACCAGCAATTTCTCATTTTTACAACACCATTTTTTTTTTAAGGAACCACATCACATTTGAAGTCACTTTGAGGGGTCTATATGATAGAAAATAACCACGTTTGACACCATTCTAAAACCTGGACCCCTCAAGGTGCTCAAAACCACATTCAAGAAGTTTATTAACCCTTCAGGTGTTTCACAGGAATTTTTGGAATGTTTAAAAAAAAAAATGAACATTTAACTTTTTTTCACACAAAATTTACTTCAGCTTCAATTTGTTTTATTTTACCAAGGGTATCAGGAGAAATTGGACCCCAAATGTTGTTGTACAATTTGTCCTGAGTATGCCAATACCCCATATGTGGGGTAAACCACTGTTTGGGCGCATGGCAGAGCTCGGAAGGGAAGGAGCACCGTTTAACTTTTCAATGCAAAATTGACTGGAATTGAGATAGGACGCCATGTCGCCGTTTGGAGAGCCTCTGATGTACCTAAACATTGAAACCTCCCACCCAAGTGACCCCATATTGGAAACTAGACCCCCCAAGGAACTTATCTAGATGTGTTGTAAGAACTTTGCACCCCCAAGTGTTTCACTACAGTTTATAATGCAGAGCCGTGAAAATAATAAAAAAAAATTTTTCACAAAAATTATTTTTTAGCCCGCAGTTTTGTATTTTCCCACCCAAGGGTAACAGGAAAAATTGGACCCCAAAAGTTGTTGTCCAATTTGTCCTGAGTACGCTGATACCCCATATGTGGGGGGGAAACCACCGTTTGGGTGCATGGC
Source organism: Ranitomeya variabilis (assembly GCF_051348905.1). Classification (NCBI taxonomy): domain Eukaryota; kingdom Metazoa; phylum Chordata; class Amphibia; order Anura; family Dendrobatidae; genus Ranitomeya; species Ranitomeya variabilis. Next base: position 208,807,174 of record NC_135233.1, read on the forward strand.
AGAGCTCGGAAGGGAATTTGGGACACTGCGGCTTACGCCGCTGTCCCCTGACTGCTGCGCCTTCCCCTGTGTTAAAAGCAGATCTCCCATTTAGTGAGGCCAAAATGGGATATGGGGTTAACTCCCCGCAGAGGGGGTGGGGCTTATCCTCTGCTCCTGGCGCCCGGAAGTGCTGATAGCACATCCGATCCCTGGACCCGGACCTGTTTCCCACCCTCCCTCCCCTTTTGTTATGGTTTGTTTCAGTTGCAGCTGCGGAAGGGTGGAGTTTTGTTGGTGGTGAAGATACCTGCCCGGGAGTCCGGAAGGCAGTTAATCTCCCTACACCCAAATTTGTTGGCAGATATTGCCTGTTTTATAAGCTGCGACCAAATATTTTACCCAAAGTTAAAAGATGGAAATTTTTATGCTTATATTTCCCAATAAAAGTATTCAATTTTGATAATTTGTTTGTGTCACTTAATGGGAGTAAACGGTTATGGGTCGCAGCAGTCGGAGCTCCGTTTGGAATGCAGACTTAGATGGAATGGTCTGCAGGCACCACATTGCATTTGCAGAGCCCCTGATGTACCTAAACAGTAGAAACCCCCCACAAGTGACCCCATATTGGAAGCTAGACCCCCCAAGGAACTTATCTAGATGTGTTGTGTGAACTTTGCACCCCCAAGTGTTTCACTACAGTTTATAACTGTAAGATCTTCTGGAACTCCCAAAGTGAACCCATAGATCCACGACAGCGAACCTCCCAAGGGTGAGTTGACCTGGTGGACCACCCCCAATACAGGGAGCATTAGGGGCATGCCCGAGGTAGACTATTGCCGCAGAAGCTGATACCCGGGGACAGAAAGTAGGAGGGGGAAAGAAGCTGGACCAGAAGGGTAAAGAGAAGACACAGAGCAAGCAGGGTAGAGCGGGGACACAGGACAGCCAGACTATGGCAGAGGCAAAGGGCAGACTGGCTATGGCGGAGGCACAGGGCAGACTGGCTATGGCGGAGACACCGGACAGACTGGCTATGGCGGAGACACAGGGCAGACTGGCTATGGTGGAGACACAGGACAGACTGGCTGTGGCGGAGACACAGGGCAGACTGGCTATGGCAGAGGCACAGGGCAAGGAGGGACCTGGGTCACATGAAAAGGCAAATGACAATCAGGCATGGAGCAGAGGAAGGAGTCATCTTAAATAGACCGAGTGCTGCCGGACTTCCGGGTCAGGATCCTCCAGAGTCATAGAGTGGAGGAACGGAGTGTCGGCAGACCAGAGAGAGGAAGTGCGTGTGCACAGAAGGAGTTGGAGAGAGAGGTGCGCATGCACACCCGACGAGGGCCAGGGACCGGCAGCGAGTCTGGAGGAGAAGTGACCAGAAGGTGTGCGCACACCGCAGGAGCGCGCCGGGACGGGTAAGTATGTTGGCGAGCAGAGGAGAGAGCGGCAGATACAGCAGCAGGCACTGCGGCAAGAAGTGGCGCCGTGACAGCCGTGAAAATAAAAAATCCTTTTTTTTCCCCCAAAATTATTTTTTAGCCCTCGTTTTAGTATTTTCCCAAGGGTAACGGGAGGAATTGGACCCCAAAAGTTGTTGTCCAATTTGTCCTGAGTACGCTGATACCTCATATGTTGGGGTAAACCCCTGTTTGGGCGCATGGGAGAGCTCGGAAGGGAAGGAACCCTGTTTTACTTTTTCAACGCAGAATTGGCTGGAATTGAGATCGGATTTGGAGAGCCCCTGATGTGCCTAAACAGTGGAAACCCCCAATTCTAACTGAAACCCTAACTCAAACACACCCCTAACCCTAATCCCAACCATAACCCTAACCACACCCCTAACCCTAATCCCAACTGTAAATGTAATCCAAACCCTAACTTTAGCCCCAACCCTAAACCTAACTTTAGCCACAACCCTAACCCTAACTTTAGCCACAATCCTAACCCCAACCCTAACTTTGGCCCCAACCCTCAATTTAGCCCCAACCCTAACCCTAATGGGAAAATGGAAATAAATAAATTTTTAACAATTTTATTATTTTTCCCTAACTAAGTGGGTGATGAAGGGGGGTTTGATTTACTTTTATAGCGGGTGTTTTAGCGGATTTTTATGATTGGCAGCCGTCACACACTAAAAGACGCTTTTTGTTGCAAAAAATAGTTTTTGCGTCTCCTCATTTTGAGAGCTATAATTTTTCCATATTTTGGTCAACAGAGTCATGTGAGGTCTTGTTTTTTGCGGGACGAGTTGACGTTTTTATTGGTACCATTTTCGGGCACGTGACATTTTTTGAACGCTTTTTATTCTGATTTTTGTGAGGTAGAATGAACAAAAACCAACTATTCATGATTTTCTTTTGGGGGGGGGGTTATACCGTTCCACGTTTGATAATATTGGTAAAGCAGTTTTATTCTTCGGCTCAGAACGATTACAGTGATACCTCATTTATATCTTTTTTATGTTTTGGCGCTTTTACATGATAAAAACTATTTTATATAAAAAATAATTATTTTTGCATCGTTTTATTCTGAGGACTATAACTTTTTTAGTTTTTCGTTGATGACACTGTATGGTGGCTTTTTTTTTTGCGGGACAAGATGACGTTTTCAGTGGTACCATGGTTATTTATATCCATGCTTTTGATCGCGTTTTATTCCACTTTTTGTTTGGCGGTATGATAATAAAGCGTCTTTTTTTGCCTTATTTATTTATTTATTTTACGGTGTTCACTGAAGGGGTTAACTAGTGGGACAGTTTTATAGATCGGGTCATTACGGATGCGGCGATACTAAATATGTGTACCTTTATTGGTTTTTTTTATTATTTAGATAAAGAAATATATTTATTGGAACAATATTGTTTTTTCTTTATTTAGTTTTTTTTTTTTTTTTTTTTTTTTTTTACACACATGTAAGTATTATTTTATTTACTTTTTAACATTGCCCCAGGGGATACATCACACTATAGTGACAGATCGCTGATCTGACACTTTGCAATGCACTGTGACAGGCACTGCAGGGAGGCTTCTCTGAGCAGGTGCTGGTAAGCCACCTCCCTGCAGGACCCGGAAGGCCCCCCGTGGCCATTTTGGATCCGAGCCTGCAGGGAGGAGTAGGTAGGAGACCCTCGGAGCAACGCGATCACATCGCGTTGCTCCGAGGGTCTCAAGGAAGCACGCGGGGAGCCCCCTCCCTGCGCGATGCTTCCCTATGCTGCCGGAACGCTGCGATCATCTTTGATCGCAGTGTTCCGGGGGTTAATGTGCAAGGAGCGGTCTGTGACCACTCCTGGCACATAGTGCCGGATGTCAGCTGCGATGTCAGCTGACAACTGGCCATGCTTCCCCCGTGAGAGCGGCTGATCGCGCTGGACGTACTATCATGTCACTGGGAAATAAGTCCCAGGTCACCTCGACGGGATAGTACGTCCAATGAGATTAAGGGGTTAATGATCTAGTCTCTGGGACCTGAGTGCTGTGTAAAATGGACAATAATGGTAGTCATGACCGAGCTGTTGTACGGTTACACTCTGGCACTTTACAGGAAAACAGTGTCCCAGTCCCAGTGTGCTGTCAGGTGTGGGGTGCATCACAATCACATGTAGGCCACAGGCCTCCGCTGTCTCCAGGCCTCCATCTTCAGGACCCGCCGCACACAACTTGGAGGACACCAAGTTCATTGCAACAAGCAAACATTTACTAATCAGTTCAAGTTCATCAGGTTGTAACATGTGGATGGCACAACACTTCGTATTTCTTACTTCCTTAGCACGACATATCGTGAGCCCTGCCAGTCATTCCTCTTGGACTATACCTAAGCTGACTGACTCAGGCCTGTTTCACACGTCAGTGGCTCTGGTACGTGTGGTGACAGTTTTCTCACGTACTGGAGACACTGACACACGTAGACACATTAAAATCAATGTGTCTCTGCACATGTCAGCGTGTTTTCACGGACCGTGTGTCTGCAGCGCCCCAGAGTCCTGGTCGTTGCAGTACTGTGGCTCCGCCGCTAAGGGGGGCTATGGTACGTCTGTTGGCACTGAAGGAGTTCATCTGACCAGGTATCACATACACCAATACATTTCACAGTCGGGCCTCCAGGGGGAGCTAAGGGTGCTATTTATTAGGCCACTCCTCACCGTGTGGGTTAACTGGGGGTCAGGCAGGAAGTTACTTCAGAAAGCTGACTGGGTTGGAACCAGGCAACACCTTGTGGCAGGGGGTGTTGTGGGGAAGATTCGGTAGGGTCCCTGTCAGGTTTGGGACCCTGACAGAGGCCTGGCAACAAGAAAGAACGTCACGGGACCGTGCCTGCTCAGCATAGCGGCGGTGCCCTAAGAAAGGATCAGAAGCGAGATATATTGTGCTGAGTGAGAAACGAGATCAAAGCAAGAAGGAGAATACCAGTAGGAGTCGTGCTGTAAGACCGAGGCAACATCCTACTGAGGCGCACAACCGGCGGCTGGAACGCCGAGGAAGTATTCATATATCTAGCTCCAAGCAATACTTCAAACCAACGGCAGGACAGTCAGTCACAGGCGGGCTGTCTCACCTAAATCACCTATGCAGACTTGGGGGGCAACCTGTGGAGAGGGGCGACTCTAGGGTCCCGGAAGAGCTCCGAGCCTAGCCGTCATATGGGTGCGTCCCAACCATAACACCGGGAGGGACGGAGGATTAGCAGAACATCATCTAATCGAGTTGTTGTGAGGGAACACGAGAAACAGACACAACAGTTGTGGGGACTATCCCGTAAGCACAGCAGGGGAGGACCACAACACATAGCGCTAGCAGGAAGGCACAGATTTCCACCTGCAAGGAGAACTCTGGAGGTGCCATCGGACCGGCCGGACTTGCGCAGCCTGGTGAACCGTATTCCGGACTGAGGACCCAGAGACCTTCAGTAAAGAGGTAAAGAGACTGCAACCTGGTGTCCTCGTTATTTACTGCACCGCACCACCACCACTATCTACATCTATCACTGTACGCCCCTCAGCAGGGTCACGGACCGGGTCTAGCCACCGTGACAACCCCAGAGCAGAGACTCAGAGGCCCGGTACCGGGTGCCCCTCGGCCCTGCAGCAGTGGGGGCGCTACAATTTGGCGTCACGAACAAGATCTACTTAAGCCTGAGGAATCAGGTCATGTGTGCCTTGGAACTGTGATTTATTGTGCTTGGACTGTACTTTATTGCAAAGACTGTGGATTGCCACTTGCCGCCAAAAGTCCCCGCCAAAACTGCCACCATTACAGTGCAGGAGAAGAAGAGGGGCGTGGACTGGGCGTAGACAAGCTGGAGAGCGCGAACGACAATGGCCGCCCAGTCTAAATATTTCTGCACCGTGAGGACGTGTCCGTCAGCAGCAGAAATCCGCCTCCTAATCCTCAATGGAGGGCGGAGACAGAGAAAACGAAACCGCCCACGAAGGAGAGAGCGGGAAAAGAACCAGGAAGCGACTCACGTGGAGGACGCCATGGCCAGCAGCTCAGAACCCGAATGTGGGATGGAAGCAGAAGTCTCCCCCAACTACCCGGATGAGTACTGCAGCCACTACTCCACAGACAACGCTGATCTTTTGCAGGCTGAGATGGGAGACCTGATTCACCAGCTCCTTCAGCTGAACACGGAGGCCCAGGCTCCGCACCAGGTAGCGCCGGAAGGAAGTCCTCTGACAACGGATCTTGTACCGCTACCGGAGTTAATGCTGAGGCCCTCGCCGACACCGTTAGCGGAACCCGCCGCGGAGGAGAAGCCTGCATCGGCTGGTGAGTCCGTCGACCCTGTCCCGCCGGCGGAAGACTTGTTAATAGGCCCTGTTGCGGCACCCCCTCTCCCTGGGACCCATAGACTCCAACGCCTGTTACCCTGGGAGGAGGCCACGGGCATGGAACACCGCCTGAAGGCCCCGATCGCGCCAAACACCCTGTCATGTGAGACCCGTGCGGAGCGCATGGTATGCCGCTGGGTGAACGCAGGATCCGACCTCATGGGGTTCCCCGGGGTGAAGACACGGGAAGGGGAGATGGTGCAGGCCCTGAGCTGGGAGGAATACCGGGCCCAGCTGGAACAGCAGTGGAAGGGAGAGAAAAAGGCGTACCAGGCCGGACTGGAGGCCTACCATCAGAAAGACCTGGCGGTCAAGGACCAGGCCCGCAAGGACCCCACCACTCACCAGGCCCCGCGCAGGCAGGGCATCATCACCACCTTCCAGCTCCGCGGAGGCTGGGGCTTCATTAAAGAGCCGGGCCTGTATGCGGAGGTGTTTTTAAACCGAAGGGATGTTGAGTCACATCTCAGAGAGGGCCACCCAGACCGGGATCTCTACCCAGGGAATGAAGTCTCGTACACCAGGCACTTTGGGGAAAAAGGGTGGTTTGCCCTGAATGTCCGCAAAAGGCCGGGCCTTGTGATATCCCCGGTTAACGTGCCAGTGAAGCTAACTCCTGTAGCAAAGGTGTCCCCTTGTGGTCAGCCCGTGGTCATTGCCAGGATCACCGAGGACACCCCTACATGCACTATGGTCAAGACCACGACATGCAGCATTGTCACCTCCACCACCCTCGTCGCCAAGGAGGCACCTCTACCGGTGGGTGATGCCCGTGCTGCTCCAGAGCTGAAGACTGTGGGTACACAGACCCCCAGATGGGACAACAGACCCCCTTATGCAGTACCGGGCGGCTCGCAATACCCAAGGGGGTTGCCTCCGCCGGTGCTGCCTCCTGAGTGGTTCGAGTAAACAAGAATGCTTTAATGATTGTAAATAGTTCCTCAAACTGTTTGTTTTTGCTGCTACATTGCCGCTAAAACCCGTCCAGGGTTAACTCTTAAAGGGATCCCTTTGTTGACCCGGGATCCCTACTGTTTCTGCTTTGTGGTTTGTTTTCTACCTTTTGTTCCATTACTAAGAAACTGCTGAATCATGAACAATGCATGATACAAACTCCTTGTACATAGTTGCACCTTCTTAAAGGTGCTCTCTACTGGTTTTATATAAAAGACGGACTCTTTGCAAAGATACGGTTATTGGAACTTGTACTGGAGTCCTTGCTGCATACGGACTTGCAGCTTGAAAAGTTGCACTACCTCATAGAGACTTGGTCCCCTCTTAAAGGGGATGTTCATCGATAGCACTTAAGGAATGATGATGCTTTGAAAGAAGAAGTAATAATGTTGATATGTGAAAGTTAAATGTAACCAATTAGTTAATTGTAGGAAATGTTCAATAATGTTAATAGAAGGATGAGGACAGGAAGTGAACCCGTAGGGGTTAGTGGTGAGTCCTCTTAGGAGCCATATAGGGATGGCTCAGTAATCTCCAACTGAAGGAAAAACATGTTCTATACTGTGTATAGTAGTGGAAGGACAGAAGGCTCGGGCTGAAAGGAGCGGTCCTGTAATAGAAAGGAGAGGCAGTAGGTCTGGACAGGCGGTCCTGCAGACATAAAGTAGGAGAATGTAGCACAGTTGCTTAAGCCTTATAATGTGTTATAAGAAGGTCTTTAGTGGATTCAGAGTGTACATCCTTAAAGGCAATGTTGAATTAATGTTTAAAATTTTGCACTTAGTAGAATACCCGGTTGGGTAAGAAAAGTATTTAACCATGTTTGTAACGTTTAAGTGTCCTCACCTCCCATAAAGGGAAGCTCTGTTCAAATATGCTTATTGTTATTGCACTCACAAAAATTGTATGTCTTTTTGCTGACATGTATTGTTGTTTTCTTCCCAGTCCCGGAGTACTGGATTTAACCGGGGGGGAGTGCAGCGCCCCAGAGTCCTGGTCGTTGCATTACTGTGGCTCCGCCGCTAAGGGGGGCTATGGTACGTCTGTTGGCACTGAAGGAGTTCATCTGACCAGGTATCACATACACCAATACATTTCACAGTCGGGCCTCCAGGGGGAGCTAAGGGTGCTATTTATTAGGCCACTCCTCACCGTGTGGGTAAACTGGGGGTCAGGCAGGAAGTTAGTTTAGAAAGCTGACTGGGTTGGAACCAGGCAACACCTTGTGGCAGGGGGTGTTGTGGGGAAGATTCGGTAGGGTCCCTGTCAGGTTTGGGACCCTGACAGAGGCCTGGCAACAAGAAAGAACGTCACGGGACCGTGCCTGCTCAGCATAGCGGCGGTGCCCTAAGAAAGGATCAGAAGCGAGATATATTGTGCTGAGTGAGAAACGAGATCAAAGCAAGAAGGAGAATACCAGTAGGAGTCGTGCTGTAAGACCGAGGCAACATCCTACTGAGGCGCACAACCGGCGGCTGGAATGCCGAGGAAGTATTCATATATCTAGCTCCAAGCAATACTTCAAACCAACGGCAGGACAGTCAGTCACAGGCGGGCTGTCTCACCTAAATCACCTATGCAGACTTGGGGGGCAACCTGTGGAGAGGGGCGACTCTAGGGTCCCGGAAGAGCTCCGAGCCTAGCCGTCATATGGGTGCGTCCCAACCATAACACCGGGAGGGACGGAGGATTAGCAGAACATCATCTAATCGAGTTGTTGTGAGGGAACACGAGAAACAGACACAACAGTTGTGGGGACTATCCCGTAAGCACAGCAGGGGAGGACCACAACACATAGCGCTAGCAGGAAGGCACAGATTTCCACCTGCAAGGAGAACTCTGGAGGTGCCATCGGACCGGCCGGACTTGCGCAGCCTGGTGAACCGTATTCCGGACTGAGGACCCAGAGACCTTCAGTAAAGAGGTAAAGAGACTGCAACCTGGTGTCCTCGTTATTTACTGCACCGCACCACCACCACTATCTACATCTATCACTGTACGCCCCTCAGCAGGGTCACGGACCGGGTCTAGCCACCGTGACAACCCCAGAGCAGAGACTCAGAGGCCCGGTACCGGGTGCCCCTCGGCCCTGCAGCAGTGGGGGCGCTACAATTTGGCGTCACGAATAGGATCTACTTAAGCCTGAGGAATCAGGTCATGTGTGCCTTGGAACTGTGATTTATTGTGCTTGGACTGTACTTTATTGCAAAGACTGTGGATTGCCACTTGCCGCCAAAAGTCCCCGCCAAAACTGCCACCATTACAGTGCAGGAGAAGAAGAGGGGCGTGGACTGGGCGTAGACAAGCTGGAGAGCGCGAACGACAATGGCCGCCCAGTCTAAATATTTCTGCACCGTGAGGACGTGTCCGTCAGCAGCAGAAATCCGCCTCCTAATCCTCAATGGAGGGCGGAGACAGAGAAAACGAAACCGCCCACGAAGGAGAGAGCGGGAAAAGAACCAGGAAGCGACTCACGTGGAGGACGCCATGGCCAGCAGCTCAGAACCCGAATGTGGGATGGAAGCAGAAGTCTCCCCCAACTACCCGGATGAGTACTGCAGCCACTACTCCACAGACAACGCTGATCTTTTGCAGGCTGAGATGGGAGACCTGATTCACCAGCTCCTTCAGCTGAACACAGAGGCCCAGGCTCCGCACCAGGTAGCGCCGGAAGGAAGTCCTCTGACAACGGATCTTGTACCGCTACCGGAGTTAATGCTGAGGCCCTCGCCGACACCGTTAGCGGAACCCGCCGCGGAGGAGAAGCCTGCATCGGCTGGTGAGTCCGTCGACCCTGTCCCGCCGGCGGAAGACTTGTTAATAGGCCCTGTTGCGGCACCCCCTCTCCCTGGGACCCATAGACTCCAACGCCTGTTACCCTGGGAGGAGGCCACGGGCATGGAACACCGCCTGAAGGCCCCGATCGCGCCAACCACCCTGTCATGTGAGACCCGTGCGGAGCGCATGGTATGCCGCTGGGTGAACCCAGGATCCGACCTCATGGGGTTCCCCGGGGTGAAGACACGGGAAGGGGAGATGGTGCAGGCCCTGAGCTGGGAGGAATACCGGGCCCAGCTGGAACAGCAGTGGAAGGGAGAGAAAAAGGCGTACCAGGCCGGACTGGAGGCCTACCATCAGAAAGACCTGGCGGTCAAGGACCGGGCCCGCAAGGACCCCACCACTCACCAGGCCCCGCGCAGGCAGGGCTGTTATGGTTCTCAATGGCAAGAGAACATAGCCCAGCAAACATAAGTACTAGCTCTTGGAAGGATGGAAACTAAACTGACCATGAACTAAACCTGCCGCACAACTAACAGTAGCCGGGTAGCGTTGCCTACGTTTTTATCCCTAGACGCCCAGCGCCGGCCGGAGGACTAACTAATCCTGGCAGAGGAAAATATAGTCCTGGCTCACCTCTAGAGAAATTTCCCCGATAGGCAGACAGAGGCCCCCACATATATTGGCGGTGATTTTAGATGAAATGACAAACGTAGTATGAAAATAGGTTTAGCAAAATTGAGGTCCGCTTACTAGATAGCAGGAAGACAGAAAGGGCACTTTCATGGTCAGCTGAAAACCCTATCAAAATACCATCCTGAAATTACTTTAAGACTCTAGTATTAACTCATAACATCAGAGTGGCAATTTCAGATCACAAGAGCTTTCCAGACACAGAAACGAAACTACAGCTGTGAACTGGAACAAAATGCAAAAACAAACGAGGACTAAAGTCCAACTTAGCTGGGAGTTGTCTAGCAGCAGGAACATGCACAGAAAGGCTTCTGATTACAATGTTGACCGGCATGGAAGTGACAGAGGAGCAAGGTTAAATAGCGACTCCCACATCCTGATGGAAACAGGTGAACAGAGGGGATGATGCACACCAGTTCAATTCCACCAGTGGCCACCGGGGGAGCCCAAAATCCAATTTCACAACAGTACCCCCCCCTCAAGGAGGGGGCACCGAACCCTCACCAGAACCACCAGGGCGATCAGGATGAGCCCTATGAAAGGCGCGGACCAGATCGGAGGCATGAACATCAGAGGCAGTCACCCAAGAATTATCCTCCTGACCGTATCCCTTCCATTTGACCAGATACTGGAGTTTCCGTCTGGAAACACGGGAGTCCAAGATTTTTTCCACAACGTACTCCAACTCGCCCTCAACCAACACCGGAGCAGGAGGCTCAACGGAAGGCACAACCGGTACCTCATACCTGCGCAACAATGACCGATGAAAAACATTATGAATAGAAAAAGATGCAGGGAGGTCCAAACGGAAGGACACAGGGTTAAGAATCTCCAATATCTTGTACGGGCCGATGAACCGAGGCTTAAACTTAGGAGAAGAAACCCTCATAGGGACAAAACGAGAAGACAACCACACCAAGTCCCCAACACAAAGCCGAGGACCAACCCGACGCCGGCGGTTGGCAAAAAGCTGAGTCTTCTCCTGGGACAACTTCAAATTGTCCACTACCTGCCCCCAAATCTGATGCAACCTCTCCACCACAGCATCCACTCCAGGACAATCCGAAGATTCCACCTGACCAGAAGAAAATCGAGGATGAAACCCCGAATTACAGAAAAAAGGAGACACCAAGGTGGCAGAGCTGGCCCGATTATTGAGGGCAAACTCCGCTAAAGGCAAAAAAGCAACCCAATCATCCTGATCTGCAGACACAAAACACCTCAAATATGTCTCCAAGGTCTGATTCGTCCGCTCGGTCTGGCCATTTGTCTGAGGATGGAAAGCAGACGAGAAAGACAAATCTATGCCCATCCTAGCACAGAATGCTCGCCAAAATCTAGACACGAATTGGGTTCCTCTGTCAGAAACGATATTCTCCGGAATACCATGCAAACGGACCACATTTTGAAAAAACAGAGGAACCAACTCGGAAGAAGAAGGCAACTTAGGCAGGGGAACCAAATGGACCATCTTAGAGAAACGGTCACACACCACCCAGATGACAGACATCTTCTGAGAAACAGGAAGATCCGAAATAAAATCCATCGAGATGTGCATCCAGGGCCTCTTCGGGATAGGCAAGGGCAACAACAATCCACTAGCCCGAGAACAACAAGGCTTGGCCCGAGCACAAACGTCACAAGACTGCACAAAGCCTCGCACATCTCGAGACAGGGAAGGCCACCAGAAGGACCTTGCCACCAAATCCCTGGTACCAAAGATTCCAGGATGACCTGTCAACGCAGAAGAATGAACCTCAGAAATGACTTTACTGGTCCAATCATCAGGAACAAACAGTCTACCAGGTGGGCAACGATCAGGTCTATCCGCCTGAAACTCCTGCAAGGCCCGCCGCAGGTCTGGAGAAACGGCAGACAATATCACTCCATCCTTAAGGATACCTGTAGGTTCAGAGTTACCAGGGGAGTCAGGCTCAAAACTCCTAGAAAGGGCATCCGCCTTAACATTCTTAGAACCCGGCAGGTAGGACACCACAAAATTAAACCGAGAGAAAAACAACGACCAGCGCGCCTGTCTAGGATTCAGGCGTCTGGCGGACTCAAGATAAATTAGATTTTTGTGGTCAGTCAATACCACCACCTGATGTCTAGCCCCCTCAAGCCAATGACGCCACTCCTCAAAAGCCCACTTCATGGCCAAAAGCTCCCGATTCCCAACATCATAATTCCGCTCGGCGGGCGAAAATTTACGCGAGAAAAAGGCACAAGGTCTCATCACGGAACAATCGGAACTTCTCTGCGACAAAACTGCCCCAGCTCCGATTTCAGAAGCGTCGACCTCAACCTGAAAAGGAAGAGCAACATCAGGCTGACGCAACACAGGGGCGGAAGAAAAGCGGCGCTTAAGCTCCCGAAAGGCCTCCACAGCAGCAGGGGACCAATCAGCAACATCAGCACCCTTCTTAGTCAAATCAGTCAATGGTTTAACAACATCAGAAAAACCAGCAATAAATCGACGATAAAAGTTAGCAAAGCCCAAAAATTTCTGAAGACTCTTAAGAGAAGAGGGTTGCATCCAATCACAAATAGCCTGAACCTTGACAGGATCCATCTCGATGGAAGAGGGGGAAAAAATATATCCCAAAAAGGAAATCTTTTGAACCCCAAAAACGCACTTAGAACCCTTCACACACAAGGAATTAGACCGCAAAACCTGAAAAACCCTCCTGACCTGCTGGACATGAGAGTCCCAGTCATCCGAAAAAATCAAAATATCATCCAGATACACAATCATAAATTTATCCAAATAATCACGGAAAATGTCATGCATAAAGGACTGAAAGACTGAAGGGGCATTTGAAAGACCAAAAGGCATCACCAAATACTCAAAGTGGCCCTCGGGCGTATTAAATGCGGTCTTCCACTCATCCCCCTGCTTAATTCGCACCAAATTATACGCCCCACGGAGATCTATCTTAGAGAACCACTTGGCCCCCTTTATGCGAGCAAACAAATCAGTCAGCAGTGGCAACGGATATTGATATTTAACCGTGATTTTATTCAAAAGCCGATAATCAATACACGGTCTCAAAGAGCCATCTTTCTTAGCCACAAAGAAAAAACCGGCTCCTAAGGGAGATGACGAAGGACGAATATGTCCCTTTTCCAAGGACTCCTTTATATATTCTCGCATAGCAGCATGTTCAGGCACAGACAGATTAAATAAATGACCCTTAGGGTATTTACTACCCGGAATCAAATCTATGGCACAATCGCACTCCCGGTGCGGAGGTAATGAACCAAGCTTAGGTTCTTCAAAAACGTCACGATATTCAGTCAAGAATTCAGGAATCTCAGAGGGAATAGATGATGAAATGGAAACCACAGGTACGTCCCCATGCGTCCCCTTACATCCCCAGCTTAACACAGACATAGCTTTCCAGTCAAGGACTGGGTTATGAGATTGCAGCCATGGCAATCCAAGCACCAACACATCATGTAGGTTATACAGCACAAGAAAGCGAATAATCTCCTGATGATCCGGATTAATCCGCATAGTTACTTGTGTCCAGTATTGTGGTTTATTACTAGCCAATGGGGTGGAGTCAATTCCCTTCAGGGGTATAGGAGTTTCAAGAGGCTCCAAATCATACCCACAGCGTTTGGCAAAGGACCAATCCATAAGACTCAAAGCGGCGCCAGAGTCGACATAGGCATCCGCGGTAATAGATGATAAAGAACAAATCAGGGTCACAGATAGAATAAACTTAGACTGTAAAGTGCCAATTGAAACAGACTTATCAAGCTTCTTAGTACGCTTAGAGCATGCTGATATAACATGAGTTGAATCACCGCAATAGAAGCACAACCCATTTTTTCGTCTTAAATTCTGCCGTTCACTTCTGGACAGAATTCTATCACATTGCATATTCTCTGGCGTCTTCTCAGTAGACACCGCCAAATGGTGCACAGGTTTGCGCTCCCGCAGACGCCTATCGATCTGGATAGCCATTGTCATGGACTCATTCAGACCCGCAGGCACAGGGAACCCCACCATAACATCCTTAATGGCATCAGAGAGACCCTCTCTGAAATTCGCCGCCAGGGCGCACTCATTCCACTGAGTAAGCACAGCCCATTTACGGAATTTCTGGCAGTATATTTCAGCTTCGTCTTGCCCCTGAGATAGGGACATCAAGGCCTTTTCCGCCTGAAGCTCTAACTGAGGTTCCTCATAAAGCAACCCCAAGGCCAGAAAAAACGCATCCACATTGAGCAACGCAGGATCCCCTGGAGCCAATGCAAAAGCCCAATCCTGAGGGTCGCCCCGGAGCAAGGAAATCACAATCCTGACCTGCTGAGCAGGATCTCCAGCAGAGCGAGATTTCAGGGACAAAAACAACTTGCAATTATTTTTGAAATTTTGAAAGCAAGATCTATTCCCCGAGAAAAATTCAGGCAAAGGAATTCTAGGTTCAGATATAGGAACATGAACAACAAAATCTTGTAAATTTTGAACTTTCGTGGTGAGATTATTCAAACCTGCAGCTAAACTCTGAATATCCATTTTAACCCCTTCCCGACATGTGACGGTATAGTACGTCACATGTCGGGACCCCCGCTTTGATGTGCGCTCCGGCGGTGAGCGCACATCAAAGTCGCGACATGTCAGCTGTTTTTTACAGCTGACATGTGCGCGCAATAGCGGCGGGTGAAATCGCGATCACCCGCCGCTATTAACTAGTTAAATGCCGCTGTCAAGCGCAGACAGCGGCATTTAACTACCGCATCCGGCCGTGCGGCCGGATATGAGCGCATCGCCGACCCCCGTCACATGATCGGGGGTCGGCGATGAGTCAGGAAGGTAACCATAGAGGTCCTTGAGACCTCTATGGTTACTGATTGCCGGTGGCTGTGAGCGCCCCCCTGTGGTCGGCGCTCACAGCACACCTGCAAATCTGCTGTGTAGCAGCGATCTTATGATCACTGCTGCATAGCAGAGCCGATCGGGCTGTGCCTGCTTCTAGCCTCCCATGGAGGCTATAGAAGCATGGCAAAAGTAAAAAAAAAAAGTTTTTAAAAATGTGAAAAAAATAAAAAAAATATAAAAGTTTAAATCACCCCCCTTTCGCCCCAATCAAAATAAATCAATAAAAAAAAACCCCAACCTACACATATTTGGTATCGCCGCGTTCAGAATCGCCCGATCTATCAATAAAAAAAAAGCATTAACCTGATCGCTAAATGGCGTAATGAGAAAAAAATTCGAAACGCCAGATTTACGTTTTTTTGGTCGCCACGACATTGCATTAAAATGCAATAACGGGCGATCAAAAGAACGTATCTACACCAAAATGCTATCATTAAAAACGCCAGCTCGGCACGCAAAAAATAAGCCCTCACCTGACCCCAGATCACGAAAAATGGAGACGCTACGAGTATCGGAAAATGGCGCAATTTTGTTTTGTTTTGTTTTTTGCAAAGTTTGGAATTTTTTTTCACCACTTAGGTGAAAAATAACCTAGTCATGTTAGGTGTCTATGAACTCGTAGTGACCTGGAGAATCATAATGGCAGGTCAGTTTTAGCATTTAGTGAACCTAGCAAAAAAGCCAAGCAAAAAACAAGTGTGGGATTGCACTTTTTTTGCAATTTCACTGCACTTGGAATTTTTTTCCCGTTTTCTAGTACACGACATGCTAAAACCAATGATGTCGTTCAAAAGTACAACTCGTCCCGCAAAAAATAAGCCCTCACACGGCCAAATTGACGGAAAAATAAAAAAGTTATGGCTCTGGGAAGGAGGGGAGCGAAAAACGAAAACGGAAAAACGGAAAAAGCTCCGGGGGTGAAGGGGTTAAAAAGGTGAACACAGAGCCATTCCAGGATTAGAAGGAGAGAGAGAGAGAGAGAAAGGCTGCAATATAGGCAGACTTGCAAGAGATTCAATTACAAGCACACTCAGAACTGAAGGGAAGGGAAAAAAAAAAAAAAAAATCTTCAGCAGACTTCTCTTTTCTCTCCTTTCTCTGTCAATTAATTTAACCCTTTAGGGCCGGTCAAACTGTTATGGTTCTCAATGGCAAGAGAACATAGCCCAGCAAACATAAGTACTAGCTCTTGGAAGGATGGAAACTAAACTGACCATGAACTAAACCTGCCGCACAACTAACAGTAGCCGGGTAGCGTTGCCTACGTTTTTATCCCTAGACGCCCAGCGCCGGCCGGAGGACTAACTAATCCTGGCAGAGGAAAATATAGTCCTGGCTCACCTCTAGAGAAATTTCCCCGATAGGCAGACAGAGGCCCCCACATATATTGGCGGTGATTTTAGATGAAATGACAAACGTAGTATGAAAATAGGTTTAGCAAAATTGAGGTCCGCTTACTAGATAGCAGGAAGACAGAAAGGGCACTTTCATGGTCAGCTGAAAACCCTATCAAAATACCATCCTGAAATTACTTTAAGACTCTAGTATTAACTCATAACATCAGAGTGGCAATTTCAGATCACAAGAGCTTTCCAGACACAGAAACGAAACTACAGCTGTGAACTGGAACAAAATGCAAAAACAAACGAGGACTAAAGTCCAACTTAGCTGGGAGTTGTCTAGCAGCAGGAACATGCACAGAAAGGCTTCTGATTACAATGTTGACCGGCATGGAAGTGACAGAGGAGCAAGGTTAAATAGCGACTCCCACATCCTGATGGAAACAGGTGAACAGAGGGGATGATGCACACCAGTTCAATTCCACCAGTGGCCACCGGGGGAGCCCAAAATCCAATTTCACAACACAGGGCATCATCACCACCTTCCAGCTCCGCGGAGGCTGGGGCTTCATTAAAGAGCCGGGCCTGTATGCGGAGGTGTTTTTAAACCGAAGGGATGTTGAGTCACATCTCAGAGAGGGCCACCCAGACCGGGATCTCTACCCCCTTAACGACCTTTGACGCATACGCTGCGTCATGAAAGTCGGTGCCAAAACGACCTATGATGCAGCGTATGCGTCATGGAATGATCGCGCTCCTGCAGATCGGGTGAAAGGGTTAACTCCATTTTCACCCGATCTGCAGAGACAGGGGGAGTGGTGCTTCAGCCCAGGGGGGGTGGCTACGATCGCTCTGATTGGCTGTTGAAAGTGAAACTGCCAATCAGAGCGATTTGTAATATTTCACCTAAAAAACAGGTGAAATATTACAATCCAGCCATGGCCGATGCTGCAATATCATCGGCCATGGCTGGAAAACCTGAAGTGACCACCCCCCACCCCACCGATCGCCCCCCCAGTGCTCCGCTGCGTGGTCCGGTCCCCTCCGTCCTGTGCTCCGCTGCCCCGTCCTGCTGTCCGCTCCCCCCGTCCTCCGATCACCCCCCCTGTGCTCAGATCCACCCCCCCACCACCCCTTCATACTTACCGATCCTCCCGGTGTCCGGCCGTCTCCTCGCTGGGCGCCGCCATCTTCCAAAATGGCGGGCGCATGCTCAGTACGCCCGCCGGCCGGCAGATTCCTTACAGGTACATTTTGATCGCTGTGGTAGGTTCTACCACAGCGATCAAAATAAAAAAAATAATAAATAAAACCCCCCCTTTATCACCCCCATAGATAGGGACAATAATAAAATAAAGAAAATATTTTTTATTTTTTTTTCCACTAGGGTTAGGGTTAGAACTAGGGTTAGGGTTAGAACTAGGGTTAGGGTTACGGGTAGGGTTAGGGTTATGGCATGTGCGGATTTGGCAGCGGATCCGCAGCGGATCGGCCGCGGATCCGCAGCGGATCGGCCGCGGATCCGCAGCGGATCGGCCGCGGATCCGCAGCGGATCGGCCGCGGATCCGCAGCGGATCGGCCGCGGATCCGCAGCGGATCAACCGCGGATCCGCAGCGGATCGGCCGCGGATCCGCAGCGGATCGGCCGCGGATCCGCAGCGGATTGGCCGCTGCGAATTCGTAGCAGTTTTCCATCAGGTTTACAGTACCGTGTACACCTATGGAAAACCAAATCCGCTGTGCCCATAATGCGGAAAATTCCGTGCAGAAACGCTGCGTTGTATTTTCCACAGCATGTCAATTCTTTGTGCGGATTCCGCAGCGTTTTACACCTGTTCCTCAATAGGAATCCGCAGGTGAAATCCGCACAAAAAAACACTGGAAATCTGCTGTAAATCCGCAGGTAAAACGCAGTGCCTTTTACTTGCAGATTTTTCAAAAGTCGTGCGGAAAAATCTCACACGAATCCGCTACGTGGGCACATACCCTTAGGGTTAGGGTTGGAATTAGGGCTAGGGTTGGAATTAGGGTTACGGGTGTGTTGGGGTTAGGGTTGTGGTTAGGGGTGTGTTGGGGTTAGGGTTGGGATTAGGGTTATGGCTACAGTTGGGATTAGGGTTAGGGGTGTGTTGGGGTTAGTGTTGAAGTTAGAAATGAGGGGTTTCCACTGTTTAGGCACATCAGGGGTCTCCAAACGCAACATGGCGCCACCATTGATTCCAGCCAATCTTGCATTCAAAAAGTCAAATGGTGCTCCCTCCCTTCCAAGCCCCGACGTGTGCCCAAACAGTGGTTTACCCCCACATTTGGGGTACCAGCGTACTCAGGACAAACTGGGCAACAACTGTTGGGGTCCAATTTCTCCTGTTACCCTTGCAAAAATAAAAAATTACTTGCTAAGACATAATTTTTGAGGAAAGAAGAATGATTTTTTATTTTCACGGCTCTGCGTTGTAAACTTCTGTGAAGCACTTGGGGGTTGAACGTGCTCATCACACATCTAGATAAGTTCCTTGGGGGGTCTAGTTTCCAAAATGGGGTCACTTGTGGGGTGTTTCTACTGTTTAGGCACATCAGGGGCTCTGCAAATGCAACGTGACGCCCGCAGACCATTCCATCAAAGTCTGCATTTCAAATGTCACTACTTCCCTTCCGAGCCCTGACGTGCGCCCAAACAGTGGTTTACCCCCACATATGGGGTATCACTGTACTCACAACAAACTGGGCAACAAACATTGGGGCCCAATTTCTCCTGTTACCCTTGTGAAAATAAAAAATTGCTTGCTAAAACATCTTTTTTGAGGAAAGAAAAATGATTTTTTATTTTCACGGCTCTGCGTTGTAAACTTCTGTGAAGCACTTGGGGGTTGAATGTGCTCAGCACACATCTAGATAAGTTCCTTGGGGGGTCTAGTTTCCAAAATGGGGTCACTTGTGGGGTGTTTCTACTGTTTAGGCACATCAGGGGCTCTGCAAATGCAACGTGACGCCAGCAGACCATTCCATCAAAGTCTGCATTCCAAAACGTCACTACTTCCCTTCTGAACCCCGACGTGTGCCAAAACAGTGGTTTACCCCCACATATGGGGTATCAGCGTACTCAGGAGAAACTGGACAACAACTTTTGGGGTCCAATTTCTCCTGTTACCCTTGCAAAAATAAAAAATTCTGGGCTAAAAAAATATTTTTGAGGAAAGGAAACACATTTATTATTTTCACGGCTCTGCGTTATAAACTTCTGTGAAGCACTTGGGGGTTCAAAGTGCTCACCACACATCTAGATAAGTTCCTTGGGGGGTCTAGTTTCCAAAATGGAGTCACTTGTGGGGAGTTCCTACTGTTTAGGCACATCAGGGGCTCTGCAAATGCAACGTGACGCTCGCAGAGCATTCCATCAAAGTCTGCATTCCAAAACGTCACTACTTCCCTTCCGAGCCCCGGCATGTGCCCAAACAGTGGTTTACCCCCACATATGGGGTATCAGCGTACTCAGGAGAAACTGGACAACAACTTTTGGGGTCCAATTTCTCCTGTTACCCTTGCAAAAATAAAAAATTCTGGGCTAAAAAAATATTTTTGAGGAAAGGAAACACATTTATTATTTTCACGGCTCTGCGTTATAAACTTCTGCGAAGCACTTGGGGGTTCAAAGTGCTCACCACACATCTAGATTAGTTCCTTGGGAGGTCTAGTTTCCAAAATGGGGTCACTTGTTAGGGAGCTCCAATGTTTAGGCACACAGGGGCTCTCCAAACGTGACATGGTGTCCGCTAATGATTGGAGCTAATTTTCCATTCAAAAAGCCAAATGGCGTGCCTTCCCTTCCGAGCCCTGCCGTGTGCCCAAACAGTGGTTTACCCCCACATATGGGGTATCATCGTACTCAGGACAAACTGGACAACAACATTTGGGGTCCAATTTCTCCTATTACCCTTGGAAAATTAAAAAATCCTGGGCTAAAAATCATTTTTGAGGAAAGAAAAATTATTTTTTATTTTCACGGCTCTGCGTTATAAACTTCTGTGAAGCATCTGGGGGTTATAAGTGCTCACTATGCATCTAGATAAGTTCCTTGGGGGGTCTAGTTTCCAAAATGGGGTCACGTGTAGGGGAGCTCCAATGTTTAGGCACACAGGGGCTCTCCAAACGCGACATGGTGTTCGCTAACGATTGGAGCTAATTTTCCATTCAAAAAGTCAAATGGCACGCCTCCCCTTCCGAGCCTTGCCGTGCACCCAAACAGTGGTTTACCCCCACATATGAGGTATCAACATACTCAGCAGAAATTGCCCAACAAATTTTAGGATCCATTTTATCCTGTTGCCCATGTGAAAATGAAAAAATTGAGGCTAAAAGAAATTTTGTGTGAAAAAAAAGTACTTTTTCATTTTTACGGATCAATTTGTGAAGCACCTGAGAGTTTAAAGTGCTCACTATGCTTCTAGATAAGTTCCTTGGGGGGTCTACTTTCCAAAATGGGGTCACTTGTGGGAGCGCTCCAATGTTTAGGCACACGGGGGCTCTCCAAACGTGACATGGTCTCTGCTAGCGATGGAGATCATTTTTCATTCAAAAAGTCAAATGGCGCTCCTTCCCTTCCGAGCCTTACCATGTGCCCAAACAGTGGTTTACCCCCACATGTGAGGTATCAGTGTACTCAGGAGAAATTGTCCAACAAATTTTAGGATCCATTTTATCCTGTTGCCCATGTGAAAATGAAAAAATTGAGGCTAAAATAATTTTTTTGTGAAAAAAAAGTACTGTTTCATTTTTACGGATCAATTTGTGAAGCACCTGGGGGTTTAAAGTGCTCACTATGCTTCTAGATAAGTTCCTTGGGGGGTCTAGTTTCCAAAATGGGGTCACTTGTGGGGGAGCTCCAATGTTTAGGCACACGGGGGCTCTCCAAACGCGACATGGTGTCCGCTAAAGATTGGAGCCAATTTTTCATTCAAAAAGTCAAATGGCGCTCCTTTCCTTCCAAGCCCTGCCGTATGCCCAAACAGTGGTTTACCCCCACATATGAGGTATCAGCGTACTCAGGACAAATTGGACAACATCGTTCGTGGTCCAGTTTTTCCTTTTACCCTTGGGAAAATAAAAAAATTGTTGCTAAAATATCATTTTTGTGACTAAAAAGTTAAATGTTCATTTTTTCCTTCCATGTTGCTTCTGCTGCTGTGAAACACCTGAAGGGTTAATAAACTTCTTGAATGTGGTTTTGAGCACCTTGAGGGGTGCAGTTTTTAGAATGGTGTCACTTTGGGGTATTTTCAGCCATATAGAACCCTCAAACTGACTTCAAATGTGAGGTGGTCCCTAAAAAAAATGGTTTTGTAAATTTTGTTGTAAAAATGAGAAATCACTGGTCAAATTTTAACCCTTATAACTTCCTAGCAAAAAAAAAATTTGTTTCCAAAATTGTGCTGATGTAAAGTAGACATGTGAGAAATGTTATTTATTAACTGTTTTGTGTCACATACCTCTCTGGTTTAACAGAATAAAAATTAAAAATGTGAAAATTGCGAAATTTTCAAAATTTTCGCCAAATTTCCGTTTTTTTCACAAATAAACTCAGAAATTATCGACCTAAATTTACCACTATCATGAAGCCCAATATGTCACGAAAAAACAATCTCAGAATCGCTAGGATCCGTTGAAGCGTTCCTGAGTTATTACCTCATAAAGGGACACTGGTCAGAATTGCAAAAAACGGCAAGGTCATTAAGGCCAAAATAGGCTGGGTCATGAAGGGGCTACCCAGGGAATGAAGTCTCGTACACCAGGCACTTTGGGGAAAAAGGGTGGTTTGCCCTGAATGTCCGCAAAAGGCCGGGCCTTGTGATATCCCCGGTTAACGTGCCAGTGAAGCTAACTCCTGTAGCAAAGGTGTCCCCTTGTGGTCAGCCCGTGGTCATTGCCAGGATCACCGAGGACACCCCTACGTGCACTATGGTCAAGACCACGACATGCAGCATTGTCACCTCCACCACCCTCGTCGCCAAGGAGGCACCTCTACCGGTGGGTGATGCCCGTGCTGCTCCAGAGCTGAAGACTGTGGGTACACAGACCCCCAGATGGGACAACAGACCCCCTTATGCAGTACCGGGCGGCTCGCAATACCCAAGGGGGTTGCCTCCGCCGGTGCTGCCTCCTGAGTGGTTCGAGTAAACAAGAATGCTTTAATGATTGTAAATAGTTCCTCAAACTGTTTGTTTTTGCTGCTACATTGCCGCTAAAACCCGTCCAGGGTTAACTCTTAAAGGGATCCCTTTGTTGACCCGGGATCCCTACTGTTTCTGCTTTGTGGTTTGTTTTCTACCTTTTGTTCCATTACTAAGAAACTGCTGAATCATGAACAATGCATGATACAAACTCCTTGTACATAGTTGCACCTTCTTAAAGGTGCTCTCTACTGGTTTTATATAAAAGACGGACTCTTTGCAAAGATACGGTTATTGGAACTTGTACTGGAGTCCTTGCTGCATACGGACTTGCAGCTTGAAAAGTTGCACTACCTCATAGAGACTTGGTCCCCTCTTAAAGGGGATGTTCATCGATAGCACTTAAGGAATGATGATGCTTTGAAAGAAGAAGTAATAATGTTGATATGTGAAAGTTAAATGTAACCAATTAGTTAATTGTAGGAAATGTTCAATAATGTTAATAGAAGGATGAGGACAGGAAGTGAACCCGTAGGGGTTAGTGGTGAGTCCTCTTAGGAGCCATATAGGGATGGCTCAGTAATCTCCAACTGAAGGAAAAACATGTTCTATACTGTGTATAGTAGTGGAAGGACAGAAGGCTCGGGCTGAAAGGAGCGGTCCTGTAATAGAAAGGAGAGGCAGTAGGTCTGGACAGGCGGTCCTGCAGACATAAAGTAGGAGAATGTAGCACAGTTGCTTAAGCCTTATAATGTGTTATAAGAAGGTCTTTAGTGGATTCAGAGTGTACATCCTTAAAGGCAATGTTGAATTAATGTTTAAAATTTTGCACTTAGTAGAATACCCGGTTGGGTAAGAAAAGTATTTAACCATGTTTGTAACGTTTAAGTGTCCTCACCTCCCATAAAGGGAAGCTCTGTTCAAATATGCTTATTGTTATTGCACTCACAAAAATTGTATGTCTTTTTGCTGACATGTATTGTTGTTTTCTTCCCAGTCCCGGAGTACTGGATTTAACCGGGGGGGAGTGCAGCGCCCCAGAGTCCTGGTCGTTGCATTACTGTGGCTCCGCCGCTAAGGGGGGCTATGGTACGTCTGTTGGCACTGAAGGAGTTCATCTGACCAGGTATCACATACACCAATACATTTCACAGTCGGGCCTCCAGGGGGAGCTAAGGGTGCTATTTATTAGGCCACTCCTCACCGTGTGGGTAAACTGGGGGTCAGGCAGGAAGTTAGTTTAGAAAGCTGACTGGGTTGGAACCAGGCAACACCTTGTGGCAGGGGGTGTTGTGGGGAAGATTCGGTAGGGTCCCTGTCAGGTTTGGGACCCTGACAGAGGCCTGGCAACAAGAAAGAACGTCACGGGACCGTGCCTGCTCAGCATAGCGGCGGTGCCCTAAGAAAGGATCAGAAGCGAGATATATTGTGCTGAGTGAGAAACGAGATCAAAGCAAGAAGGAGAATACCAGTAGGAGTCGTGCTGTAAGACCGAGGCAACATCCTACTGAGGCGCACAACCGGCGGCCGGAACGCCGAGGAAGTATTCATATATCTAGCTCCAAGCAATACTTCAAACCAACGGCAGGACAGTCAGTCACAGGCGGGCTGTCTCACCTAAATCACCTATGCAGACTTGGGGGGCAACCTGTGGAGAGGGGCGACTCTAGGGTCCCGGAAGAGCTCCGAGCCTACCCGTCATACGGGTGCGTCCCAACCATAACACCGGGAGGGACGGAGGATTAGCAGAACATCATCTAATCGAGTTGTTGTGAGGGAATACGAGAAACAGACACAACAGTTGTGGGGACTATCCCGTAAGCACAGCAGGGGAGGACCACAACACATAGCGCTAGCAGGAAGGCACAGATTTCCACCTGCAAGGAGAACTCTGGAGGTGCCATCGGACTGGCCGGACTTGCGCAGCCTGGTGAACTGTATTCCGGACTGAGGACCCAGAGACCTTCAGCGATTTGACTTGAGCGATTGGTACATGCTGACACTACACAATCGTGGTCTTCAGGGACAGGAACACCACAATTCAGTCCACACCCTTAGGCTATGTGCACATTCTGCGGAATGGTGTACGGATTTTTCCGCACTGATTTTGATATATCCGCGCAGGACAAAAACACTGCGTTTTTCCTGTGGATTTATCGCGGATTTACTGCGGATTTACCACGGTTTTTGTGCGGATTCTACTGCGATTTTACACCTGCAGTTTTCTATTATGGAGCAGGTGTAAAACCTCCGCGGAATCCGCACAAAGAATTGACATGCTGCGGAAAATAAACTGCTGCGTTTCCGCACGTTTTTTTCTGCAGCATGTGCACAGCGGTTTTTATTTTCCATAGGTTTACACGGTACTGTACACCACATGGAACGCTGCGGATCCGCAGTAAAAACCGCAACGCGTGAACATGGCCTTACAGCTGCTTCGGGGGCCCCTGCACACAGGTAGTCTCAGCGACTTGCCTGTGCAGGGACCTGCAGCCGACCTTGATCATTTGATAAAGAACTTGGCTTTAGCAGGAGGTGGGAACCCCACTGTTCAGAGTGAAAAAGGGACACAGTGCTGCAGTCTCTTCATTCTCATGATCGATGTACTATCCTAGTGCTGTGTCATCACTTTTTGGGATCTAAAAATACTTTCAACATACTGAGAGACTTTTAAAGTCACTATTACGGTACATTATTTTTTGCATAAATGAATGGTCCTGTTTACACCTCCGATGTATTGGAATATTCTATATTGCTAGGTGTCTTGGTTCGGATCCTTGTAACATGAAGATTGCTTATTTGTACATACACAAATTTGTCAAAAACATACATTTCTGCAGGGTATAAAGGGATTGTCCAGTGAAGATAAGTGTGCTGTGCAGTTCCGTCAGGCATCAAGAACAGCTGGTCAGCGGGGGTGCTGGGTGTTGCACCTCCACCAATCAGATATTGATGACCTATCCTAAGGCCACGTTCACATGTTCAGTACATTTTTCAGTATTTTACAGCTGGGAGCCAAAACCAGGAGAGGGTGAAAAATGCAGAAGTGGTGACGTGTTTCTATTACACTTTTCCTCCTGATTTTGGCTTACAAATACTAACCAAATACTGAATGTGTGAACGTGGCATAAGGATAGGCAATCCATGTAAACGTCCAAAGAAAACTTTTAAAACCCCTTGAGGGTATGTGCACACGTAGGTTGGATCTCTGAGGATTTTTCCGTACCTGTTTTTGTAAAACCGCAGGTAAACCGCACTGCGGATTACCTGCGGATTCATCGCGGTTTTTGCGCGGATTCCACCTGCTGTTTGACGCCTGCGGATTCCTATTATGGAGCAGGTGTAAACCGCAGCGGAATCCGCACAAAGAATTGACATGCTGCGGAACGTAAACCGTGGCGTTTCCGCCTGTTTTTTTTCCACAGCATGTGCACTGCGGTTTTTGTTTTCCATAGGTTTACATGGTACTGTAAACTCATGGAAAACAGCTGCGGATCCGCAGCAAATTCCGCACCGTGTGCACATAACCTAAAGACTACCAATATACCTTTTAATGACGGCAGTTAAAGGTAGTTATTTCTCAGTGACGCCTATTAACGGTGCTGAGAAATAATGCTATTTTGCCCCCCAGCCTGGGAAAATCTCCAGGAGACCCTGGAGAGCATGATCAGGACCAGTTTTTGCGGTCCCCTGTCACATGATTGCCACTGTTCACTGAATAACGGCGATCAGAAAAAAAAGTCTGATTTTAAAATTAATTTCTCTCTCTTCTGATATGATCCAACATAACAAAGAAGAGGGAACTGTGGTCCCCCGCACCCCTACCCCGATACCTCCGCCATCCCCAGGCCCTCCTGATCTGTCCCCTAGCCCACAGTGTCATCTCCTTGGAAAAAATGGCTGGCGCATTGCCAGTGCGCCCTCCGAGATCTGCCGGCCGGTGCCTAGCAAAAATAGGGAATTTTTCCTATTGGTTCCTTTTGATCACTGTGATAAACCTTATCAGAGTGCTAAAAAAAAAATTAAATTGAACCCCTCTTCGTCACCCCCTTAGTTAGACTTAGTTAGATAAAAATTATTAAAAAAAAAAATTTTTTCATTCTTTACTGTTAGGGTTGGAGTTAGAATTGTTTATTTTTCAACAGTAAAAAAAAATGATGATGATGATACGACGGCTAGTGTTGAGCGCAAGTACTCGCTACTCGAGTCTGCATAGGGTGATCCAGTATGCACGGAGTGTCTCTGATCCCCGCATGTTTTTCTTGGGGTGTCTAACAGCCGCAAAACATGCGGGTGGGGATTCGAACATGTCACTAGAGCACCCGCGGTATTTGGTGCATGCCTGAGCACCCGATGTAATAGTGTGGAGGTACTGAGTATGTCACCACGGAACAGACAGACCAACAGTTGAGGGGTTTAATAACAGGAATCAGGTTCTCCTCGCAGGGAGGAAGCAGTGCAATATAACTAGCAATAAAACAGTGCAAAAATATGGGAGTCAAACAGTGCAACAGAATTAAGCAGGATTTCTTGAGAAAAAGAACACTTATCAGTCTGATGAGGACTTGCTTGAAGGGTCGTCTTCTCCAACATAGGCACCAGGAAACAGCAGCACTTGTCGTCCCTCTGTTGTCCGCGGGCTGAGTAGTCTCTAGGAGCCCGCTGCCTGGGGTTTCAGTAGTTAATGTGGTATGCACAGGCTCTGAGTCTTTAGCTTTTACAGCACAGCCTATCCTGGGAAAACGATGGTCAGTCTATTGTTAAGTCTCTCACCAGGAATCAAGGGCTCTGCACTGACCAGGGGTCACAGTCTCTGTACTGATACCATGGGTACCAGGGGGTCACAGTCTCTGCACGGGCCAATGTCTCTGCACGGGTCTCAAAGCGCCCCTCTCCAGTTACAGCAGAGTCCGCTTTCATGTACTCACAAGATGCAGTCTTTCTGGGCAATCTCCCTGTATTTGTCCTCTGACAAATAGCTCTCTCTTTCTCAGTGCGCAGCTGCGCTCTGCTCTGACCGCTGCTCACGCCGCTTCCTTCCTGTCCCAGTCTCTAAGTCTGCCCCATGGGGAACCTGTAGCACAGCTCAATGGTTCCAGGCATACAGCCGAGAAGGTAACTGCCCCCGGACTCTTCTTGTGCTTCACCTCCTTACACCGATGCAAAGTGGAGTAGCGAGCACTTGTGCTCAACACTAATGACGACGTATATAATGTGACGTAATACGTATCAAATTCTGTGTTGTACCTGTGGGTTCAAAAAGTCCACCATACCCCTGGATAAAATCCTTGAGGAGCGTGGTTTCCAAAATGGGGTCACTTGTGGGGTGCTTCCACTGTTTAGGCACATCAGGGGCTCTCCAAACGCGATATTGCGTTCCAAAAGTCACAGTGCTCCCTCCCTTCCAAGCCCTGCTATGCGCCCAAACTGGATTTCCCCCACAAATGGAGTATCGGTGTATTCAGGACAAATTGTACAACAAATTTTGGGGTCCACTTTTCTCCTGTTACCCTTGTAAAAAAAAAAAAAAAAAAAGTTTGGGTCTAAAGTAATTTTTTTGTGAAAAAAGTTAAATGTTCATTTTTTTTCTTTCACATTGCTTCAGTTCTCGTGAAGCAACTGAGGGGTTAATACATTTCTTGAATGTGTTTTTGAACACCTTTAGGCCGGCGTCACACTTGGCGTAAGACAATACACCACGTATTATACGTCCGTACTACGGCCGTAATACAGAGAAATGTTCCCAAAATATTGATCCGTAGGCAGGGTGTGTCAGCGTATTTTGCGCATGGCATCCTCCGTATGTAATCCGTATGGCATCCGTACTGCGAGATTTTCGCGCAGGCTTGCAAAACCGACATCTAATGGATTTATGTGCTCAAATGTTCGGGAAAACATATATACAGTATATATATATATATATATATATATATATATATATATATATATATATATATATGTCATTGAGACACATATATATACAGTTAGGTCCATATATATTTGGACAGAGGCAACATTTTTCTAATTTTGCTTATAGACATTACCACAATTAATTTTAAACAAAACAATTCAAATGAAGTTGAAGTTCAGACTTTCAGCTTTCATTTGAGGGTATCCACAATAAAATTTGATGAAGGGTTTAGGAGTTTCAGCTCCTTAACATGTGCCACCCTGTTTTTAAAGGGACCAAAAGTAATTGGACAATTGACTCCAAGGCTATTTCATGGACAGGTGTGGGCAATCCCTTCGTTATGTCATTCTCAGTTAAGCAGATAAAAGGCCTGGAGTTGATTTGAGGTGTGGTGCTTGCATTTGTAAGGTTTTGCTGTGAAGTAAACATGCGGTCAAAGGAGCTCTCCATGCAGGTGAAACAAGCCATCCTTAAGCTGCGAAAACAGAAAAAACCCATCGGATAAATTGCTACAATATTAGGAGTGGCAAAATCTACAATTTGGTACATCCTGAGAAAGAAAGAAAGCACTGGTGAACTCATCAATGCAAAAAGATCTGGGCGCCCACAGAAGACAACAGTGGTGGATGATCGCAGAATAAGCTCCATGGTGAAGAGAAACCCCTACACAACAGCCAACCAAGTGAACAATACTCTCCAGAAGGTCGGCGTATCAATATCCAAATCTACCATAAAGAGAAGACTGCATGAAAGTAAATACAGAGGGTTCACTGCACGGTGCAAGCCACTCATAAGCATCAAGAATAAAAAGGCTAGACTGGACTGTGCTAAAAAACATCTAAAAAAGCCAGCACAGTTCTGGAAGAACACTCTTTGGACAGATGAATCCAAGATCAACCTCTACCAGAATGATGGAAAGAGAAAAGTATGGTGAAGGCGGGGTACAGCTCATGATCCTAAGCATACCACATCATCTGTAAAACACGGCGGAGGCAGTGTGATGGCTTGCGCATGCATGGCTGCCAGTGGCACTGGGTCACTAGTGTTTATTGATGATGTGACACAAGACAGAAGCAGCCGAATGAATTCTGAGGTATTCAGAGACATACTGTATGCTCAGATCCAGCCAAATGAAGCAAAACTGATTGGTCGTTGTTTCATACTACAGATGGACAATGACCCAAAACATAAAGCCAAAGCAACTCAGGAGTTTATTAAAGCAAAGAAGTGGAATATTCTTGAATGGCCAAGTCAGTCACAACCCAATTGAGCATGCATTTCACTTGTTAAAGACTAAACTTCAGACAGAAAGGCCCACAAACAAACAGCATCTGAAAACCACAGCAGTGAAGGCCTGGCAGAGCATCAAAAAGGAGGAAACTCAGCGTCTGGTGATGTCCATGAGTTCAAGACTTTAGGCAGTCATTGGCAACAAAGGGTTTTCAACCAAGTACTAAAAATTAACATTTTATTTAAAATTATTGAATCTGTCCAATTACTTTTGGTCCCTTTAAAAACAGGGTGGTACATGTTAAGGATCGGAAACTCCTAAACCCTTCATCCAATTTTAATGTGGATACCCTCAAATGAAAGCTGAAAGTCTGAACTTCAACTGCATCTGAACTGTTTTGTTTAAAATTCATTGTGGTAATGGCTATAACCAAAATTAGAAAAATGTTGTCTCTGTCCAAATATATATGGACCTAACTGTATATTCTGTATTTAGATTTCATTCAGCGCGATATCTGTGAAAAGTCGGTAATTCAATTGCCGGCCTTTCATTTCTCCTGCACAAACCCGACAGGATATGAGACATGGTTTACATACAGTAAACCATCTCATATCCCATTTTTTTTGCATATTCCACACTACTAATGTTAGTAGTGTGTATGTGCAAAATTTCAGCGCTGTAGCTGCTAAAATAAAGGGTTAAATGGCGGAAAAAATTGGGGTGGGCTCCCGCGCAATTTTCTCCACCAGAATGGTAAAGCCAGTGACTGACGGCAGATATTAATAGCCAGGAGAGGGTCCATGGTTATTGGCCCCCCCGTGGCTAAAAACATCTGCCCCCAGCCACCCCAGAAAAGGCACATCTGGAAGATGCGCCTATTCTGGCACTTGGCCACTCTCTTCCCACTCCCTGTAGCGGTGGGATATGGGGTAATGAAGGGTTAATGCCACCTTGCTATTGTAAGGTGACATTAAGCCAGATTAATAATGGAGAGGCGTCAATGATGACACCTATCCATTATTAATCCAATTGTATGAAAGGGTTAAAAAAACCACACACACACATGATTTAAAAGTATTTTAATGAAATAAACACAGCGGTTGTTTTAATAATTTATTGCTCTCTCAATCCATCAGGAACACCCTCGCTTGGCAAAATAATAAACGCACAAGATACATACCTTCTGATGTCCTATCACGTCCAACGAGGTAATCCATCTGAAGGGGTTAATGTTGTGAAATTGGATTTTGGGCTCCCCCGGTGGCCACTGGTGGAATTGAACTTGTGTGCATCATCCCCTCTGTTCACCTGTTCCCATCAGGATGTGGGAGTCGCTATTTAACCTTGCTCCTCTGTCACTTCCATGCCGGTCAACATTGTAATCAGAAGCCTTTCTGTGCATGTTCCTGCTTCTAGACAACTCCCAGCTAAGTTGGACTTTAGTCCTTGTTTGTTTTTGCATTTTGTTCCAGTTCACAGCTGTAGTTTCGTTTCTGTGTCTGGAAAGCTCTTGTGATCTGAAATTGCCACTCTGATGTTATGAGTTAATACTAGAGTCTTAAAGTAATTTCAGGATGGTGTTTTGATAGTGCTTTTAGCTGACCATGAAAGTGTCCTTTCTGTCTTCCTGCTATTTAGTAAGCGGACCTCAATTTTGCTAAACCTATTTTCATACTACGTTTGTCACTTCATCTAAAATCACCGCCAATATTTGTGGGGGCCTCTGTCTGCCTTTTGGGGAATTTTCTCTAGAGGTGAGCCAGGACTATATTTTCCTCTGCCAGGATTAGTTAGTCCTCCGGCCGGCGCTGGGCGTCTAGGGATAAAACGCAGGCTACGCTACCCGGCTACTGTTAGTTGTGCGGCAGGTTTAGTTCATGGTCAGTTTAGTTTCCATCCTTCCAAGAGCTAGTTCTATGTTTGCTGGGCTATGTTCTCTTGCCATTGAGAACCATAACAGTTTGACCGGCCCTAAAGGGTTAAATTAATTGACAGAGAAAGGAGAGACTAGAGAAGTCTGCTGAAGATTTTTTTTTTTTTTTCCTTCAGTTCTGAGTGTGCTTGTAATTGAATCTTTGCAAGTCTGCCTATGTTGCAGCCTTTCTCTCTCTCTCTCTCCTTCTAATCCTGGAATGGCTCTGTGTTCACCTGTTTAAAATGGATATTCAGAGTTTAGCTGCAGGTTTGAATAATCTTACCACGAAAGTTCAAAATTTACAAGATTTGGTTGTTCATGTTCCTATATCTGAACCTAGAATTCCTTTGCCTGAATTTTTCTCGGGGAATAGATCTTGCTTTCAAAATTTCAAAAATAATTGCAAGTTGTTTTTGTCCCTGAAATCTCGCTCTGCTGGAGATCCTGCTCAGCAGGTCAGGATTGTGATTTCCTTGCTCCGGGGCGACCCTCAGGATTGGGCTTTTGCATTGGCTCCAAGGGATCCTGCGTTGCTCAATGTGGATGCGTTTTTTCTGGCCTTGGGGTTGCTTTATGAGGAACCTCAGTTAGAACTTCAGGCGGAAAAGGCCTTGATGTCCCTATCTCAGGGGCAAGACGAAGCTGAAATATACTGCCAGAAATTCCGTAAATGGGCTGTGCTTACTCAGTGGAATGAGTGCGCCCTGGCGGCGAATTTCAGAGAGGGTCTCTCTGATGCCATTAAGGATGTTATGGTGGGGTTCCCTGTGCCTGCGGGTCTGAATGAGTCCATGACAATGGCTATCCAGATCGATAGGCGTCTGCGGGAGCGCAAACCTGTGCACCATTTGGCGGTGTCTACTGAGAAGACGCCAGAGAATATGCAATGTGATAGAATTCTGTCCAGAAGTGAACGGCAGAATTTTAGACGAAAAAATGGGTTGTGCTTCTATTGCGGTGATTCAACTCATGTTATATCAGCATGCTCTAAGCGTACTAAGAAGCTTGATAAGTCTGTTTCAATTGGCACTTTACAGTCTAAGTTTATTCTATCTGTGACCCTGATTTGTTCTTTATCATCTATTACCGCGGATGCCTATGTCGACTCTGGCGCCGCTTTGAGTCTTATGGATTGGTCCTTTGCCAAACGCTGTGGGTATGATTTGGAGCCTCTTGAAACTCCTATACCCCTGAAGGGGATTGACTCCACCCCATTGGCTAGCAATAAACCACAATACTGGACACAAGTAACTATGCGGATTAATCCGGATCACCAGGAGATTATTCGCTTTCTTGTGCTGTATAACCTACATGATGTGTTGGTGCTTGGATTGCCATGGCTGCAATCTCATAACCCAGTCCTTGACTGGAAAGCTATGTCTGTGTTAAGCTGGGGATGTAAGGGGACACATGGGGACGTACCTGTGGTTTCCATTTCATCATCTATTCCCTCTGAGATTCCTGAATTCTTGACTGAATATCGTGACGTTTTTGAAGAACCTAAGCTTGGTTCATTACCTCCGCACCGGGAGTGCGATTGTGCCATAGATTTGATTCCGGGTAGTAAATACCCTAAGGGTCGTTTATTTAATCTGTCTGTGCCTGAACATGCTGCTATGCGAGAATATATAAAGGAGTCCTTGGAAAAGGGACATATTCGTCCTTCGTCATCTCCCTTAGGAGCCGGTTTTTTCTTTGTGGCTAAGAAAGATGGCTCTTTGAGGCCGTGCATTGATTATCGGCTTTTGAATAAGATCACGGTTAAATATCAATATCCGTTGCCACTGCTGACTGATTTGTTTGCTCGCATAAAGGGGGCCAAGTGGTTCTCTATGATAGATCTCCGTGGGGCGTATAATTTGGTGCGAATTAAGCAGGGGGATGAGTGGAAAACCGCATTTAATACGCCCGAGGGCCACTTTGAGTATTTGGTGATGCCTTTTGGTCTTTCAAATGCCCCTTCAGTCTTTCAGTCCTTTATGCATGACATTTTCCGTGATTATTTGGATAAATTTATGATTGTGTATCTGGATGATATTTTGATTTTTTCGGATGACTGGGACTCTCATGTCCAGCAGGTCAGGAGGGTTTTTCAGGTTTTGCGGTCTAATTCCTTGTGTGTGAAGGGTTCTAAGTGCGTTTTTGGGGTTCAAAAGATTTCCTTTTTGGGATATATTTTTTCCCCCTCTTCCATCGAGATGGATCCTGTCAAGGTTCAGGCTATTTGTGATTGGACGCAACCCTCTTCTCTTAAGAGTCTTCAGAAATTTTTGGGCTTTGCTAACTTTTATCGTCGATTTATTGCTGGTTTTTCTGATGTTGTTAGACCATTGACTGATTTGACTAAGAAGGGTGCTGATGTTGCTGATTGGTCCCCTGCTGCTGTGGAGGCCTTTCGGGAGCTTAAGCGCCGCTTTTCTTCCGCCCCTGTGCTGCGTCAGCCTGATGTTGATCTTCCTTTTCAGGTTGAGGTCGACGCTTCTGAAATCGGAGCTGGGGCGGTTTTGTCGCAGAGAAGTTCCGATTGCTCCGTGATGAGACCTTGTGCTTTTTTCTCACGTAAATTTTCGCCCGCCGAGCGGAATTATGATATTGGGAATCGGGAGCTTTTGGCCATGAAGTGGGCTTTTGAGGAGTGGCGTCATTGGCTTGAGGGGGCTAGACATCAGGTGGTGGTATTGACTGACCACAAAAATCTAATTTATCTTGAGTCCGCCAGACGCCTGAATCCTAGACAGGCGCGCTGGTCGTTGTTTTTCTCTCGGTTTAATTTTGTGGTGTCATACCTGCCGGGTTCTAAGAATGTTAAGGCGGATGCCCTTTCTAGGAGTTTTGAGCCTGACTCCCCTGGTAATTCTGAGCCCACAGGTATCCTTAAGGATGGAGTGATATTGTCTGCCGTTTCTCCAGACCTGCGGCGGGCCTTGCAGGAGTTTCAGGCGGATAGACCTGATCGTTGCCCACCTGGTAGACTGTTTGTTCCTGATGATTGGACCAGTAGAGTCATTTCTGAGGTTCATTCTTCTGCGTTGGCAGGTCATCCTGGAATCTTTGGTACCAGGGATTTGGTGGCAAGGTCCTTCTGGTGGCCTTCCCTGTCTCGAGATGTGCGAGGCTTTGTGCAGTCTTGTGACGTTTGTGCTCGGGCCAAGCCTTGTTGTTCTCGGGCTAGTGGATTGTTGTTGCCCTTGCCTATCCCGAAGAGGCCCTGGACGCACATCTCGATGGATTTTATTTCGGATCTTCCTGTTTCTCAAAAGATGTCTGTCATCTGGGTGGTGTGTGATCGTTTCTCTAAGATGGTCCATTTGGTTCCCCTGCCTAAGTTGCCTTCTTCTTCCGAGTTGGTTCCTCTGTTTTTTCAAAATGTGGTCCGTTTGCATGGTATTCCGGAGAATATCGTTTCTGACAGAGGTACCCAATTCGTGTCTAGATTTTGGCGAGCATTCTGTGCTAGGATGGGCATAGATTTGTCTTTCTCGTCTGCTTTCCATCCTCAGACTAATGGCCAGACCGAGCGGACGAATCAGACCTTGGAGACATATTTGAGGTGTTTTGTGTCTGCAGATCAGGATGATTGGGTTGCTTTTTTGCCTTTAGCGGAGTTTGCCCTCAATAATCGGGCCAGCTCTGCCACCTTGGTGTCTCCCTTTTTCTGTAATTCGGGGTTTCATCCTCGATTTTCTTCTGGTCAGGTGGAATCTTCGGATTGTCCTGGAGTGGATGCTGTGGTGGAGAGGTTGCATCAGATTTGGGGGCAGGTGGTGGACAATTTGAAGTTGTCCCAGGAGAAGACTCAGCTTTTTGCCAACCGCCGGCGTCGGGTTGGTCCTCGGCTTTGTGTTGGGGACTTGGTGTGGTTGTCTTCTCGTTTTGTCCCTATGAGGGTTTCTTCTCCCAAGTTTAAGCCTCGGTTCATCGGCCCGTACAAGATATTGGAGATTCTTAACCCTGTGTCCTTCCGTTTGGACCTCCCTGCATCTTTTTCTATTCATAATGTTTTTCATCGGTCATTATTGCACAGGTATGAGGTACCGGTTGTGCCTTCCGTTGAGCCTCCTGCTCCGGTGTTGGTTGAGGGCGAGTTGGAGTACGTTGTGGAAAAAATCTTGGACTCCCGTGTTTCCAGACGGAAACTCCAGTATCTGGTCAAATGGAAGGGATACGGTCAGGAGGATAATTCTTGGGTGACTGCCTCTGATGTTCATGCCTCCGATCTGGTCCGTGCCTTTCATAGGGCTCATCCTGATCGCCCTGGTGGTTCTGGTGAGGGTTCGGTGCCCCCTCCTTGAGGGGGGGGGTACTGTTGTGAAATTGGATTTTGGGCTCCCCCGGTGGCCACTGGTGGAATTGAACTTGTGTGCATCATCCCCTCTGTTCACCTGTTCCCATCAGGATGTGGGAGTCGCTATTTAACCTTGCTCCTCTGTCACTTCCATGCCGGTCAACATTGTAATCAGAAGCCTTTCTGTGCATGTTCCTGCTTCTAGACAACTCCCAGCTAAGTTGGACTTTAGTCCTTGTTTGTTTTTGCATTTTGTTCCAGTTCACAGCTGTAGTTTCGTTTCTGTGTCTGGAAAGCTCTTGTGATCTGAAATTGCCACTCTGATGTTATGAGTTAATACTAGAGTCTTAAAGTAATTTCAGGATGGTGTTTTGATAGTGCTTTTAGCTGACCATGAAAGTGTCCTTTCTGTCTTCCTGCTATTTAGTAAGCGGACCTCAATTTTGCTAAACCTATTTTCATACTACGTTTGTCACTTCATCTAAAATCACCGCCAATATTTGTGGGGGCCTCTGTCTGCCTTTTGGGGAATTTTCTCTAGAGGTGAGCCAGGACTATATTTTCCTCTGCCAGGATTAGTTAGTCCTCCGGCCGGCGCTGGGCGTCTAGGGATAAAACGCAGGCTACGCTACCCGGCTACTGTTAGTTGTGCGGCAGGTTTAGTTCATGGTCAGTTTAGTTTCCATCCTTCCAAGAGCTAGTTCTATGTTTGCTGGGCTATGTTCTCTTGCCATTGAGAACCATAACAGGTTAACTAATATTACAGGCACGAGCTGCCATAAACCACTCGCTCGTGCCTGTAATCCCCGGGTGCTGAAAGGAAAGCTGGATCTGTACTTACATTGAGTCGCAGTGA
Organism: Ranitomeya variabilis; assembly: GCF_051348905.1. Lineage (NCBI taxonomy): Eukaryota > Metazoa > Chordata > Amphibia > Anura > Dendrobatidae > Ranitomeya > Ranitomeya variabilis. The sequence continues at coordinate 208,844,011 of NC_135233.1, forward strand.
TGCGCCTCTGCTGGATGTTCTCATGAACTGCAGCCTGGGAACTTTTTCCCACGCTCCAGGTCATATGAGGACATCCACCAGGGGGCGCATCACCGCGACTGAAGGAAATGTAGGTCAATGACCTACATTTCATTCATTCGCCGGGGAATTACAAGCACGAGCACACAGCTGCATTAGCAGGGATCCTGCTTGTAAATTATTTTAACCCCTTCAGATGGATTACCTCGTGGGACGTGACGGTTCAGCTGAGGGTATGTATCTTGTGTGTTTATTATTTTGCCAAGCGAGGGTCTGCAAATGGATTGAGAGAGCAATAAATTATTAAAACAACCGCTGTGTTTATTTCATTAAAATACTTTTAAATCATGTGTGTGTGTGTTTTTTAACCCTTTCAAACAATTGGATTAATAATGGATAGGTGTCATAATTGACGCCTCTCCATTATTAATCTGGCTTAATGTCACCTTACAATAGCAAGGTGGCATTAACCCTTCATTACCCCATATCCCACCGCTACAGGGAGTGGGAAGAGAGTGGCCAAGTGCCGGAATAGGCGCATCTTCCGGATGTGCCTTTTCTGGGGTGGCTGGGGGCAGATGTTTTTAGCCACGGGGGGGGGCCAATAACCATGGACCCTCTCCTGGCTATTAATATCTGCCCTCAGTCACTGGCTTTACCATTCTGGCGGAGACATACACACTACTAACATTAGTAGTGTGGAATATGCAAAAAAAAGGAGATATGAGATGGTTTACTGTATGTAATCATGTCTCATATCATGTCGGGTTTGTGAAGGAGAAATGAAAAGCCGGCAATTGAATTACCGACTTTTCACTAACACCGCTGCGTATTTCTCGCAAGTCACACTGCTGGTCTGTGTGGAATCCGTATTTTTCTCGCCCCATAGACTTTCATTGGCGATTTTTTTGCGCAATACGCTGACAAACGCAGCATGCTGCGATTTTGTACGGCCGTAGAAAGACGTATATTACGGATCCGTAATATACGGCTGATAGGAGCAGCCCCATAGAGAATAATTGTGCCGTATGTTATGCGAGTTTTACGGACGTAGTTTCTGCACTCTTACGTCCGTAAAACTCGCCAGTGTGACGCCGGCCTCATTGTTTTCTATCATATGGACCCCTTAACCCCTTTACCCCCAAGGGTGGTTTGCACCGGGCTAATTTTTACAATTCTTACCACTGTCCCTTTATGAGGTTATAACTCTGGAACGCTTCAACGGATCCCAGTGATTCTGACATTGTTCTCTCACGACATATTGTATTTCATGATAGTGGTAAAATTTCTTTGATATTACCTGCATTTATTTGTGAAAAAAAATGGAAATTTGGCGAAAATTTTGAAAATTTCGCAATTTTCCAACTTTGAATTTTTATGCAATTAAATCACAGAGATATGTCACACAAAATACTTAATAAGTAACATTTCCCACATGTCTACTTTACATCAGCACAATTTTGGAACCAATTTTTTTTTTCTTAGGGAGTTATAAGGGTTAAAAGTTGACCAGCAATTTCTCATTTTTACAACACCATTTTTTTTAGGGACCACATCACATTTGAAGTCATTTTGAGGGGTCTATATGATAGAAAATAACCAAGTGTGACACCATTCTAAAAACTGCACCCCTCAAGGTGCTCAAAACCACATTCAAGAAGTTTATTAACCCTTCAGGTGTTTCACAGGAATTTTTGGAATGTTTAAATAAAAATGAACATTTAACTTTTTTTCACAAAATTTTTTACTTCAGCTCCAATTTGTTTTATTTTACCAAGGGTAACAGGAGAAAATGGACCCCAAAAGTTGTTGTACAATTTGTCCTGAGTAGGCCGATACCCCATATGTGGGGGTGAACCACTGTTTGGGTGCATGGCAGAGCTTGGAAGGGAAGGAGCGCCATTTGACTTTTCAATGCAAAATTGACTGGAATTGAGATGGGTCGCCATGTTGTGTTTGGAGAGCCCCTGATGTGCCTAAACATTGAAACCCCCCACAAGTGACACCATTTTGGAAAGTAGACCCCCAAGGAACTTATCTAGATGTGTTGTGAGAACTTTGAACCCCCAAGTGTTTCACTACAGTTTATAACTCAGAGCCGTGAAAATGAAAAATCTTTTTTTTCCACAAAAATTATTTTTTAGCCCCCAGTTTAGTATTTTCCCAAGGGTAACAGGAGAAATTGGACCCCAAAAGTTGTTGTCCAATGTGTCCTGAGTACGCTGATACCCCATATGTTGGGGTAAACCCCTGTTTGGACGCAAGGGAGAGCTCGGAAGGGAAGGAGCACTGGTTTACTTTTTCAACGCAGAATTGGCTGGAATTGAGATCGGACGCCATGTCTCAATTGGAGAGCCCCTGATGTGCCTAAACAGTGGAAACCCCCCAATTATAACTGAAACCCTAATCCAAACACATCCCTAACCCTAATCCCAACGGTAACCTTAACCACACCCCTAACCCTGACACACCCCTAACCCTAATCCCAACCCTATTCCCAACCATAAATTTAATCCAAACCCTAACTTTAGCCCCAACCCTAACCCTAACTTTAGCCCCAACCCTAACTGTAGCCTTAACCCTAGCCCCAACCCTAACCCTAGCCCTAACCCTAGCCCTAGCCCTAACCCTTGCCCTAACCCTAACCCTAGCCCTAACCCTAGCCCTAACCCTAACCCTAATGGGAAAATGGAAATAAATACATTTTTTTAATTTTTCGCTAAGGGGGTGATGAAGGGGGGTTTGATTTACTTTTATAGCGGGTTTTTTAGTGCATTTTTATGATTGGCAGCCGTCACACACTGAAAGATGCTTTTTATTGCAAAAAAATATTTTTTGCATTACCACATTTTGAGACCTATAAATTTTCCATATTTTGGTTCACAGAGTCATGTGAGGTCTTGTTTTTTGCGGGACGAGTTGACGTTTTTATTGGTAACATTTTCGAACATGAGACATTTTTTGATCGCTTTTTATTCCGATTTTTGTGAGGCAGAATGACCAAAAACCAGCTATTCATGAATTTCTTTTGGGGGAGGCGTTTATACCGTTCCGCGTTTGGTAAAATGGATAAAGGAGTTTTATTCTTTGGGTTAGTACGATTACAGCGATACCTCATTTATATCATTTTTTTTATGTTTTGGCGCTTTTAAACGATAAAAACTATTTTATATAAAAAATAATTATTTTTGCATCGCTTTATTCTGAGGACTATAACTTTTTTATTTTTTCTTTGATGACGCTGTATGGTGGCTCGCTTTTTGCGGGACAAGATGATGTTTTCAGCGGTACCATGGTAATTTATATCCGTGCTTTTGATCGCGTTTTATTCCACTTTTTGTTTGGCGGTATGATAATAAAGCGTCTTTTTTTGCCTTATTTATTTTACGGTGTTCACTGAAGGGGTTAACTAGTGGGACAGTTTTATAGGTCGGGTCGTTACGGACGCGGCGATACAAAATATGTGTACTTTTATTGTTTTTTCTTTATTTAGACAAAGAAATGTATTTATAGGAACAATATATATATTTTTTTTACACTATAACATTGCCCCATGTCAGATCGGTGATCTGACATGCACAGCTCCTGGCTTCCCGGCGCCTGCTCTGAGCAGGCGCTGTGAAGCCACCTCCCTTCAGGACCCGGATGCCACGGCCATTTTGGATCCGGGCCTGCTGTAGCGAGGAGGAGGTAAGAGACCCTCTGAGCAACACGATCACATCGCGTTGCTCCGAGGGTCTCAGGGAAGGCCGCAGGGAGCCCCCTCCCTGCACGATGCTTCCCTATACCGCCGGAACACTGCGATCATGTTTGATCGCAGTGTGCCGGGGGTTAATGTGCCGGGGGCGGTCCGTGACCGCTCCTGGCACATAGTGTCGGATGTCAGCTGTGATAGTCAGCTGACATCCGGCCACGATCGGCCGCGCTCCCCCCCGTGAGCACGGCCGATCGCATATGACGTACTATCCCGTCGGTGGTCATACGGGCCCACCCCACCTCGACGGGATAGTACGTCCAATGTCAGAAAGGGGTTAAGGTATGTGCACACGTTGTGGATTTTGCTGCGGATCCGCAGTGGATTTGACGCTGCGGATTCCCAGCTGTTTTCCATGAGTTTACAGTACCATGTAAACCTATGGAAAACAAAATCCGCAGTGCACATGCTGTGGAAAAAAACGTGCGGAAACGTAGCGTTGTTTATTTCGCAGTATGTCAATTCTTTGTGCGGCTTACACCTGCTGCATAATAGGAATCCGCAGTTGTAAAACCGCATGGGGAATCCGCACAAAAACCACATAAAATCCGCGGTAAATCCGCAAGTAAAACGCAGTGCTTTTTACCTGCGGATTTCTCAAAACAGGTGCGGAAAAATCCACAGAGGTTCCATCTACGTGTGCACATACCCTCAAAGTCACTTCAAATGTGAGGTGGTCCCTAAAAATAAAATGGGTTTGTACATTTTGTAGGAAAAGTGAGAAATCGCTGGTCAATTTTTAACCCTTTTAACTTCCTAAAGAAAAAAAAAAGTTTCCAAAATTGTACTGATGTAAAGTAGACATGTGGGAAATGTTATTTATCAACTATTTCGTGCGACGTGACTCTTTGATTTAAGGATATAAAAATTAAAAGTTTGAAAATTGCAAAATGTTCAAAATTTTTGCCAAATTTCCATTTTTTCCATAAATAAGTGCAGGTCATATCGAAGAAATATTACCAGTAACATGAAGTACAATATGTAATGAAAAAACATTCTCAGAATCAGTGAGATCTATTGAGGTGTTCCAGAGTCATTACCACATAAAGTGACAGTGGTCAGAATTGTTTTATTTGATTCTGTTCTGTAGGTCAAAATTGGCCCGGTCACTAAAGGATTAAACCCTGGCACTGCTTAGAGATTTTTATTATGAAATATCTAAATTACAATATTGTAAAGTGTACAGGGTCGGCCTGTGGGAACCAAGGGAAATACTAGTAGCGTTAAAGTGTTAAAACAGCATTTTAATGAGCTCATTGAGCCTTATAGCAGCTGCACCTGTCTGCAGGGATTGGGCATGTCACCTGTCTCATCCACTGTGAAAATTCTACAAGGATCATTGACTGTATATCTATCACCATATGGCCACATTCACACCTTCAATAGTTCGTCTTTATTTCACATCAGTATTTGTAGTCAAAACCAGCAGTGGGTGATAATACAGAATGTTTCTATTCTACTTTTTTATACCATACTGAATGTGGCCTATGTGTAGAGGATGACAGCGTTCATACTAATGCCAGCAGCCACACGTAGTAGTAGCCTCACAGTGTAAAATCCAGTCCTTAGTTTAGTGCCAGCCGTCACCAGCCCCAGAACACCGCCTGGTACAAGAAATGACAACTCTACAAGTGTGTGGGAATGTGAGGTGCATGGAGGAAGAATTTTTCTTGTGCTCAATCACTGTTTGGAACATTTCTTTGTGCAAGCTGTAAGAGGACCCCCACCGGACCCCCACAGCCTGCTATAAAACTAGCATAATCCTATTAAGGCAAGCAGATGGAACGACACAGCAGAGACGCTTGTGTGGTCATAATTAGGCTACGTTCACATTTGCGTTGTGCGCCGCAGCGTCGGCGCCGCAGCGCACAACGCAAACAAAAACGCGGCAAAACGCACGCTAAAACGCTGCGTTTTGCGCCGCATGCGTCCTTTTTGGCCGAAAGTTGGACGCAGCAAAAATGCAACTTGCTGCGTCCTCTGCGGCCGGACGCGGGCGCCGCAGCGACGCATGCGGCGCAAAACGCAAGTGCGACGCATGTCCATGCGCCCCCATGTTAAATATAGGGGCGCATGACGCATGCGGCGCCGCTGCGGCGCCCGCCGCTGCGGCGCCCGCCGCTAATGTGAACGTAGCCTTAGTGATGAGCGAACGTGCTGGGATAAGGTGTTATCTGAGCATGCTCAGGTGCTAACAGTGTCTTCGGCGTGCTCGAAAAATATGTTCGAGTCTCCGCGGCTGCATGTCTTCGCGGATGTTTGACAGCTGCAACATGTAGCGCCCCCACTGCCGCAGGGCCGAGGGGTACCCGGTACCGGGCCTCTGAGTCTCTGCTCTGGGGTTGTCACGGTGGCTAGACCCGGTCCGTGACCCTGCTGAGGGGCGCACAATGGATGATGGTGGTATGGTGCTGATGTTATGGTGCGGTGTAGTGCCGGTCGCGGTCAATAACGAGGACACCAGGTTGCAGTCTCTTTACCTCTTTACTGAAGGTCTCGAGGTGTCCACTCCAGGGCACTGTTAACCGGGCTGTCTGAGACCGGCCGGTCCGAAGGCACATCAGGAGTCCCCTTAACAGGTGGGAATCAGCGTCTACCTTCTAGCGCCTGTGTGTTGTAGTCCTTCCCTGCTGAGCACCCCGGGATAGACCTCACAACTGATTCTGTCTGTCTCTGATGCTCGTTCTCTCCGTCCCCCTGTTATGACCCCAATGGCGAGGGTCTCAGAGGAACGTGGAAGTCTGCAGAATACAAAAATCCAGCTCATAGGGCAATGGTAACTGGGTTGACCATATATCTACTCCTAACGCCAACACTAGAAGTAGCCGGGGATCATTCCTACGTTGATTCTAGATGACACGCGCCAGCCGGAGAATCTAGCTACCCCTAGTAGAGGAAAACAAAGACCTTTCTTGCCTCCAGAGAAGGGGACCCCAAAGCTGGATAGAAGCCCCCCACAAATAATGACGGTGAGGTAAGAGGAAATGACAAACACAGAAATGAACCAGGTTTAGCACAGAGAGGCCCGCTTACTGATAGCAGAAATAAGAAAGGTAACTTATATGGTCAACAAAAACCCTATCAAAATCCACACTGGAAATTCAAGAACCCCCGAACCGTCTAACGGTCCGGGGGGAGAACACCAGCCCCCCTAGAGCTTCCAGCAAAGGTCAGGATATAGTTTGGAACAAGCTGGACAAAAATACAAAACCAAAACAAATAGCAAAAAGCAAAAGGCAGACTTAGCTGATATAACTGGAACCAGGATCAGTAGACAAGAGCACAGCAGACTAGCTCTGATAACTACGTTGCCAGGCATTGAACTGAAGGTCCAGGGAGCTTATATAGCAACACCCCTAACTAACGACCCAGGTGCGGATAAAAGGAATGACAGAAAAACCAGAGTCAAAAAACTAGTAACCACTAGAGGGAGCAAAAAGCAAATTCACAACAGTACCCCCCCCTTAGTGAGGGGTCACCGAACCCTCACCACGACCACCAGGGCGATCAGGATGAGCGGCATGAAAGGCACGAACTAAATCGGCCGCATGAACATCAGAGGCGACCACCCAGGAATTATCCTCCTGACCATAGCCCTTCCACTTGACCAGGTACTGAAGCCTCCGCCTGGAGAGGCGAGAATCCAAGATCTTCTCCACCACGTACTCCAACTCGCCCTCAACCAACACCGGAGCAGGAGGCTCAGCAGAAGGAACTACAGGCACAATGTACCGCCGCAACAAGGACCTATGAAATACATTGTGAATAGCAAACGACACAGGAAGATCCAGACGAAAAGATACAGGATTAAGGATTTCCAATATCTTGTAAGGCCCAATAAAACGAGGTTTAAATTTGGGAGAGGAGACCTTCATAGGAACAAAGCGGGAAGAAAGCCATACCAAATCCCCAACGCGTAGTCGGGGACCCACACCGCGGCGGCGGTTGGCAAAGCGCTGAGCCTTCTCCTGTGACAACTTCAAGTTGTCCACCACATGATTCCAGATCTGCTGCAACCTATCCACCACAGAATCCACCCCAGGACAGTCAGAAGGCTCCACATGACCCGAAGAAAAGCGAGGATGGAAACCAGAGTTGCAGAAAAAAGGTGAAACCAAGGTGGCGGAACTAGCCCGATTATTAAGGGCAAACTCAGCCAACGGCAAGAATGTCACCCAATCGTCCTGATCAGCAGAGACAAAACACCTCAAATAAGCCTCCAAAGTCTGATTGGTTCGCTCCGTCTGTCCATTAGTCTGAGGATGGAAAGCAGACGAAAACGACAAATCAATGCCCATCCTACTACAAAAGGATCGCCAGAACCTGGAAACGAACTGGGATCCTCTGTCAGACACAATATTCTCAGGGATGCCGTGCAAACGAACCACGTTCTGGAAAAACACAGGAACCAGATCGGAAGAGGAAGGCAGCTTAGGCAAAGGAACCAAATGGACCATCTTGGAGAAGCGATCGCATATCACCCAGATAACGGACATGCCCTGAGATAGCGGAAGATCAGAAATGAAATCCATGGAGATATGTGTCCAAGGTCTCTTCGGGACAGGCAAGGGCAAGAGCAAACCGCTGGCACGAGAACAGCAAGGCTTAGCTCGAGCACAAGTCCCACAGGACTGCACAAATGACCGCACATCCCTTGACAAGGAAGGCCACCAAAAGGACCTGGCCACCAGATCTCTGGTGCCAAAAATTCCCGGGTGACCTGCCAACACCGAGGAATGAACCTCGGAAATGACTCTGCTGGTCCACTTATCCGGGACAAACAGTCTGTCAGGTGGACAAGACTCAGGCCTATCAGCCTGAAATCTCTGCAACACACGTCGCAGATCTGGAGAAATAGCTGACAAGATAACTCCATCTTTAAGAATACCAACAGGATCAGCGACTCCAGGAGCATCAGGCACAAAGCTCCTAGAAAGAGCATCGGCCTTCACATTCTTTGAACCAGGTAAATACGAGACAACAAAATCAAAGCGGGAGAAAAACAATGACCAGCGGGCCTGTCTCGGATTAAGGCGTTTAGCAGACTCGAGATACATCAGATTTTTGTGATCAGTCAAGACCACCACACGATGCTTAGCACCCTCGAGCCAATGACGCCACTCCTCAAATGCCCATTTCATGGCCAACAACTCCCGATTGCCCACATCATAATTTCGCTCGGCAGGCGAAAACTTCCTAGAGAAAAAGGCACAAGGTTTCATAACAGAGCAACCAGGGCCTCTCTGCGACAAAACGGCCCCCGCCCCAATCTCCGAAGCATCCACCTCAACCTGAAAGGGAAGTGAGACGTCAGGCTGGCACAAAACAGGCGCCGAAGTAAACCGGCGTTTCAACTCCTGGAAAGCCTCCACGGCAGCAGGAGCCCAGTTAGCTACATCGGAGCCCTTCTTGGTCATATCCGTCAAAGGTTTCACAATGCTAGAAAAATTAGCGATAAAACGACGGTAGAAGTTAGCGAAGCCCAAGAACTTCTGAAGACTCTTAACTGACGAGGGCTGAGTCCAATCAAGAATAGCTCGGACCTTGACTGGGTCCATCTCCACAGCAGAAGGGGAAAAAATGAACCCCAAAAAGGGAACCTTCTGTACACCAAAGAGACACTTTGAGCCCTTGACAAACAAAGAATTTTGACGCAAAATTTTAAAGACCAACCTGACCTGCTCCACATGCGAATCCCAATTATCAGAAAAAACCAAAATATCATCCAGATAAACAATCAAAAATTTATCCAGATATTTCCGGAAAATGTCATGCATAAAGGACTGAAAAACTGAAGGCGCATTGGAGAGACCAAAAGGCATCACCAAGTACTCAAAATGACCTTCGGGCGTATTGAATGCGGTTTTCCATTCATCACCTTGCTTAATGCGCACAAGGTTGTACGCACCACGAAGGTCTATCTTGGTGAACCACTTGGCACCCTTAATCCGGGCAAACAAGTCAGACAACAGCGGTAAAGGATACTGAAATTTGACAGTGATCTTATTTAAAAGCCGATAATCAATACAAGGTCTCAAAGATCCGTCCTTTTTTGCCACAAAAAAGAATCCCGCACCAAGAGGGGAAGAAGACGGACGAATATGTCCTTTCTCCAGAGACTCCTTGATATATGAACGCATAGCGGTATGTTCAGGTACCGACAGATTAAACAGTCTTCCCTTAGGAAATTTACTGCCTGGGATCAAATCTATAGCACAGTCACAGTCCCTATGAGGAGGCAGTGCACTGGACTCAGACTCACTGAAGACGTCCTGATAATCAGACAAATACTCCGGAACTTCCGAAGGCGTAGAAGAAGCAATAGACACAGGCAGGGAATCCCCATGAATACCACGACAGCCCCAACTTGAGACTGACATAGCCTTCCAGTCCAGGACTGGATTATGGGTCTGTAACCATGGCAGCCCTAAAACAACCAAATCATGCATTTTATGTAAAACCAGGAAACGTATCACCTCGCGGTGTTCAGGAGTCATGCACATGGTAACCTGTGTCCAATACTGCGGTTTATTTGCAGCCAATGGTGTAGCATCAATACCCCTAAGAGGAATAGGATTTTCTAATGGTTCAAGAGTAAAACCACAGCGCTTAGCAAATGAGAGATCCATGAGACTCAGGGCAGCACCTGAATCTACAAACGCCATGACAGGATAAGATGACAGTGAGCAAATCAAAGTTACAGACAGAATAAATTTAGGTTGCAAATTACCAACGGTGACAGGACTAACAACCTTAGCTATACGTTTAGAGCATGCTGAGATAACATGTGTAGAATCACCACAGTAGTAGCACAAGCCATTCCGGCGTCTATGAATTTTCCGCTCATTTCTAGTCAGGATTCTATCACATTGCATTAAATCAGGTGTCTGTTCAGACAACACCATGAGGGAATTTGCGGTTTTTCTATCACATTGCACCGAATTAGGTGTCTGTTCAGACAACACCATGAGGGAATTTGCGGTTTTGCGCTCCCGCAACCGCCGGTCAATTTGAATAGCCAGTGCCATAGTATCATTCAGACCTGTGGGAATGGGAAAACCCACCATAACATTCTTAATGGCTTCAGAAAGGCCATTTCTAAAATTAGCGGCCAGTGCACACTCGTTCCAATGTGTCAGCACGGACCATTTCCGAAATTTTTGGCAATACACTTCAGCCTCGTCCTGCCCCTGAGACATAGCCAGCAAGGCCTTTTCTGCCTGAATCTCAAGATTGGGTTCCTCATAAAGTAAACCGAGCGCCAGAAAAAACGCATCAAGATCAGCCAATGCCGGATCTCCTGGCGCCAGCGAAAAAGCCCAATCCTGAGGGTCGCCCCGTAAGAACGAAATAACAATTTTTACTTGCTGAGCAGAATCTCCAGATGAACAGGGTCTCAGGGACAAAAACAATTTACAATTATTCACGAAATTCCTAAACTTAAACCTGTCTCCGGAAAACAGTTCAGGAATCGGTATTTTAGGTTCTGACCTAGGATTTCTGATAACATAGTCTTGTATGCCCTGCACACGAGTAGCCAGCTGGTCCACACTTGTAATCAAGGTCTGGACATTCATGTCTGCAGCAAGCATAGCCACTCTGAGGTAAAAGGGAAGAAGAAAAAAAAAAAAACTCAGAATCTTCTTTCTTATAATCCCTCTTCTGCAATGCATTAAACATTTAATAACGGCCTGGCAAACTGTTATGACCCCAATGGCGAGGGTCTCAGAGGAACGTGGAAGTCTGCAGAATACAAAAATCCAGCTCATAGGGCAGTGGTAACTGGGTTGACCATATATCTACTCCTAACGCCAACACTAGAAGTAGCCGGGGATCATTCCTACGTTGATTCTAGATGACACGCGCCAGCCGGAGAATCTAGCTACCCCTAGTAGAGGAAAACAAAGACCTTTCTTGCCTCCAGAGAAGGGGACCCCAAAGCTGGATAGAAGCCCCCCACAAATAATGACGGTGAGGTAAGAGGAAATGACAAACACAGAAATGAACCAGGTTTAGCACAGAGAGGCCCGCTTACTGATAGCAGAAATAAGAAAGGTAACTTATATGGTCAACAAAAACCCTATCAAAATCCACACTGGAAATTCAAGAACCCCCGAACCGTCTAACGGTCCGGGGGGAGAACACCAGCCCCCCTAGAGCTTCCAGCAAAGGTCAGGATATAGTTTGGAACAAGCTGGACAAAAATACAAAACCAAAACAAATAGCAAAAAGCAAAAGGCAGACTTAGCTGATATAACTGGAACCAGGATCAGTAGACAAGAGCACAGCAGACTAGCTCTGATAACTACGTTGCCAGGCATTGAACTGAAGGTCCAGGGAGCTTATATAGCAACACCCCTAACTAACGACCCAGGTGCGGATAAAAGGAATGACAGAAAAACCAGAGTAAAAAAACTAGTAACCACTAGAGGGAGCAAAAAGCAAATTCACAACACCCCCAGATGATATGGCTAGGACGCACCCGTATGATGGGGTAGGCCTGGAGTTCTTCCGGGACTCTAGAGTCGCCCCTCTCCCACAGCTGCCTCTGTTGTCTGCTTAGGTGTTTAAGTGAGGCAGCCAACCTATAATTGGCTGCCCTGCCGTGGTTTGAAGTATTGCTTAAAGTCTCTTACTTTCTCGGCGTTCCGGCCACCGACTGTTTGCGCCTCAGAAGGATGTTGCCTCGGTCTTACAGCACAACTCCTTCCGGTCCTATTGCCTCTTTGCTGTATTCCTGCTTTTCTCACTCAGCACAATAAACCTCGCTTCTTGTCCTTTCTTAGGAATCTGTCAGGATCCCATCCCTGACAGGTCCTCTGTCTAGCTCTTCCCAGTTACTTCTCCCTGTCTTCCTGTCCAACCCCCAGTTTTACCAGAGTGTGAGGAGTGGCCTACTAGATAGAACCACTCCCCCTGGTGGCCGGAGTGTGAAGTGTAGTGTGAGTGTTACCTGATCAGGTGAACTCCTTTAGTGCAGTCAGACGTAACATCACTCCCCTTAGTGGCAGAGCGACATTACTGCAACGACCAGGACTCTGGGGCGCTGCACTCCCCCCCGGTTAAATCCAGTACTCCCGGACTGGGAAAACAAGAACAACAATACATGTTAACAGGAAACACACAACAATTTGAAATATCATAAACAATTAAACATAACAGTGCTTCCCTTTATGGGAGGTGAGGACTTCTTGAACGTTGCGAAAGTTAGGTCATGCACAGTTTATGACTCTCAGTTCAGTGGTTGAAACAGCGGGGACCCCGGGTAAACAAAGGGGTCCCCTTTTAGAAGTTTTTGGAGCAATTCACTGTCCATTACTCCGTTGTCCATTTTTAAAACCTGTAACAGAAGATATGCACACAAACATTTTCAACTAAATAGCAGCCCTCATTAATACCTCCACGTTTTGTAGCGGAGGGGAGTTTGATTCTGAGTGCTGCGTGTGGACCTTCGCAGCGCAGTGGTCGCTATTGACCTAGCAGGGCCCGCTATGCTTGCTACCGCTGGTGTAGTGCACTGTCTTCTGGCTACACTTCTAGTGAGTCTGGGTAGCACTGGCAGGCTAGAGTTCTCAGGGCTGCTGCTACCAACAGTGGGTACGACAGATTCGCCGATAGCAGAGGGAGGAGCTGCCGGTTCAACGGTGGGCATAGCATCTTCAGGTCGGATTTGCTGAGCTTGCTGAGCTTGCTGAGGCTGCGGGGCCGGAGGATCTGGTACCACCCTTGTTTCGGGTGGATCCGGCTGGGGGAACGTTAGAACAGGTACCACGATGGCCTGATTTATCTGAGTCCAGGACTGGGGAAAGTCACCAAGGACAGTGTGGATCATCTTCTCCTCTTCCACAGGCGGGGAGATTCCTGGAGCCGTTTCCCTCTCTCTCAGTTTATCAGGGCAGATCTTAAGGTGATCCCTGGATATCGCTGTCGAGGTCTCCCCTCCGTCCTTGCTGATGAGACAGACCTTCGTGTTGTCGAAATCAGATGGCAGGATGGTATACGGTTCCGCTTCCCATTGGTCATCGAGCTTGTGGAGTCTCCTCTTTCGTTTGAGTACTTGCTCACCAGGTGACAGGGGAATCGCAGGAGCGTGCTGGTTGTAGTCCCTTTCTTGTTTTTGCCTAGCCTGGGCGAGACTTCTTTCTACGCACTCCTGTACTTTGCGGTACCTTTGCTGCCTTTCTACATCCCAATCTGCATCCGGTGAGGTATCTTCGGGGACTAGGACCCCCATGTCCAGATCAACGGGTAACTGGCTAGACCTTCCTCGCATCAGGTACGCTGGAGTGCAGTTGATAGAATTTACTGGGATGTGATTGTATATATCCACCAAGTCAGGCAACTTTGTCGGCCACAGGTTCCGTTCCTCCACGGGCAAGGTCTTCAATAAGTCGATCACCACTTGGTTCATCTTTTCGCACATCCCATTGGTTTGAGGATGGTACGGTGTGGTTCTGATCTTCTTACACCCGTACAGTTGGCAGAACTCTTGGAACACTTCTGCTTCGAAGGCCGGTCCCTGATCGGTCAGTATCTTCTCCGGGTAGCCATGGGGCCTACAAAAGTACTGCTGGAAGGCCTTAGCGGCAGTCCTGGCCGTTAGATCCTTGACAGGCACAACCACCAAAAATCTGGAGTAGTGATCTACTATGGTAAGAGCGTAGATATAGCCTGACCGGCTAGGTGTCAGCTTCACATGATCCAGCGCGACCAGTTCGAGCGGCCGTTTGGTGATGATAGGCCGCAGGGGAGCCCGTTGGCTGTCACGGTCCTTCCTGCGTAGGCTACATGGACCGCACTCCCGACACCACTTCTCAATGGCTCTCTTCATGCCAATCCAATAGAACCTCCCCCGGAGCAGTCTCTCTAGCTTCCTCCATCCGAAGTGTCCGGCTCCATCGTGGTAGGCTCCCAGGACCATGGGCGCATCCCGCCTCGGTACCACTATCTGCTACACCAGTTCATGAGTACGTGGGTCGATGCTCCTCCGGCACAGCTTGCCATCATGGATAAACAGTTTGCTTCTCCCCCGCCACAGCTGTTGGGTCTCCTGTGGATCATCTGGGCCGGGAGGCAACTCTGCCTGCGTCAAGAGCTCTTTCACCCGACGGACTGCGGGGTCACCATCCTGGGTTTCCGCCCACCCGTGGTGGGGCAGGGGGTTCAGCGTGGCACCCGGTTGGTGTTTGTGCCTGTTCCTCACATGATGGGAGTTCTGAGTGGCTTTAGGGCGATGGAATGCAGGTAGCTCCACCTCTTCAAGTGCCTCCGGGTCTTCCACTGCTTCCGGCAAATTGGGCATTCGAGACAAGGCATCAGCATTTGCATTCTTGTGTCCTGCCCGGTACTTGATGGTGAAGTTGTAGTTGGACAGCCGGGCCATCCACCGCTGTTCCAAGGCCCCGAGCTTGGCGGTGTCCAGATGGGTTAACGGATTGTTGTCCGTGAAGACAGTGAATTTCGCTGAGGCCAGGTAGTGTTTGAACCTCTCTGTCACGGCCCAGACGATGGCAAGGAATTCCAGCTTAAAGGAACTGTAGTTGTCAGGGTTCCTTTCCGTGGGACGAAGTTTCCTGCTGGCGTAAGCGATTACCCTCTCCTTGCCCTTCTGGACCTGGGACAGCACGGCTCCCAATCCTACATTGCTGGCATCCGTGTACAGCACAAACGGTTGGTCGTATTCGGGGTAGGCCAGTACCTCTTCTCCCGTCAGTGCCGACTTCAAGCAAGTGAAGGATCCTTCCAGCCCCTCGTTCCAATCAAATGGGGTGTTCTTCCCCTTGGTCTTCTTTGATTGGCCCACCAACAGGTCTTGCAAGGGCGTGGCCTTCTTGGTGAAGTTCTTAATGAACCTCTAGTAATAGCCTACCAGCCCGAGGAACTGCCGGACTTCGTGGAGGTTGCTGGGCTTCGGCCAATCCTGGATCACCGTGACCTTGTCGGGGTCTGGAGCCACTCCTTCAGCGCTCACCACATGGCCCAGGTACTGCACTTTAGGTTTCAGCAGATGACATTTGGACGGTTTCACCTTTAAGCCAAAGTTGGACAGGGTTTCAAACACCTCAGCCAGGTGTTTCAAATGGTCTTCGTAGGTCTTAGAGAAGACAATGACATCATCCAAATACAGCAGTACGGTTTCAAAGTTCTTGTGCCCCAGACAGCACTCCATCATCCTCTTGAACGTCCCCGGGGCATTGCACAATCCAAAGGGCATGTAGTTGAATTCGCAGAGACCCATCGGTGTCGTGAAGGCCGTCTTCTCTTTGTCCGCCTCCGCCACGGGAACCTGCCAGTACCCACTGGTGAGATCTAAGGTAGAGAAGTAGTTAGCAGATTTTAAAGCAGCCAGAGACTCCTCTATCCTGGGCAGTGGGTATGCATCCTTATGTGTAATGCGATTCAACTGCCTGTAATCAACACACATCCTCATTGTACCATCCTTCTTTTTAACAAGGACTAATGGAGCTGCCCAGGGGCTATGTTGTGAATTTGGTTTTTGGGCTCCCCCGGTGGTCACTGGTGGTACTGGACTTGTGTGCTTCACTTTCTCTGTTCACCTGTTTCCATCAGGATATGGGAGTATCCTATTTAGCCTTGCTGCTCAGTTATTCTAGTGCCAGCCATCAATGTAACCAGAGCCTTTCTGTTGCATGTTCCTGCTTCTAGACTACTATCAGCTAAGTTGGACTCTTAGTCCTAAGTTTGTTGCATTTTTGTTCCAGTTCACAGTTATGTTATGTTTCTGTAGCTGGAAGCTCTTGTGGGCCGAAATTACCACTCCGGTGTCATGAGTTGACACATGAGTCTTAAAGTAATTTCTGGATGGTATTTTAATAGGGTTTTCAGCTGACCGTGAAGTTCCCTATTGTATTTTCTTACTATCTAGTAAGCGGACCTCGCTTTGCTGAACCTACCTTCATACTGCGTATGTCTTTTCCTCTGAACTCACCGTCAATATATGTGGGGGGCTTCTGTCTCCTTTTTGGGGGAATTTCCCTAGAGGTAAGCAAGGTCTGTTTTTTCCTCTATTAGGGTTAGTTAGTTCTCCGGCTGGCGCTGGGCGTCTAGGGATAAAACGTAGGTACGCCACCCGGCCACTGTTAGTTGTGTGGTAGGTTTAGCTCACGGTCAGCTCGAGATTCCATCACCCAAGAGCTGTTCTGTTATTTATGTTCTCTGACGTTCCCTTGCCATTGGGAACCATGACAGAATGGCCGGCCCAGTGTTAAAACCGTTGGCAGAAGAAAGGAGAGAAAAAGAAGTCTGCAGATTTTTTTTTTTTTTTTTTCCTTCTGAGCTTGCTCTATAGTTGACTCAGTTGCATTTCTGCTCTAATTGCAGCCTTTGCCTCTCTCTCTCCTTCTAATCCTTGAATGGCTCTGATCTCACCTGATTAAAATGGATCCTCAGAGTTTGGCTACAGGTTTGAATAATCTTGCTACGAAGGTTCAAAATTTACAGGACTTTGTTATTCATGCTCCTATATCTGAACCTAGAATTCCTATACCAGAATTTTTCTCCGGGGATAGATCTCGTTTCCTGAATTTCAAATATAATTGTAAATTATTTCTTTCCCTGAGATCTCGCTCCGCTGGAGATCCCGCACAGCAGGTTAGGATAGTAATTTCCTTGCTGCGGGGTGACCCTCAGGATTGGGCATTTGCGTTGGTACCCGGGGATCCTGCGTTGCTCAATGTGGATGCGTTTTTTCTGGCTTTGGGGTTGCTTTATGAGGAACCTAATTTAGAGATTCAGGCTGAAAAAACCTTGATGGCCCTATCTCAAGGGCAAGATGAAGCTGAAATATACTGCCAAAAATTTCGTAAATGGTCTGTGCTTACTCAGTGGAATGAGTGCGCCCTGGCGGCGAATTTCAGAGAGGGTCTCTCTGATGCCATTAAAGATGTTATGGTGGGGTTCCCTTCACCTACAGGTCTGAATGAGTCCATGACAATGGCTATTCAGATTGATCGGCGTTTGCGGGAGCGCAAACCTGTGCACCATTTGGCGGTGTCTTCTGAGAAGGCTCCAGAAAATATGCAATGTGATAGAATTCTGTCCAGAAGCGAACGGCAGAATTTTAGGCGAAAAAATGGGTTGTGCTTCTATTGTGGTGATTCAACTCATGTTATATCGGCATGCTCTAAACGTACAAAAAAGGTTGATAAGTCTATTTCAATTGGCACTTTACAGTCTAAGTTTATTCTGTCTGTGACCTTGATTTGTTCATTATCGTCAATTACCGCGGATGCCTATGTCGACTCTGGCGCCGCTTTGAGTCTTATGGATTGGTCCTTTGCCAGGCGCTGTGGGTTTGATCTAGAGCCTCTGGAAGTTCCTATACCTCTGAAGGGTATTGACTCTACACCATTGGCTAGTAATAAACCACAATACTGGACACAAGTGACTATGCGTATGAATCCAGACCATCAGGAGACGATTCGCTTCCTTGTGTTGTACAATCTACATGATGTTTTGGTGCTCGGATTGCCATGGTTACAATCTCATAACCCAGTTCTTGACTGGAAAGCAATGTCTGTGTTAAGCTGGGGATTTCAGGGGGCTCATGGGGACGTACCTTTGGTTTCCATTTCGTCATCTATTCCCTCTGAGATTCCGGAATTTTTATCTGATTATCGTGATGTTTTTGAGGAGCCTAAGCTTGGTTCACTACCTCCTCACAGAGATTGCGATTGTACCATAGATCTGATTCCGGGCAGTAAATTTCCAAAGGGGCGTTTATTTAATCTATCTGTACCTGAACATGCTGCTATGCGAGAATATATTAAGGAGTCCCTGGAAAAGGGACATATTCGTCCTTCTTCATTTCCCTTAGGAGCCGGTTTTTTCTTTGTATCTAAAAAAGATGGCTCTTTGAGGCCGTGTATTGATTATCGACTCTTGAATAAAATTACAGTCAGATATCAGTATCCTCTGCCACTGCTGACTGATTTGTTTGCTCGAATAAAAGGGGCTAAGTGGTTCTCTAAGATTGATCTCCGTGGGGCGTATAATTTGGTGCGAATTAAGCAGGGGGATGAGTGGAAAACCGCATTTAATACGCCGGAGGGCCATTTTGAGTATTTAGTAATGCCTTTTGGTCTTTCAAATGCCCCTTCAGTCTTTCAGTCCTTTATGCATGACATTTTCCGGGAATATTTGGATAAATTCATGATCGTGTATCTGGATGATATTTTGATTTTTTCGGATGACTGGGATTCTCATGTCCAACAGGTCAGGAGGGTTTTTCAGGTTTTGCGGGCTAATTCCTTGTGTGTGAAGGGTTCTAAGTGTATTTTTGGGGTTCAAAAGATTTCTTTTTTGGGGTACATTTTTTCCCCCTCTTCCATTGAGATGGATCCTGTCAAGGTTCGGGCTATTTGTGATTGGACGCAACCTTCTTCGCTTAAGAGCCTTCAGAAATTTTTGGGCTTTGCTAATTTTTATCGTCGATTTATAACTGGTTTTTCTGATGTTGCTAAACCTTTGACTGATTTGACCAAAAAGGGTGCTGATGTTGCTGATTGGTCCCCTGCTGCTGTGGAGGCCTTTCGGGAGCTTAAGCGCCGCTTTTCTTCCGCCCCTGTGTTGCGTCAGCCTGATGTTACTCTTCCTTTTCAGGTTGAGGTCGATTGTGCGTTCTTTTCTCGAAAATTTTCGCCCGCCGAGCGAAATTATGATATTGGTAATCGGGAGCTTTTGGCTATGAAGTGGGCTTTTGAGGAGTGGCGTCATTGGCTGTTCTGTTATTTATGTTCTCTGACGTTCCCTTGCCATTGGGAACCATGACAGGGCTACAACTGTCTCTCACCACCCCAGCCTCCTTCATTTCTCGCAACATGTCCTTAGCGCACTGGTAATGAGCTGGGGGTACAGGGCGGTATCTCTCTTTTATGGGCCGGTGATCTCCCGTGGGGATATGGTGTTGGATCCCTTTCACCTGTCCAAAATCTAAGGGGTGTTTGCTAAATACCCGCTCGTACTTGTGAACCACCCTGTAGGCCCCCTGTTTCTGATGGGATGGGGTGGAGTCAGTGCCCACATGCAATTCCCGACACCAATCTTTCGAGGGCCCTGCAGAACCGTTGTCCCCCGCCAGATTAGATGGGGCCAAGGGTCCAGGTGTCTGTATCACACTATTATTGACGGTGAACAGTTTGGCGAGCGTGGCATACTTGGTGAGATGGACCTCTTCCTCCCCGCCAGTACCCACTGGTGAGATCTAAGGTAGAGAAGTAGTTAGCAGATTTTAAAGCAGCCAGAGACTCCTCTATCCTGGGCAGTGGGTATGCGTCCTTATGTGTAATGCGATTCAACTGCCTGTAATCAACACACATCCTCATTGTACCATCCTTCTTTTTAACAAGGACTAATGGAGCTGCCCAGGGGCTACAACTGTCTCTCACCACCCCAGCCTCCTTCATTTCTCGCAACATGTCCTTAGCGCACTGGTAATGAGCTGGGGGTACAGGGCGGTATCTCTCTTTTATGGGCCGGTGATCTCCCGTGGGGATATGGTGTTGGATCCCTTTCACCTGTCCAAAATCTAAGGGGTGTTTGCTAAATACCCGCTCGTACTCGTGAACCACCCTGTAGGCCCCCTGTTTCTGATGGGATGGGGTGGAGTCAGTGCCCACATGCAATTCCCGACACCAATCTTTCGAGGGCCCTGCAGAACCGTTGTCCCCCGCCAGATTAGATGGGGCCAAGGGTCCAGGTGTCTGTATCACACTATTATTGACGGTGAACAGTTTGGCGAGCGTGGCATACTTGGTGAGATGGACCTCTTCCTCCCCGCAATTAAGGACACGTACTGGCACCCTCCCCTGGCGGACGTCGACCACCCCCCTGGCTGTTAGGAGCGTAGGTCTATTGTCTGAATAGACGGGTTCTACCAGGGCCTGGTAGTCCTTTCCCCTGAGGCCTATGGCTGCCCGACACCATATTAACATCTCACTCCTGGGGGGTATCGCGATGGGGTTTGAATCACTCACAGTGACACGACCAATCTCACCACCAGTCAGCTCTACCTGCTGTCTTTGCATCAGAGCTCTGATTTCTTTTTGCAGGGCGCGTTGTTCACTGTGGCCAGCGGTTTCTGCTACCTGTTGCAACAGAACAATCACTTCTGCAAGACAATTTTCTATAACATTAGTACCGATAGTCATCATGGGATTACATTCTCGGCGGTCAATATCAACAATTACAATCCCCTGGGCTTTCAATTCCACCCTCCCCACTTTGATGGTGGCCTCTTTATACCTCACTTGTGGCAATGGCTGACCATTACTGGCTATTATGGTGAAATCGTCATCGGGGCCACGAGTAATATCGGTGTCCTCCCAATACCGTTTATAGAGTACGTAAGGCATAGTCGTCACCTGAGAACCGGTGTCCAGCAAAGCATTCAGGGGGATGCCGTCAACCACTACAGGAAGAATTGGTCGCCCTCCAATGTATTTGGCTCTCCAATGCTGTGGGCCTGACCGTCCTACTCCTGGGGGTTGGCCCTTTGCCCCAGGGGTTGCTCGTTTAAAGGACAGTACCTTGCAAGGTGGCCCACCTGGTGACAGCGGCGGCAGATGGGTCGTCCATCCTGATGGAAGCGATCGTCAGCCCGGCCTCTGGTCGGCGGAGTCCTCCTCTGTCGCATCCAAGGAACATCCTCCGGTCTGGAGGCCAGCTGGATCTTCTCCTTGGGGGCCTCCTGTAGGGACTGCACCGTCCGGGCCAGGGCAGCAACGCTCTTGGTCAGCTCCTGCATCTGGAGGCGGAGTCCTGCGGGGGAGTCATCTTCTAGGCTCTGGGCATCGGCCTCGGCGGCGACTGGGACATCCGACGCCACCTCCTGGTGGTATGTGAGAGCGGGACGCCTGGGAGGTGCTGCACGGCTAGGCTGTCGCTCCTGCAATGCCTGGATAGCTTTATCCTTGAATTGCGCAAAAGTCAAGTCTGGATTCTGCATGGCCAAGAAGTGTAATTGGCCCCTTTGGTGACTGCACAGGAGCCCCTCAATGAACCGCTCCTTCAGGAGTTTATCCTCATCCTGCATGCTGTCGGGGTCACTCTGCTTAATGGCCCGCATCGCCTCCTGGAGATTAAGGGCATAGTCCCGTAAGCTATCCTTCAGTCTCTGTTTGCATCCATAAAAAGTCAATTTAATTTCCGTAGCTGTACGGGTATCGAAAGTGGCTTTAAGCTTTGCAAAAACCTGTTGTGCTGTTCCCTTATCCGCGGCGGGCCAGGACTTCACTTCTCTCAGAGCCGCTCCAAAGAGTTGGCCGATTATCATATGAGATATGAACCTTCTGAGGCTCTGTCAGGGGATAGAACTCGAGCAGGCTGCAGATCCCTTCTTTAAAGTCAGTGAACGCATGTGACTCCCCGGAGTATCGCGGGAGCCAGGCCGCTCCGGGCAGGTATGGCATAGAGAAGGGCATTATGGCCTTTGTGGTAGCGGCAGTGTCCGACTGGCTGATGGGGGCAGCGGGCTCCGGGGCTGCCAGTGGTGGTATTAGGGCCGCAGCTTCGCCCGCTGCGGGGACCGGAGCTGCCCCTGCATCCACGGCTGCGGCCGCCACCTCCTCTCCTCCTGACTCGGACATGGCTGTTCCTTTCTCCCACTAACCTGCTGGAGGTCGGAGTTCCTCTTCCGGGATTGGCACCTTCCCGCGCTTTCCCGTTCCGCGCTTCTTTTGGGCCGGTTCCGCCCACGAAGCCAAGGCTCCTCCCTCCGTGCGCGGCAATGGCGAACCGTGGCGGGAACTCTTGGCGGCAGTTGGCAACACACAGTCTTTGCAATAAAACTCAGTCCAAGCACAGTAAATCACAGTTCCAAGGCACACATGACCTGATTCTTCAGGCTTAAGTAGATCCTGTTTGTGACGCCAAGTTGTAGCACCCCCACTGCCGCAGGGCCGAGGGGTACCCGGTACCGGGCCTCTGAGTCTCTGCTCTGGGGTTGTCACGGTGGCTAGACCCGGTCCGTGACCCTGCTGAGGGGCGCACAATGGATGATGGTGGTATGGTGCTGATGTTATGGTGCGGTGTAGTGCCGGTCGCGGTCAATAACGAGGACACCAGGTTGCAGTCTCTTTACCTCTTTACTGAAGGTCTCGAGGTGTCCACTCCAGGGCACTGTTAACTGGGCTGTCTGAGACCGGCCGGTCCGAAGGCACATCAGGAGTCCCCTTAACAGGTGGGAATCAGCGTCTACCTTCTAGCGCCTGTGTGTTGTAGTCCTTCCCTGCTGAGCACCCCGGGATAGACCTCACAACTGATTCTGTCTGTCTCTGATGCTCGTTCTCTCCGTCCCCCAGATGATATGGCTAGGACGCACCCGTATGACGGGGTAGGCCTGGCGTTCTTCCGGGACTCTAGAGTCGCCCCTCTCCCACAGCTGCCTCCGTTGTCTGCTTAGGTGTTTAAGTGAGGCAGCCAACCTATAATTGGCTGCCCTGCCGTGGTTTGAAGTATTGCTTAAAGTCTCTTACTTTCTCGGCGTTCCGGCCACCGACTGTTTGCGCCTCAGAAGGATGTTGCCTCGGTCTTACAGCACAACTCCTTCCGGTCCTATTGCCTCTTTGCTGTATTCATGCTTTTCTCACTCAGCACAATAAACCTCGCTTCTTGTCCTTTCTTAGGAATCTGTCAGGATCCCATCCCTGACAGGTCCTCTCTCTAGCTCTTCCCAGTTACTTCTCCCTGTCTTCCTGTCCAACCCCCAGTTTTACCAGAGTGTGAGGAGTGGCCTACTAGATAGAACCACTCCCTCTGGTGGCCGGAGTGTGAAGTGTAGTGTGAGTGTTACCTGATCAGGTGAACTCCTTTAGTGCAGTCAGACGTAACATCACTCCCCTTAGTGGCAGAGCGACATTACTGCAACGACCAGGACTCTGGGGCGCTGCACAACACATGCAGGGATTTCCTGTTTGTTAGGCAATCCCTGTATATGTTGCGGCTGTCGAACAGCCACGGGGGACTCAAACATATTTTTAGAGCATGCCGAAGGCACTCAAGCATGCTCAGATAACACCTTATCCAAGCACGTACACTCATCACTAGTCATAATATTCAGGCTATACAACGTCTTCTCTGTGTTCTTATTATCCGGAGATGTGGAATAATAGTCCCCAAGGCCAAGTACAGAATCGCCATTGATCTCCAGTTATAGGGGAACCGCACCTGTAGAGCAGTAGAGAGATGGCTTCTTGGGGTAAATACAGACAGGTGTATCAAAAATTGTCTGATTTTCATCTAGAAAAAATCTGATCTGTATTGTCATCCGATTTTATACATCAGCAGTAATTCCAACTTGCAAGAAAGAAAGCAGATGCAATATCATTGATCCTTATGAAATCTAATTGTTGTCATTTTTTTTTTTTAATGCCTCCTTAGAATAAGTTCACACAGGGCATTTTTGCTTCGTTTTTTTTTTATGCTAATTTTCAGCTGCTTTTTACAGTACCAGCAAAGCCTATGAGATTTCAGAAATCTCATGCACACACTTTGGTTTTTTGTGTGATCAGTATTTTGTGCTTTGCTGTGTTTTTTTTGGACATAGAGCATGTCACTTCTTTCAGTGTTTTTGCTGCGTTTTTTCAGCGTTTTTCACCCATTGACTTGAATAAATGTTGAAAAAACGCAGGTATCATTATTTGCTGCGTTTTTGTTGCTGAAAATTCAAGGACATTAGCATGGACAAAGAGGAAAAAAACGCACCAAAAGCACACCTAAACCTGCGTTTTTGACGCAGCTTCTTTCCTGCCAAGAAGATCAGGTTTTTCTGCAGAAAAAAAAGCAGCAAAAACGCCCTGTGTGGACTTACCCTTTAGACTTGAATAGGCAAGTATCATCCGAATTACGGGAGAAACTAGTGCACGTTGAGATTTTATTTTTATTATTTTTTTCACGCGGGCATCTGAACAGCCCTGGTGTGAATGTATTCAAAGTACTAATGATAAAAGAATGTATTACCTTATTAACATCTAAAAAACATGATTGCACAAAATACCATAGAAGAATGATGTACACCAAAAGATCTTTATTGTTAACAAAATATACATATTTTTTAATTAAAAATCATAAAAGCAAAAGAAAGGCATGTGTGATGTAGGGGGCATGGAATGGTAAACAAGTCAGCCCAAAAAAAAATATCCAAAACATGATATTCTGAATACTTCTCATTAAATGGGAAGTAAAAATGACATAAAAATAATAATTCCCATATAAAACAAACGAAGCGGTAGCAAAACGCGCGTTGGAGTGGTGTGTGGGGGGCAGTGGAGTGCCTGACTGGTTTGTATATAAATGTTTTTAATATTTTTCTACTATTGCACTTTATTTACTAATTATGGTTGGTCAGATTTGAGTATTCCCTTAGGGTATGTGCACACGTTGTGGATTCTCTGTGGATCCACAGCGTTTTTTGAGGTGCAGAAACGCTGCAGATCCGCAATTGATTTCAATGAGAAATAAAAAATGCTGTGCACACTTTGCAGAAAATCCGCTGCGGTTTAAAAGAAGTAGCATGTCACTTCTTTTTTGTGAATCTGCAGCGTTTTTGTACCCACTCCATTATAGAAAACCGCAGGGGTAAAAAACGCAGCAAATCCGCAAGAAAACTGCAGCAAAAACGCACAAAAAACGTTGCGGAACCGCACAAAAAATGCGACAAATCATCAGGTGCTTTTTCTGCCAGGAGAGGCAGAATCCGCACCAGAAATTCCTAAGCCTAATCCGCAACTTGTGCACATAGCCTTATTGTGCACCCTATTTATTCATATGGGAATTTATCTAATGTGCTCTTTACTTGTTTTATATTGTTAATTATTATAGTGCCGACCAGTGCCCAAGTAACTTTTTTTTTTTTTTTCAGTGCTTTTTTGTTGAGCCCATTTTAAATGTACAGTTTTGGCAAAATTAAGAGACCACTGCAAAATGTTCAGTTTGTCTAATTTTTCTTTTTATAGGTATATTTTGTGAGTAAAATGTAAATTGTTCTTTTAGTCTACAAACTTCTGACAACATGTCTCCGAAGTTCCAAGCAATAATTTTTGTATTTTTTTTTTCTGACAAGGAAACATGGTCAAAATTATAAAAAAAACAAAAAACAAAAAACAAAACAGTGCTTTCAGACCTCAAATAATGCAAAGAAAACAAGTTCATAATCATCTAGAAACAACAATACTAATGTTTGAACTCAGGAAGTGTTCAGAAATCAATATTTTGTGGAATAACCATGATTTTTAATCACAGCTTTCATGCGTCTTGGCATGCTTTCCACCAGTCTTTCACACTGCTTCTGGTGCAAAAATGTAAGCAGTTCTTCTTTGTTTGACGGCTTGTGACTATCCATCATCCTCTTTATTACATTCCAGAGGTTTTCAATGGGGTTCAGGTCTGGAGATTGAGCTGCCCATGACAGGGTTTTGATGTGGTGGTCTCTTTATTTTTGCCAATGGTCAACATTGGTGTTTTGTTTTTGTTTTTTTCTTTTTTTGTTTCTCCAGTTGCTGATTTTTTTGTTTTTGTTTTTTTTCCACTGGCATTTTCAATACGTTTTTTAATTCCATTCAATATTGAAAAAAAAAAAAATCTTTTGTCAGTTTTTCGACAAAAAAAAAAGCTGGCAAAACACTAAAAAAAGATGCCCGGGCATTTTTCCTCCAATCCTGGCCAGTTCTAGCAGCTTTTTGAAAAGTAGTCAGGGCTTATCAGGATGGGGCATGGAAGACAAATTCAACCATAACTTACTCCAAAGTGGTGTACATTTGTTACGCTGGTGCACATCTGCTGAGGGATAGGGATGCTCCATGTTTTTTTAAGAGCTGCATGCATATCCAGTGCAACTTTCATGAAGACTGGCGTGCAAAATGAATCAGGGCCAAAGAATATAGTCCAATTATGGTTCTATATTCTGCAAGAGAGAAGAGGTCGGCCACCTACATAGCGACATTTTCCTTTCTGAATTCTCACAGATTTACTGGTCCAACAGAAGCCACCATTAAACAGGTTTATAACCCGCCATTGTTGGAGATTGCCTCCCTGATCTCTACTTATACTGCAGCTTTAAAGACACTAGTCCGAAATGCATTTACCCCATTGTGTGGTTTCCTCTTTGTTAGGTCATGGAGCCAATAAAATTAAGTGGCCAGTTACAATTCACAGCAGGCATAATCCCAAAAGGTTTTAGAAGCTGCCCCTGTCAGGACGAAGGGTTAATTTGGTATAGGGAGATGAAGTGTTGACAGCTCAACTAATGTCAGGCAGTGCTGACCCCCTTATTACAAGCTGGATAGATGGATAGCAGCGGACTTGTCAATGACGTCCGTAATATCAAGGTCCAAAAAAAGGGTACAGTAACTCAAAATATGTATTAGGTTACCTGTAAATTATAGCAAAAAAAACTGCTATACAGTGCACACAATCCGAGAGCCATGACAAATCCTGCCATACAGATGCTACATAGCTTTGTAATTTTTTTCCCAAAATTAGGTGCTAAGTAGTAATGCCATACTGTCCAAATCACACCAACCTATACTGGGAAAATAACGCTACCCTGAAATGTCCAGATGATTTATACTGCAGCTCTGAATCCTATACACTCTTGAAATATTTCCACTACATGGTGTCCCGAAACAAAGCCACTTTTCACATAGTTTATTAAAGTGCTCAAATAATATTTTGTATAATAAAATACCGGTGCTGACCAGTGCCTAAATACTAGTGCTCTCCAGTGCCCGAGTAATGGTGCTGACCAGTGCCCATTTACTGGTGCTGACAAGTGCCCAAATACCAGTGCTATACAGCACCCAAATACTGGTTCTAACCATTGCCCAAATAGCAGGTCTGACCAGTGCCTAAATACTAGTGCTCTCCAGTGCCCAAGTAATGGTGCTGACCACTGCCCATTTACTGGTGTTGGCCAGCGCCCAAATTACAGTGCTGGCCAGTGCCCAAATACCAGTGCTCCCCAGTGCTGAGTAACGGTGCTGACTAGTGCCCAAATAACAGTGCTATACAGCGCACAAATAACGGGTCTGACCAGTGCCCGAGTAGCGGTGCACTCCAGTCCCCGAGTAGCAGTGCACTCCAGTGCCTGAGTAATGGTGCTGGCCAGTACTCGATTACCGGTGCTGTCTATTGCCCGAGTACCAGTGCTGTCTATTGCCCAAGTACCGGCGCTGGGCAGAGCTCAGATACTGGTGTTGTCTAATGCTCAAGTACCATGAACCAGTCTACCCAGTGCCAGCACCAGGTTTATGAAGGTCCTTGGGTGACAGAGCCATGGGCCTCCTCATTTGTTTTTTCCATCTTGCTTTTCAATAGCTATAACTTTGTTTTGTCCTGTAGAGCTGCAAGAGGACTTTTTTTTGTTTGTTTGTTTGTTTTTTTGAGGAACAAGCTGTAGCTTTAATCACCACCATTTTGGGGTCATACATCTTTCTGATTTCCTTAATATTAAATTTTTTGGGCAGGCGAAGTGGTGTTTAGCGTTCACTGTACAGGATACATATATATTTTGCTCAGACAGTTGTGCTCACAGCGAAAACAATTTTTTTAATTTCATTTACATTCCGGGTGATATGAACTTTTGTTAATTTTTTTATGTTTCATTCTTTTACATTTTTTATTAGTTTCAGTTGGAGACTTCAGCCTGTGATCAACTTGTAACTTGTAGTACACTAACTTTGCAGTGTGTTGTACGCGCCCCATACATGCAGTGCTCACAACTACATGGACGGCGGATGTTGCCAGTCGAAATCTGAACCAGCTGTCATCTCTTATCTCCAAAATAGGGAAATCTGTCTTCACTGAATACAAGTTATACAGATTTTACCATCAAATTTAGAGCAAAAAAGTAGCAGAATTTTCCAATAAGCTATATTACAAATATGCTTCTTTTCATGTGAACTGATGATATATGGAATAAAAAAAATAAAGCAAAGGATATATTTTTGAGCTGATGCTTTTACATTAATTACTTTGATTTGCAGTGAAATAATAGTTTAGACTTTGGTGCAAATGTTACAGATCCAGGTTGGAGAATTCCTGGCGATATACTTTGATTTTTACCAGAAAGGGTATAATCACTGAGCTGACAATTGATAGCCAATCAATAGAAAGTGTTTTTCATGGTATTGTGCTGCCCTCTGCTGGCAAAATGTATGAACACTATTATCGCTATAAACATACAGCATTATCATAGCTGATAGCAACAAAAAGTTTTACACAAGTGGCAGAATTTTACCGCCAGAGAAGTGACGTGGATTTTGCTCTTGCATATTAAAAGGGATTTTATCAGAGTTGGAAATCCTGAGACATTTCTGTGATTGAAATGTACAGAAGAAAACTTAGCAGTATTGCATTATATCTTGGCACAAACCTATGGTAGACCAGGGTGACCAGACGGTGATGGCTTCTGTACAAAGTCAGGACACTCCGGTGCACAATCACAGGATAGATGATATGGGTGCTCCTGTGCACAATTTTACCTTAACGTGATAATTCCTTGTGTCTGAAGGTGTCAACTGTGAGACAGAGATTGACGAGTGTCAGTCAGACCCCTGCCAGAATGGGGCCACGTGCCAGGATCACATCGGCCTCTTCAAATGTGAATGCCCCGCTGGATATGAAGGCCACTTGTGCCAGCTAGATGTTGACGAGTGCCAAAGCCAACCATGCCAGAACAGAGGAACCTGCATCGATGCCATTAACGGGTATTCTGCTCCACATATTTCTCCTTTATCTTTGCATTTTTGCACACCTGTGCAATAAGTGATAGCTGGCACTTTGCTTACTTTTGGGTCTGTATTACAGGTTCTACTGTAACTGCACGGACACGGGATTTCTAGGACAGACGTGTGAAGTCGATATTTTGGAGTGTGCTTCCAACCCATGTATTAATAATGCCACATGCCTGGAAGGAACCAAAGGCTATGAATGCCTGTGTTGGGCAGGTAAGTACATTTAGATAATCATAAAATCAGCAGTTTGGGGTGTACATACTATGTAGTCATCCACTACGGGTCCATGAAAAAGGCAGGCCAGAATTGTGATTGCCCACTGTTGGATGAGGTTTACAGAAACTGACCCATTTCAGACCAACACTTGGCTATTTTGGTGGCCAAAAAGTTCAGTTTTAGTCTCATCTGACCACATCACCTTCCTATATACATTTGGGGAGTCTCCCACATGTCTTCTGGGAAACTCAAAACAAGCCTTACAATTTTTGTTGGTAAGTAATGGCTTTTTTCTGCCCACTCTTACATAAATACACCCTCTATGGAGCATACGACTTATTGTGGTCATGTGAACAGATACTCCAGTCTCTTATTGGGAACTCTGCAGCTCCTTCAGGGTTACCTTTTATCTCTGTGCTGCCTCTCTGATTAATGCCCTCCTTGTCCGGGCTGAGAGTTTTGATGGAAGGCCATCTCTTGTCAGGTTTGTTGTGGTACCAAGTTCTTTCGGTTTGATGATAATGGATTTGCTCCAGGGGATCATCAGAGATTGGGATATTTTTTTATAACCCAACTCTGACATACTTCTAAACAACTTTGTCACTGATTTGTTTGGAGATCTCCTTGGTCTTCATGGCGTTAAATCATGAGAAATGTAAACAATTGGCGCACTCACCCAGATCCTTCTTGATGTGCAATTTTATTCCTTGGTAAAACGTGTTATCAAACCATATTAAAGTGCAGGTAGCGGGGGAGCTATGCAGATGAGGGAGCTTGACGAAAGGATCTGGGTGAGTGCTTCAATTCTTTCAATTTCTCATGATTTACCTTGATGTTATCTATGCACCACCCTACAGAGATCCTATGGAGGCATATTGAGGTGTGAACCAATGAACATTGCTTATTTTCAGCAACTGGTGCCTAATTCTCTTTTTACAAATACCTGTCTTCATGGTGGTGTGTGGAGATCTCCTTGGTCTTCATTGTGTTGTGTGGAGATCTCCTTGGTCTTCATGGTGGTGTGTGGAGATCTCCTTGGTCTTCGTGTTGTTGTTTGGAGATCTTGGTCTTCGTGCTGTTGTTTGGAGATCTCCTAGGTCTTCATGGTATTGTTTGGAGATCTCCTTGGTCTTCATGGTGGTGTGTGGAGATCTCCTTGGTCTTCATGGTATTGTTTGGAGATCTCCTTGGTCTTCATAGTGGTGTTTGGAGATCTCCTTGGTCTTCATAGTGGTGTTTGGAGATCTCCTTGGTCTTCATAGTGGTGTTTGGAGATCTCCTTGGTCTTCATTGTGTTGTGTGGAGATCTCCTTGGTCTTCATGGTGGTGTGTGGAGATCTCCTTGGTCTTCGTGTTGTTGTTTGGAGATCGTGGTCTTCATGCTGTTGTTTGGAGATCTCCTAGGTCTTCATGGTATTGTTTGGAGATCTCCTTGGTCTTCATGGTGGTGTGTGGAGATCTCCTTGGTCTTCATGGTATTGTTTGAAGATCTCCTTGGTCTTCATAGTGGTGTTTGGAGATCTCCTTGGTCTTCATAGTGGTGTTTGGAGATCTCCTTGGTCTCCATGGTGGTGTGTGGAGATCTCCTTGGTCTCCATGGTGGTGTGTGGAGATCTTCTTGGTCTTCATGGCGGTGTGTGGAGATCTCCTTGGTCTTCATGGTGGTGTGTGGAGATCTCCTTGGTCTTCGTGTTGTTGTTTGGAGATCTCCTTGGTCTTCATGGTGTTGTGTGGAGATCTTCTTGGTCTTCATGGTGGTGTGTGGAGATCTCCTTGGTCTTCGTATTGTTGTTTGGAGATCGTGGTCTTCATGCTGTTGTTTGGAGATCTCCTAGGTCTTCATGGTATTGTTTGGAGATCTCCTTGGTCTTCATGGTGGTGTGTGGAGATCTCCTTGGTCTTCATGGTATTGTTTGAAGATCTCCTTGGTCTTCATAGTGGTGTTTGGAGATCTCCTTGGTCTTCATAGTGGTGTTTGGAGATCTCCTTGGTCTCCATGGTGGTGTGTGGAGATCTCCTTGGTCTCCATGGTGGTGTGTGGAGATCTTCTTGGTCTTCATGGCAGTGTGTGGAGATCTCCTTGGTCTTCATGGTGGTGTGTGGAGATCTCCTTGGTCTTCGTGTTGTTGTTTAGAGATCTCCTTGGTCTTCATGGTGTTTGGTTAGTGGTGCCTCTTGTTAATGGTGTTTCAGCCTCTGTGGCCTTTCAGAGAAGGTAACGTGTATATTCTGACCGACATGTGACACTTAGATTGCACACAGGGGGACATCATGTCACTCAGCATGGGACTTATGAAGTCAGGCTGCTTGAATCAGAAACTAAGGGCTTCATAGCAAAAGGGGTGAAAACATATGCACATGCCAATTTTTAGCTATTTAATCCCATAAATTTAATTTATGCTGATATTTTTCTCACTTCACCAACTTAGACTATTTAGTGCTGATGCATCGCACACAAATCAGATACAAAAATCTTTATACCCAGGAACAAAATAGGTAAAAAGCCAAGGGGGTAAATAGTTTTGCAAGCCACTGTATCCCAAAGCAGTGGGCAATGCAATATTAGAACTCTGAAAGGTGCTCCGTCCATTGCATTAGATTCAGAATCAGTCTTTAGAGTGACGTATGTACATGGCCGTTGATGCGATGCAGCAGTGATTCAGTTCTCTTCCACAGCTTCACTGCACCATGTGAATCCACCCATACAGCTGCTCCAACTTTTCATGTTGCACTTCACAGTTTTGATCTTTTTGAGTTCAACACTGTGAACTGTGATCTCTTCATTGTCGTTGTGTACTCCTCACTGATCTATGTAGGAAGTGTCAGATATCTCAATATGCTGCTACAAAGGACAAACTTGCCATGAGACCTACTACAAAATAGCTATAATAACACATTAATTCAAGTAATATTGTTTCTGGAGTTCAGAAGACCAAACATCTGGACCTTCATCCCATCTTGAATAGAAAATTAATTTAAAGAGAGCCTGTCACTAGGTCAATAGCGTCTGGTTTCTGCTCTTATTTTATTCCAGTTTCTCCCCCTAGTATTGTTTCTCGTTGGTTTTAAATTCACCATATTGTACCAGAGATATGGGTGTTTTTAGTTAGTCCTAATTTTTATGGTCTTTAAGACGGTGCTCACAGGATCCTCTGGGGCGTGTCTTTAGGCCGTTCTGCATAATTAACCTGTGAGCAATGCCCCATAAAGACCATAAAAAGTAGCACTAAATTAAAACACGAAAATCTCTGGGACTGCATGGCAGAAAAAAAATTAAAAGAACAGTTCTTAGAGGAGCAGCAGGTATAAAATAATCCAAAAACTTTTCCCTTTTGAGCCGGTGACCGGTCCTCTTTAGGACACACATTACTTAGTCATCGTCTGCCTGATCTTTCCATCTATTGATAAGACCACTTACAGGGTTATTCCCAACATTTTAAGTTATCATGTGGCCATAACTTGTTGATTGGTGGGGCTCTGAATGTTTGGACCTCACCGATCCTCAGAACAAAACCCTAAAATTCCCCATCGAAATAGAGCATTGGACATTCATGTGCGCCACCACTCTATTCATTCTCTACTTGATTGCTGGAAATAGCTGAGCACAGTGCTTGGCTATCTATGGCCACCACATAGAGAATAAATGAAGTAAAGGTGCATTTTGGAGCCCTGGATCTTGGGATCAGTGGGTATATCAAGAGTTGGACCTCCACCAATATACAAGTTATCACCTATCTTTTCGATGAGTGGCAACTTAAAATGTTGGAAATAATACTTTATTGTATTTGATTCCAACTAGTATTCATTGTAGTATTCTTACAAGTGATGAGGGAACGTGCTGGGATAAGGTGTTATCTGTCATGCTCGTGAGCTAACCGAGTGTCTTCAACATGCTCGAAAAATATGCTTGAATCCCCGCTGCTGCATGTCTCGTGGCTGTTCGACAGCTGCAACACATGCGGGGATATCCTGTTTGGTAGTCAATCCCTTCATGTGTTGCAGCTGTCGAACATATTCGAGCCTGGAACATATTATTTGAGCACACTGAAGTCACTCGGTTAGCTCACGAGCATGCTCAGATAACATCTCTGTAAGACCAGGTTCATTTGAGGCACCTGTTAGTCCATATCAAAGAAAATATGCACTGCCTGAACAGAATGAAACCACAAAAGCATCCTTTTATATTGTTATTGTTAGAGTTGAGGGACCCACATGTCTTGTGTCCGTGTGCTGACCCCTTAAATGGCTTCCCTCAACTCTTGACACTTTTATACATTTTTCTTTCTCCAGGATATTCTGGAAATCACTGTGAGTTGGATATTGATGAATGTGGTCACCGTCCTTGCCTACATGACGCCCTGTGTATGGAGCGATCGGATCAGACACTATATGGAGCACAACCAGAGTTCAGCACAAACTTCAACTATGACCACGCCGCAGGATATGTGTGCAGGTGTCAGCCCGGATTCACAGGTAAGGCGCCTCTATTAATCGAGGTCTGTGACTGTGTTGCTCTCACATTGGTTCCATGTAAACAATTTTTCATGTTGAACTGAACACATGATGTAATAAGAGCTGCAGAGCAGAAAAAAAGCATGTCTTAGCATGTAGGGATTAGCGGGTACATGTGCAGTTCTATACTCCATCTTTGCAGGCACCATTGAAAATAAATGTGCCAGGGACTGCGAGGGTTAAGTAAAATTAAGGATGACTTCCTAATATCGGAGCTTTTGACTGGCTATTGGGGAATAGAGGGAAGGGTCATGAAGGGGTATATACAGTTTTGTGAAAAAGTGTGCGCGCGCGCGCGTGTGCGTGTATGTATATAATGTATGTGTGTGTGTGTGTGTGTGTGTGTGTGTGTGTGTGTGTGTGTGTGTGTGTGTGTGTGTGTGTGTAATATATATACACTGCTCAAAAAAATAAAGGGAACACTAAAATACCACATCCTAGATATTGCTGAATGAAATATTTAAGTTGCAAATCTTTATTCATTGCATAGTGGAATGTATTGAGAACAATAAAACATAAAAATGATCAATGTAAATCAAAATGAATATCCCATGGAGGTCTGGATTTGGAATGATACTCAAAATCAAAGTGGAAAATCAAATTACAGGCTTATCTAACTTCTGTGGAAATGCCTCAAGACAAGGAAATGATGCTCAATAATGTGTGTGGTCTCCACGTGCCTGTATGACCTCCCTACAACGCCTGGCCATGCTCCTGATGAGGCGGCGGATGGTCTACTGAGGGATCTCCTCCCAGACCTCAACTAAAGCATCTGCCAACTCCTGGACAGTCTGTGGTGCAATGTGACGTTAGTGCATGGTGCGAGACATGATGTCCCAGATGTGTTCAGTCGGATTCTGGTCTAGGGAACAGGCGGGCCAGTCCACAGTTTCAATGTCTTCATCTTGCAGGAACTGCTGACACACTCCAGCCACATGAGGTCTGGCATTGTCCTGCATTAGGACGAACCCAGGGCCAACTGCACCAGCATATGGTCTCACAAGGGGTCTGAGGATCTCATCTCGGTATTTAGTGGCAGTCAGGATACCTCTGGCGAGCACATGGAGGGCTGTGCGGCCCTCCAAAGAAATGCCACCCCACACCATTACTGACCCACTGCCAAACCGGTCATGTTAAAGGATGTTGCAGGCAGCAGATCACTCTCCACAGCATCTCCAGACTCTGTTACGTCTGTCACATGTGCTCAGTGTGAACCTGCTTTCATCTGTGAAGAGCACAGGGCACCAGTGACGAATTTGCCAATCCTGGTGTTCTATGGCAAATGCCAATCGTCCTGCACGGTGTTGGGCTGTGAGCACAATCCCCATCTGTGGACGTCGGACACGCAGACCATCCTCATGGAGTCGGTTTCTAACCATTGTGCAGACACATGCACATTTGTAGCCTGCTGGTGTTCATTTTGCAGGGCTCTGGCAGTGCTCCTCCTTTTCCTCCTTGCACACAGGCTGAGGTAGCGGTCCTGCTGCTGGGTTGTTGCCCTCCTACGGCCCCCTCCACATCTCCTGGTGTAATGGCCTGACTCCTGGTAGTGCTTCCAGCCTCTGGACACTACGCTGACAGACACAGCCAACCTTCTTGCCACAGCTCGCATTGATGTGCCATCCTGGATGAGCTGCACCACCTGAGCCACTTGTGTGGGTTGTAGAGTCCATCTCATGCTACCACAAGTGTGAAAGCACAACCAACATTCAAAAGTGACCAAAACATCAGCCAGAAAGCATTGGTACTGAGATGTGGTCTGTGGTCCCCACCTGGTCCCCATTTATTGAGGGTGTCTTGATAATTACCAATAATTTCCATCTGTTGTCTATTCCATTTGCACAACAGCATGTGAAATTGATCGTCAAACAGTGCTGCTTCTTAAGTGGACAGTTTGATTCCACAGAAGTTTGATTTACTTGGAGTTATATTCTGTTGTTTGTGCTCCCTTTATTTTTTTTGAGCAGTGTGTGTATATATATGTATATGTGTGTGTGTGTGTGTGTGTATATATATATATTTTTTTATGTGTGTATATGTATGTGTGTATGCTGCTGCCTGACCAGCCACCCGAGCTGCCGCCTCACCACCACCAGTGCCGCAGCATACCGACCTCCTGTCTCTTCCCCATTATCCCGAAAAATGTAAGTCCGCAAGGACAGGGTACTCTTCCCTCTATACCAGTCTGTCACTGTAAATTTGTTTACTGTTAACGATATCTATAACTCTGTATGTAACCCCTTTTCACGTGTACAGCACCATGGAATTAATGGTGCTATATAAATATATATATATACTGTACAGACCAAAAGGTTGGACACACCTTCTCATTTAAAGATTTTTCTGTATTTTCATGACTATGAAAATAGTACATTCACACTGAAGGCATCAAAACTATGAATTAACACATGTGGAATTATATACTTAACAAAAAAGTGTGAAACAACTGACATTATGTCTTATATTCTAGGTTCTTCAAAGCAGCCACCTTTT
Source organism: Ranitomeya variabilis (assembly GCF_051348905.1). Taxonomy (NCBI): domain Eukaryota; kingdom Metazoa; phylum Chordata; class Amphibia; order Anura; family Dendrobatidae; genus Ranitomeya; species Ranitomeya variabilis. Next base: position 208,880,752 of record NC_135233.1, read on the forward strand.
GCTTTGATGACTGCTTTGCACACTCTTGGCATTCTCTAGATGAGCTTCAAAAGGTAGTCACCGGAAATGGTCTTCCAACAATCTTGAAGGAGTTGCTAGAGATCCTTAGCACTTGTTGGCCCTTTTGCCTTCACTCTGCTGTCCAGCTCACCCCAAACCATCTCGATTGGGTTCAGGTCTGGTGACTGTGGAGGCCTGGTCATCTGGTGTAGCACCCCATCACTCTCCTTCTTGGTCAAATAGCCCTTACACAGCCTGGAGGTGTGTTAGGGGTCATTGTCCTGTTGAAAAATAAATGATGGTCCAACTAAACGCAAACCGGATGGAATAGCATGCCGCTGCAAGATGCTGTGGTAGCCATGCTGGTTCAGTATGCCTTCAATTTTGAATAAATCCCCAACAGTGTCACCAGCAAAGCACCCCCACACCATCACACCTCCTCCTCCATGCTTCATGGTGGGAACCAGGCATGTAGAGTCCATCCGTTCACCTTTTCTGCGTCGCACAAAGACACGGTGGTTGGAACCAAAGATCTCAAATTTGGACTCATCAGACCAAAGCACAGATTTCCACTGGTCTAATGTCCATTCCTTGTGTTCTTTAACCCAAACAAGTCTCTTCTGCTTGTTACCTGTCCTTAGCAGTGGTTTCCTAGCAGCTATTTTACCATGAAGGCCTGCTGCACAAAGTCTCCTTAACAGTTGTTGAAGAGATGTGTCTGCTGCTAGAACTCTGCGTGGCATTGACCTGGTCTCTAATCTGAGCTGCTGTTAACCTGTGATTTCTGAGGCTGGTGACTCGGATAAACTTATCCTCAGAAGCAGAGGTGACTCTTGGTCTTCCTTTCCTGGGGTGGTCATCATGTGAACCATTTTCTTTGTAGCTCTTGATGGTTTTTGCCACTGCACTTGGGGACACTTTCAAAGTTTTCCCAATTTTTCAGACTGACTGACCTTCATTTCTTAATGTAATGATGGTCACTCGTTTTTCTTTACTTAGAATTTGTATTATGGCAAGAAAAAAGCAACTAACAGTCTATTCAGTAGGACTATCAGCTGTGTATCCACCAGACTTCTGCTCAACACAACTGATGGTCCCAACCCCATTTATAAGGCAAGAAATCCCACTTATTAAACCTGACAGGGTACACCTGTGAAGTGAAAACCATTTCCAGTGACTACCTCTTGAAGCTCATCAAGAGAATGCCAAGAGTGTGCAAAGCAGTCATCAAAGCAAAAGGTGGCTACTTTGAAGAACCTAGAATATAAGACATTTTTTCAGTTGTTTCACACTTTTTTGTTTAGTACTGTATATACTCGAGTATAAGCCGACCCGAGTATAAGCCGACCCCCCTTATTTTGCCACAAAAAACTGGGAAAACTTAATGACTCGAGTATAAGCCTAGGGTGGAAAATGCAGCAGCTACTGGTAAATGTCAAAAATAAAAATAGATACCAATAAAAGTAAAATGAATCTAGACATCAGTAGTTTAAGTGTTTTTGAATATCCATATTGAATCGGGAGCGCCATATAATGCTCCATACAGTTTATGATGGGCTCCATAAGATGCTCCATATTAAAATATGCCCCATATAATGCTGCACAAATGTTGATTATGGCCCCATTAGATGCTCCATACAGATATTTACCCCCATATAATGCTGCACATGGCCACATAAGATGCCCCATACAGATATGTGCCCCCATATAATGGTGCACATGGCCACATAAGATGCCCCATACAGATATTTGCCCCCATATAATGGTGCACATGGCCACATAAGATGCCCCATACAGATATTTGCCCCCATATAATGGTGCACATGGCCACATAAGATGCCCCATACAGATATGTGCCCCCATATAATGGTGCACATGGCCACATAAGATGCCCCATACAGATATTTGCCCCCATATAATGGTGCACATGGCCACATAAGATGCCCCATACAGATATTTGCCCCCATATAATGGTGCACATGGCCACATAAGATGCCCTATACAGATATTTGCCCCCATATAATGGTGCACATGGCCACATAAGATGCCCCATACAGATATTTGCCCCCATATAACACTGCACATGGCCACATAAGATGCCCCATACAGATATTTGCCCCATATGCTGTTGCTGCGATTAAAAAATAAAAAAAATCACATACTCACCTCTCAGGCCCCCGGCACTTGTTATATTCACCTGCTCCGCGTTCCACCGCTGCCGGGTGCCGCTGTGTCTTCCATCCTCTGCACTGACTATCAGGCAGAGGGCGGCACGCAGTAATCGCGTCACCGCGCCCTCTGACCTGAGCGTCACTGCGGAAGATGCAGCGGCGCTCAGGTGGAACGAGGAGCAGGTGAATATCGCTCACTGCCCCCGTCATACTCACCTGCTCCTGGCGCCGTCACTGGACGTCTGTTTCCCGGCGCCGCAGCTTCCTCCTGTAGTGAGGGGTCACATGGTACCGCTCATTACAGTAATGAATATGCGGCTCCACCTCTATGGGAAGTGGAGCCGCATATTCGTTACTGCAATGAGCGGTACCATGTGACCGCTCACTACAGGAAGAAGCTGCCGGCCCCGGGCAAAAGACGTGCAGGGACCGCGCCAGGAGCAGGTGAGTATTATTACACAGCTCCGCTCCCCCTCCCCTGCCGACCCCTGGGTATGACTTGAGTATAAGCCGAGAGGGTTACTTTCAGCCCCCAAAAGTGGGCTGAAAATCTCGGCTTATACTCGAGTATATACGGTATATAACTCCACATGTGTTAATTCAAAGTTTTGATGCCTTCAGTGTGAATTTACAATTTTCATAGTCATGAAAATACAGAAAGATCTTTAAATGAGAAGGTATGTCCAAACTTTTGGTCTGTACTGTGTGTATATATATATATATATATATATATATATATATATAATTTTAATTGTTTGTGTTTTCCAAAAGATGGAAAAGTGAGTGACTCCACCAGAAAGAACTTCACCTGTTAGTTACCATCTATAACTTACTTTAACCTCCTATATATGCTGCAGGACTGTAATATCAGTGTTGGTCTTTGTACAGAGATTTTTTTTTTTTGATCAGATACATTTTTATTAAACAATCAGAATAATACAAATAGTATTCATTACATTTTGTATACAACTCAAGTAACATTTTACATATAACAGCACGGTGTTGTATGTTCTCTCCGTGTTTGCTTGGGTTTCCTCCGGGCACTCCGGTTTCCTCCCACATTCCAAAGACATACTGATAGGGAATTTAGACTGTGAGCCCCATCGGGGACAGTGATGATAATGTGTGCAAAAAATGTAAAGCGCTGCGGAATATGTTAACGCTATATAAAAATAAAGATTATTATTATTATTATATAATAACCCAGACCCATCCCATGCCCTCCCCCCTCCCTTCCACCTTCAGAGACCCACCAAGAGCCAACCGGTTTCCACCATCCTGTAAATAGAGAGTAATTATCCTAAAACCCACCCACAATACCCTAGAGCCCCCAATTTCGGACCCAACCCCTTAGCGCAAATCGATCCATGGTTGCCACAGCTTAAAGAAAAAGTCCAGCTTCTGTCTTTTAGTGTATATACTTCTCTCCAATGAAATAATATGGTCCACCTGCACCAGAAAATCTCTCCTCGTCGGAGGCTCCTCCCTAATCCAGAATTTGGCTGTTAATTTTCTTGCAATAAATAGCAACCTAGCAATAACAATTTTTAAATGAATTATCAATTGCAATCTCCTCTACATATCCCAATACACAAACCAAGGGGTCCCTAGGGACCGTGCAATTATATACTAACTCAATTCCATTCAATACCACTATCCAAAAAGAGGACTATCGAGGACACAGCCACATCATATGAACAATACCTGCCTCAGATTGTGAGCACCTAGGACACTGCTAGTCGAGCCTCATCCCAGCTTTGAATAACATATCGGGCGTTCTATATGCTCTATGAATTACAAATAGTGGCGACAACCTCCCCGGCTCACTCATAGAAATCCTAGGCACGTACTCTAAAATTGATTCCCATGTGTCATTATCAATTATATTCGGCTTCCCATTTATCTCTAGCCTTAATAGGGTATTTATCCAGAAAAGAAAAAAGAAGATACTCATATATCCCTGAGATCTCACCCTTCGTACCACTGTTTTTAAAGGGGTTGTCCACTACTTTCAGTTAACCCCCCCAATGTATCCCCCTGGGGCCCCTAATGAATTGTGTAAATACCTTCTGTTGCCGTTTTCGCCTGTGAGCGGCGCTATGCTGGTGGCTGAGTCCGGGTTACGTGACCCCCAGGCTGCAGCCACCGCTAATTTCCGCTGACGTCACGACAATTTCCAGACTCTGAAAAGTCAGTGAGTCGGCGGCCGATGCCGTGGCAGCGGCCGGTGCGTCGGTGGCTGGTGCCGCGGCGGCCGGTATGTCGACGGCCGATGCGGCGGCCGGTGCGGTGGTGGTGGGCGGTGCAATGGCGGGGGTCTGCACGGTGAATGCTGGACTATGCGGGGGGGTCTGCGGGGCTGTGCGGTGGTGGTGGCGGCGGCGTCTCTGTGTGCAGGCATCGTCCGATGGGACTACAAGTCCCATCGGGCTCTGCCTGCTACAGTGACAGTGAGTGACACATTAGCCAATGATGGGACAGTAGTAGTCCCATCATCCGGCTAATGTGTTGAATGTAAAAAAAACAAAACACACATATACAGTACATACATACATAGAACACACATACAGAACATGCGACATGCAGCATGCGACATGCAGCATGCAACATGTGACGACATGCAACATGCTACGACATGTGACAACATGCTACAACATGCGACATGCAGCATGCGGCAACATGCGACGACATGCAGCATGCGATATGCAGCATGTGACATGTGCCATGCGACGACATGCAACATGTGACAACATGCACCAAGCGACATGTGACATGCAGCATGCGACGATATGCGACATGTGACAACATGCAACGACATGTACCATGCGACGACATGCAGCATGCGACATGCAACATGTGACATCATGCGACATGCAGCATGCGACATGTGACGACATGGACCATGCAACGACATGCAACATGCAATGACATGCGACATGCACCATGCGACGACATGCGACATCATGTGACATGCGACATGTGACAACATGTGACATGCACCATGCGACATGCAGCATGCGACATGTGACAACATGCGACATGCACCATGCGACGCCATGCGACAACATGCGCCATGCGGCGACATGCACCATGCGACATGCAGCATGCGACAGCATGCGAGATGCAGCATGCAACATGTGACGACATGCGACAACATGTACCATGCGACGACATGCCACATGGGACATGCGGCGCCATGCGACATCATGTGACATGCAGCATGCGACATGTGACAACATGTACCATGCGACGACATGCACCATGCGACAACATGTACCATGCGACGACATGCAACATGTGACATAATGTGACGACATGCACCATGCGACGACATGCAGCATGCGACTACATGCGACATGCACCATGCGACATGTGACGGCATGCGATGACATACACCATGTGACATGCAACATGTGACATCATGCGACATGCCACATACAGTACATACATACAGTACATACATACAACATACATATAGACATACAGTACATATAACAGAGTACATACTCACCATCACTTGTCACTTTGTTCCCCGAAGCCAGTGTCACCTGTAAAAAATATTAAAATAATTAAACAAACGATATACTCCCTGATCCGCAGAAATCCAATTATAACGAGTGTCCCTCGACGATCTCCCATGGAGAGCAGGAGCATCAGCTCATGCGACCGCTCTCCAGGGGCTCCAGGAATACAATGATGGAAGGTATCCTTCCACAATGTATTCCCCACAATGTATTCCTACTCCACTGTGAGAAAATAGTCCCTAGTCTCACTTTTGGCATTGCTGTGTGAAAAAGTTCCCACGCAGCTTTTTGCCATAAAGTGAGACCAGTGAACTATAGTAACCTCTCAGTGATGCACTGCAGGAGCCATTGTCTCCTGTTAGTGTGTCACTGAAGGTCCTATAGAGCAGTGACATCACCCGATGTGAGATCACCTGTTCTATAGGGGAGATCGTCATGGGACACTTGTTATTAATTGGACTACGGCGGACAGGGAGTATACGGTTTATTATTTTACGTTTTTTGCAGGCGCTGAAGTATGGTAAGTATGGTTAAATAAAGAGTATTAAAATACTTTTTTCCTAATGTGTGTGTGTTTTATTAACCCTTTATTACTATTGGATTAATAACGGATAGACGTCTTATTGACGCCTCTCCGTTATTAACCCGGCTTAATGTCACCTTACAATAGCAAGGTGACATTAACCCCTTATTACCCCATATCCCACCGCTACACGGGAGTGGGAAGAGAGGGGCTAAGTGCCGGAATTGGCACATCATACAGATGCGCCATTTCTGGGGCGGCTGCGGACTGGTATTTGTAGCCGGGGGGCACTATCCATGGCCCCTCTCTAGGCTATGAATATCAGCCCACAGCTGTCTGCGTAGCCTTTCTGGCCATGAAATATAGGGGGACCCCACGTCATTTTTTGGGAGGGGGGTCCCCCTATTTTAATAGCCAGTAAAGGCTACGCAGACAGCTGCGGGCTGATATTCATAGCAGGCTACAAATATTGGCCCCCGGCCGTCGGCTTTCCCCCTCTGGCGCTGAAAATTTCGCGGGAGCCCACACCATTTTTTTTTTTAGTTTTTTTTTTTTTAAATGAAACATATTGTTCATTAACCCCTTTCTGCCAGCTGACAAAATAGTACGTCAGCTGGCAGTATCCCCACGCTTTGAGGTGGGCTTCGGCGGTGAGCCCACTTCAAAGCCGCAACATGTCAGCTGTTTTCAATACAACAAAAAAAATGTACATGATCGCTAAACGGCGTAGCAAGGAAAAAAAAATCAAAAGCCCAAATTATGTTTTTTTGATCGCCGCGACATTGCATTAAAATGCAATAATGGGCGATCAACAGAACGTATCTGCCCAAAAGTGGTATCAATAAAAACGTCAGCTCAGCACGCAAACAATTAGCCCTCACCCGACCCAATATCTTAGAAAATATAGACGCTACGCGTATCAGAAAATGACGCAATTATTTTATTTCTTTTTAGCAAAGTTTTGAAAATTTTTTTACCACTTAGATAAAAAATAGCCTAGACGTGTTTGGTGTCTATGAACTCGTAATGACCTGGAGAATCATAATGGCAGGTCAGTTTTATGCTGTGTGCACACGTTGCAGATTTGGGTGCAGAATTTTCTGCACAAAATCTGCATCTCCTTGCAGAAAACGCAGCTGCGTTTTGGATGCATTTTTTTCACTTTTTTTCATGTTTTTTGCGCGGTTTTGATGTGGGTTTTTTGTGTGGTTTTGATGCAGTTCTTGGTGCGGTTTTTGGTGCGGTTTTTGCGCGGTTTTGATTCAGTTTTTGCTGCAGTATTTGGTGCAGTTTTTTGCGTGGTTTTGATTCAGGTTTTTGATGCTTTTTTATGCAGTTTTTGGTGAAGTTTTGATGCAGCTTTTGCTGCAGTATTTGGTGCAGTTTTTTGCGTGGTTTTGATTCAGGTTTTTGATGCTTTTTTATGCAGTTTTTGGTGAAGTTTTGATGCAGTTTTTGGTGCAGTTTTGATGCAGCATTTGGTGCGGTTTTGATGCAGTATTTGGTGCGGTTTTGATGCAGTATTTGGTGCGGTTTTGATGCAGTTTTTGGTGCGTTTTTGCTGCAGATTTTGCTACAGTTTTTGCTGCAGTTTTTGGTGCAGTTTTTGCGCGCTTTTGATGCATTTTTTATTTTTTTGGTGCGGTTTTTGCTTGTTTTTTGTGCGTTTTTGTATGCGTTTTTGAAAGCTAAATAAAGATGTATTATTGAACAAAAAAAAAAGATTTGTGATGTCATTATTGTCCAACCTCCTCTTTTACATTTGTCCAACCCACACTCAATTACACACAGATAGATAGACATATAGATGATAGATGAAATGGATAGACAGAGCTACATATAGATAGATCTATAGATGCATACATCTATCTATTCTTATATCTATATATAGATGTATCTGGATAGATATATCTATTGATAGATGTATGGATAGTGTAGGGTGCGTGTCCACTGTCCGGATTACATCCGAATTAGCTGAAGATTGGATGCTGCATACTTGTAGTCCCATCGGATGATGCCTGCACACACACCCCAAAAGACCCCCCGCACAGTCCCGCACACACCTGAACAGTCCCGCACAGCGCTGCACACATCCAAACAGTCCCGCACACATCCGAACAGCCCGCAGACCCCGCACACACCTGAACAGTCCCGCACAGCGCCGCACACATCCGAACAGCCCGCAGACCCCGTCCGCACACACATACACGCACACCGTCACCGCCCACACACTTCCCTCCTCCCGAACTGCAGCGTTTCTCGGACCCACATCCGCATCTAAACTGCAGATCTTTTTTACATCTGCGGTTTTGCTGCGGATGTGCCCGACTCAATGAAAGTCTATGGGTGCAGAAACGCTGCAGTTCGGCACAAAAGAAGTGACATGCTCCGGAAAAAAAAAAGCTGCGTTTTGGTGCGGCTTTTTCCGCAGCATGTGCACAACAAGTCTGCGGCTCCCATAGGCTTACAATGGTTGTGCACTACACTGCGGATTTGATGCAATTGTGTGCGGCAAAAAATGCTGCGGATCTGCAATCAAATCCGCAACGTGCGCAAACAGCCTTAGCATTTAGTGAACCTAGCAAAAAAGCCAAGCAAAAAACAACTGTGGGATTGCACTTTTTTTGCAATTTCATCGCACTTTGACTTCTTTTCACATTTTGTGTTACACGACACGGTAAAACCAATGGTGTCGTTCAAAAGTAGAACTTGTCCCGCAAAAAATAAGCCCTCACATGGCCATATTGACGGAAAAATTATGGCTCTGGAAAGAAAGGGAGCGATAAACGAAAAAAGCTCCAGGGGTGAAGGGGTTTAGAAACATGGATATGGACATATCTATGGAAATAGACATAGATATATAGATATATCTGTATGTATCTATCTATCTATCCATCCCATATCTATCTATCTATCTATCTATCTATCTATCTATGTGTAATGGAGTGTGGGTTGGACAAATGTAAAAGAGGAGGTTGGACAGAAATGACATCAGAAATCTTTTTGAAGCTAGAGGAGGGAGGGGTTTGGGTGTGTTTTCCCAATGTATTCCCCACAATGTATTCCTACTCCACTGTGAGAAAATAGTCCCTAGTCTCACTTTTGGCATTGCTGTGTGAAAAAGTTCCCACGCAGCTTTTTGCCATAAAGTGAGACCAGTGAACTATAGTAACCTCTCAGTGATGCACTGCAGGAGCCATTGTCTCCTGTTAGTGTGTCACTGAAGGTCCTATAGAGCAGTGACATCACCCGATGTGAGATCACCTGTTCTATAGGGGAGATCGTCATGGGACACTCGTTATTAATTGGACTACGGCGGACAGGGAGTATACGGTTTATTATTTTACGTTTTTTGCAGGCGCTGAAGTATGGTAAGTATGGTTAAATAAAGAGTATTAAAATACTTTTTTCCTAATGTGTGTGTGTTTTATTAACCCTTTATTACTATTGGATTAATAACGGATAGACGTCTTATTGACGCCTCTCCGTTATTAACCCGGCTTAATGTCACCTTACAATAGCAAGGTGACATTAACCCCTTATTACCCCATATCCCACCGCTACACGGGAGTGGGAAGAGAGGGGCTAAGTGCCGGAATTGGCACATCATACAGATGCGCCATTTCTGGGGCGGCTGCGGACTGGTATTTGTAGCCGGGGGGGCACTATCCATGGCCCCTCTCTAGGCTATGAATATCAGCCCACAGCTGTCTGCGTAGCCTTTCTGGCCATGAAATATAGGGGGACCCCACGTCATTTTTTGGGAGGGGGGTCCCCCTATTTTAATAGCCAGTAAAGGCTACGCAGACAGCTGCGGGCTGATATTCATAGCAGGCTACAAATATTGGCCCCCGGCCGTCGGCTTTCCCCCTCTGGCGCTGAAAATTTCGCGGGAGCCCACACCATTTTTTTTTTTAGTTTTTTTTTTAAAAAATGAAACATATTGTTCATTAACCCCTTTCTGCCAGCTGACAAAATAGTACGTCAGCTGGCAGTATCCCCACGCTTTGAGGTGGGCTTCGGCGGTGAGCCCACTTCAAAGCCGCAACATGTCAGCTGTTTTCAATACAACAAAAAAAATGTACATGATCGCTAAACGGCGTAGCAAGGAAAAAAAAATCAAAAGCCCAAATTATGTTTTTTTGATCGCCGCGACATTGCATTAAAATGCAATAATGGGCGATCAACAGAACGTATCTGCCCAAAAGTGGTATCAATAAAAACGTCAGCTCAGCACGCAAACAATTAGCCCTCACCCGACCCAATATCTTAGAAAATATAGACGCTACGCGTATCAGAAAATGACGCAATTATTTTATTTCTTTTTAGCAAAGTTTTGAAAAATTTTTTACCACTTAGATAAAAAATAGCCTAGACGTGTTTGGTGTCTATGAACTCGTAATGACCTGGAGAATCATAATGGCAGGTCAGTTTTATGCTGTGTGCACACGTTGCAGATTTGGGTGCAGAATTTTCTGCACAAAATCTGCATCTCCTTGCAGAAAACGCAGCTGCGTTTTGGATGCATTTTTTTCACTTTTTTTCATGTTTTTTGCGCGGTTTTGATGTGGGTTTTTTGTGTGGTTTTGATGCAGTTCTTGGTGCGGTTTTTGCGCGGTTTTGATTCAGTTTTTGCTGCAGTATTTGGTGCAGTTTTTTGCGTGGTTTTGATTCAGGTTTTTGATGCTTTTTTATGCAGTTTTTGGTGAAGTTTTGATGCAGCTTTTGCTGCAGTATTTGGTGCAGATTTTTGCGTGGTTTTGATTCAGGTTTTTGATGCTTTTTTATGCAGTTTTTGGTGAAGTTTTGATGCAGTTTTTGGTGCAGTTTTGATGCAGCATTTGGTGCGGTTTTGATGCAGTATTTGGTGCGGTTTTGATGCAGTATTTGGTGCGGTTTTGATGCAGTTTTTGGTGCGTTTTTGCTGCAGATTTTGCTACAGTTTTTGCTGCAGTTTTTGGTGCAGTTTTTGCGCGCTTTTGATGCATTTTTAATTTTTTTGGTGCGGTTTTTGCTTGTTTTTTGTGCGTTTTTGTATGCGTTTTTGAAAGCTAAATAAAGATGTATTATTGAACAAAAAAAAAAGATTTGTGATGTCATTATTGTCCAACCTCCTCTTTTACATTTGTCCAACCCACACTCAATTACACACAGATAGATAGACATATAGATGATAGATGAAATGGATAGACAGAGCTACATATAGATAGATCTATAGATGCATACATCTATCTATTCTTATATCTATATATAGATGTATCTGGATAGATATATCTATTGATAGATGTATGGATAGTGTAGGGTGCGTGTCCACTGTCCGGATTACATCCGAATTAGCTGAAGATTGGATGCTGCATACTTGTAGTCCCATCGGATGATGCCTGCACACACACCCCAAAAGACCCCCCGCACAGTCCCGCACACACCTGAACAGTCCCGCACAGCGCTGCACACATCCAAACAGTCCCGCACACATCCGAACAGCCCGCAGACCCCGCACACACCTGAACAGTCCCGCACAGCGCCGCACACATCCGAACAGCCCGCAGACCCCGTCCGCACACACATACACGCACACCGTCACCGCCCACACACTTCCCTCCTCCCGAACTGCAGCGTTTCTCGGACCCACATCCGCATCTAAACTGCAGATCTTTTTTACATCTGCGGTTTTGCTGCGGATGTGCCCGACTCAATGAAAGTCTATGGGTGCAGAAACGCTGCAGTTCGGCACAAAAGAAGTGACATGCTCCGGAAAAAAAAAAGCTGCGTTTTGGTGCGGCTTTTTCCGCAGCATGTGCACAACAAGTCTGCGGCTCCCATAGGCTTACAATGGTTGTGCACTACACTGCGGATTTGATGCAATTGTGTGCGGCAAAAAATGCTGCGGATCTGCAATCAAATCCGCAACGTGCGCAAACAGCCTTAGCATTTAGTGAACCTAGCAAAAAAGCCAAGCAAAAAACAACTGTGGGATTGCACTTTTTTTGCAATTTCATCGCACTTTGACTTCTTTTCACATTTTGTGTTACACGACACGGTAAAACCAATGGTGTCGTTCAAAAGTAGAACTTGTCCCGCAAAAAATAAGCCCTCACATGGCCATATTGACGGAAAAATTATGGCTCTGGAAAGAAAGGGAGCGATAAACGAAAAAAGCTCCAGGGGTGAAGGGGTTTAGAAACATGGATATGGACATATCTATGGAAATAGACATAGATATATAGATATATCTGTATGTATCTATCTATCTATCCATCCCATATCTATCTATCTATCTATCTATCTATCTATCTATCTATCTATCTATCTATGTGTAATGGAGTGTGGGTTGGACAAATGTAAAAGAGGAGGTTGGACAGAAATGACATCAGAAATCTTTTTGAAGCTAGAGGAGGGAGGGGTTTGGGTGTGTTTTGGAGTGGGTGTGGTAGGTTCGTGCTTAGTGGCAGTGCAATGCATCATGGAACTTGTAGTATTAGAGCACAATAACTCAGGAGAAAGGAAGTTGTCGATTAACCCCATGAGAGCTGGATCCAGCAATGAAGATGTGCTGCTACAGCATGATAAAAGGTAATATTGCTAAAATAAAGACAGTGGATCTTTTCAGTGGCACATAATAGCAAGATTTATGGAAAAAAAAATTTTTTTTATTGTAGTGGACAACTTCTTTAACCCCTTCCTGACATCGGACGTACTATCCCGTCGAGGTGGGGTGGGCCCCCATGACCACGGACGGGATAGTACGTCCAGCGCGATCGGCGGCGCTCACGGGGGGAGCGCGGCCGATCGCGGCCGGGTGTCTGCCTATCGCAGCTGACATCCGGCACTATGTGCCAGGAGCGGTCACGGACCGCTCCCGGCACATTAACCCCCGGCACACCGCGATCAAACATGATCGCGATGTGCCGGCGGTGCAGGGAAGCATCGCGCAGGGAGGGGGCTCCCTGCGGGCTTCCCTGAGCCCCCCGCAGCAACGCGATGTGATCGCGTTGCTGCGAGGGTCTTACCTCCCTCCCTGCCTGCTCCAGACCCGGATCCAAGATGGCCGCGGATCCGGGTCCTGCAGGGAGGGAGGTGGCTTCACAGAAGCCTGCTCAGAGCAGGCACTGTGAAGCAGCCTGCACTTCTCTCAGATCGGTGATCTGTCAGAGTGCTATGCAAACTGGCAGATCACCGATCTGTATTGTCCCCCCCTGGGGCAAAGTAAAAAAGTAAAAAAAAATTTTTCCAAATGTGTAAAAAAAAAAAAAAAAAAAATATTCCAAAATAATGAAAAAAATATATATATATTATTCCCATAAATACATTTCTTTATCTAAATAAAATAAAAAAACAATAAAAGTACACGTATTTAGTATCGCCGCGTCCGTAACGACCCGACCTATAAAACTGGCCCACTAGTTAACCCCTTCAGTAAACACCATAAGAAAAAAAAAAAAAAACGAGGCAAAAAACAACGCTTTATTATCATACCGCCGAACAAAAAGTGGAATAACACGCGATCAAAAAGACAGATATAAATAACCATGGTACCGCTGAAAGCGTCATCTTGTCCCGCAAATAACGAGCCGCCATACAGCATGATCAGCAAAAAAATTAAAAAGTTATAGTCCTGAGAATAAAGCGATGCAAAAATAATTATTTTTTCCATAAAATAGTTTTTATCATATAAAAGCGCCAAAACATAAAAAAATAATATAAATGAGGTATCACTGTAATCGTACTGACCCGAAGAATAAAACTGCTTATCAATTTTACCAAACGCGGAACGGTATAAACGCCTCCCCCAAAAGAAATTCATGAATAGCTGGTTTTTGGTCATTCTGCCTCACAAAAATCGGAATAAAAAGCGATCAAAAACTGTCACATGTCCGAAAATGTTACCAATAAAAACGTCAACTCGTCCCGCAAAAAACAAGACCTCACATGACTCTGTGGACCAAAATATGGAAAATTTATAACTCTCAAAATGTGGTAACGCAAAAAATATTTTTTGCAATGAAAAGCGTCTTTCAGTGTGTGACGGCTGCCAATCATAAAAATCCGCTAAAAAACTCGCTATAAAAGTAAATCAAACCCCCCCTTCATCACCCCCTTAGTTAGGGAAAAAAAAAATGTATTTATTTCCATTTTCCCATTAGGGCTAGGGTTGGAGCTAGGGTTAAGGCTACAGTTAGGGTTGGGGCTAAAGTTAAGGTTAGGGTTGGGGCTAAAGTTACAGTTAGGGTTTAGATTACATTTACGGTTGGGAATAGGGTTGGGATTAGGGTTAGGGGTGTGTCAGGGTTAGAGGTGTGGTTAGGGTTACTGTTGGGATTAGGGTTAGGGGTGTGTTTGGATTAGGGTTTCAGTTATAATTGGGGGGTTTCCACTGTTTCGGCACATCAGGGGCTCTCCAAACGCGACATGGCGTCTGATCTCAATTCCTGCCAATTCTGCGTTGAAAAAGTAAAACAGTGCTCCTTCCCTTCCGAGCTTTCCCGTGTGCCCAAACAGGGGTTTACCCCAACATATGGGGTAGCAGCGTACTCGGGACAAATAGGACAACAGCCTTTGGGGTCCAATTTCTCCTGTTACCCCTGGGAAAATACAAAACTGGGGGCTAAAAAATAATTTTTTGTGGGAAAAAAAAAATATTTTTTATTTTCACGGCTCTGCGTTATAAACTGTAGTGAAACACTTGGGGGTTCAAAGTTCTTACAACACATCTAGATAAGTTCCTTGGGGGGTCTAGTTTCCAAAATGGGGTCACTTGTGCGGGGCTTCTACTGTTTAGGTACATTAGGGGCTCTGCAAACGCAATGTGACGCCTGCAGACCATTCCATCTAAGTCTGCATTCCAAATGGCGCTCCTTCCCTTCCGAGCCCTCCCATGCATCCAAACGGTGGTTCCCCCCACATATGGGGTATCAGCGCACTCAGGACAAATTGGACAACAACTTTTGGGGTCCAATTTCTCCTGTTACCCTCGGAAAAATACAAAACTGGGGGCTGAAAAATAATTTTTGTGGGAAAAAATTTTAGTTTTATTTTTACGGCTCTGCATTATAAACTTCTGTGAAGCCCTTGGTGGGTCAAAGCGCTCACCACACATCTAGATAAGTTCCTTAGGGGGTCTACTTTCCAACATGGTGTCACTTGTGGGGGGTTTCTACTATTTAGGTACATTAGGGGCTCTGCAAATGCAATGTGACGCCTGCAAACCATTCCATCTAAGCCTGCATTCCAAATGGCACTCCTTCCTTTCCGAGCCCTCCCATGCGCCCAAACAGTGGTTCTCCCCACATATGGTGTATCATCGCACTCAGGACAACTTGGACAACAAATTTTGGGGTCCAATTTCTCCTGCTACCCTCGGGAAAATACAAAACTGGGGGCTAAAAAAATAATTTTTGTGGGAAAAAATTTTTGTTTTATTTTTACGGCTCTGCATTATTAACTTCTGTGAAGCCCTTGGTGGGTCAAAGCACTCAAAACACATCTAGATAAGTTCCTTAGGGGGTCTACTTTACAAAATGGTGTCACTTGTGGGGGGTTTCAATGTTTAGGCACATCAGTGGCTCTCCAAACGCAACATGGCGTCCCATCTCAATTCCTGTCAATTTTGCATTGAAAAGTCAAACGGTGCTACTTCCCTTCCAAGCTCTCCCATGCGCCCAAACAGTGGTTTACCCCAACATATGGGGTATCAGCGTACTCAGGACAAATTGTACAACAACTTTTGGGGTCCAGTTTCTTCTCTTACCCTTTGGAAAATAAAAAATTGGGGGTGAAAAGATAATTTTTGTGAAAAAATATGATTTTTTATTTTTAAGGTTCTGCATTATAAACTTCTGTGAAGCACTTGGTGGGTCAAAGTGCTCACCACACCTCTAGATAAGTTCCTTAGGGGGTCTACTTTCCAAAATGGTGTCACTTGTGGGGGGTTTCAATGTTTAGGCACATCAGTGGCTCTCCAAACGCAACATGACGTCCCATCTCAATTCCTGTCAATTTTGCATTGAAAAGTCAAACGGCGCTCCTTCCCTTCCGAGGTCTTCCATGCGCCCAAACAGTGGTTTATCCCCACATATGGGGTATCAGCGTACTCAGGACGAATTGTACAACAACTTTTGGGGTCCAATTTCTTCTCTTACCCTTGGGAAAATAAAAAATTGGGGGCGAAAAATATTTTTTGTGAAAAAATGTGATTTTTTATTTTTACGGTTCTGCATTATAAACTTCTGTGAAGCACTTGGTGGGTCAAAGTGCTCACCACACCTCTAGATAAGTTCCTTAGGGGGTCTGCTTTCCAAAATGGTGTCACTTGTGGGGGGTTTCAATGTTTAGGCACATCAGGGGCTCCCCAAACGCAACATGGCGTCCCATCTCAATTCCAGTCAATTTTGCATTGAAAAGTCAAATGGCGCTCCTTCGCTTCCGAGCTCGGTCATGCGCACAAACAGTGGTTTACCCCCACATATGGGGTATCGGCGTACTCAAGACAAATTGTACAACAACTTTTGGGGTCCATTTTCTCCTGTTACCCTTGGTAAAATAAAACAAATTGGAGCTGAAGTAAATTTTTTGTGAAAAAAAGTTAAATGTTCATTTTTATTTAAACATTCCAAAAATTCCTGTGAAGCACCAGAAGGGTTAATAAACTTCTTGAATATGGTTTTGAGCACCTTGAGGGGTGCAGTTTTTAGAATGGTGTCACACTTGGGTATTTTCTATCATATAGACCCCTCAAAATGACTTCAAATGAGATGTGGTCCCTAAAAAAAAATGGTGTTGTAAAAATGAGAAATTGCTGGTCAACTTTTAACCCTTATAACTCCCTAACAAAAAAAAATTTTGGTTCCAAAATTGTGCTGATGTAAAGTAGACATGTGGGAAATGTTACTTATTAAGTATTTTGTGTGACATATCTCTGTGATTTAAGGGCATAAAAATTAAAAGTTGGAAAATTGCAAAATTTTCAAAATTTTCGCTAAATTTCCATTTTTTTTGCAAATAAACGCAGGTAATATCAAAGAAATTTTACCACTATCATGAAGTACAATATGTCACGAGAAAACAATGTCAGAATCGCCAAGATCCGTTGAAGCGTTCCAGAGTTATAACCTCATAAAGGGACAGTGATCAGAATTGTAAAAATTGGCCCGGTCATTAACGTGCAAACCACCCTTGGGGGTGAAGGGGGTTAAGGATAAAGCCCAGCATAAGATCTACTTGCAACACTATGGGACTCCTTTTACATTGTGCCATATATGCATGAGAGATGCAACCATATTGATATAATTCAGCCCGTGGTAATTGAAATTCCTCCTGAAGGTCCTCAAAAGTCCTAAGTTTACCCTGAGACACCAACTGCCCAATCCTACTAATACCAGCCTCTTTCCAAGTGCGGAAGCCCTTTAACTGTCCAAATTCTGATAGATACAAATTACCCCAAATCGGCGAGTAACTAGTAAGGTTTCCCACACCCCTAATAATCTTAACTGTGTCCCATACCTTATGGATTAATCTAATGGTACAATATTGAGTACCCAATTTCTGAAAATGACCCCCTTCCAAACACTCACTCAATGCCTTCGCGTTAAATAAAAAGCTCAAGCAATTGGGTACTTGTACCTTCCCTGAATCTTCCCCACACCCCCTGAAATGCTGGCACTGTGCTGCTAAAAAGTATATCCAGGGATTAGGGAGGGCCAACCCGCCCTCTACCGTGGGCCTTTGAAGTATCTCCTGTTTAAACCTAGGACACTTACCCCCCAAATTAAATCGCCAAACAAAGACTTAATCTTGTGAAATCTACACTGTGGAATCCAAATGGGAGAGTTATGTAACACATAAAGAAGTTGTGGCATTACAATCATCTTTATAAGATTCACCCTACTGACAAATGTAATTTATTCCATGCCAAAATTTTGGTGCGAATCTTCTGTAGAAGCGGACTTAAACTTAATTCCTCAAAACTAGTTAAAGGGAAAGCAACCTGAATCCCCAAATATTTAAATTTATGAACAACCTTTAATCTGGGAGGTGGATTCCCCCCGTAATTCCCTATATTGTCCCCGTCAATCAACATCATACAAGATTTATCCCAATTAATCATGAGACCTGAGTACCTCCCAAATTCCTCAATAATAGCCACTGCATTGTGAAGGGTCCCCTCCGAGTCCTCCAGGAATACCAAAATATCATCGGCATACAAGGCCACCTTATCCTCTTTTAAACCTTACATAAACCCTCTCACCTCATGTGCACCTCTTATTTTGGCAGCCAACGGTTCAACAGCAAGAGCAAAAAGCAACGGGGACAGCGGACATCCCTGCCTGGTACCTCCAAACAGAGAGAAACTCTCCAACAGATTATTATTAACTCTAATTTTTGCCGTTGGATCAGAGTACAGCAACCTTACCCAAGAATTAACTTTGGACCAAATCCCAACCGTTCCAGCACCGACCACAAGTAATTCCATTCTACACTGTCAAAGGCCTTGTGGGCATCTAAAGAGACCACGGCCCTCTTACCAGCATTATCAGAAGGAATTTGCATATTTAAATATAACCTTCTCAAATTGAGTGCTGTTGATTTATTGGGCATAAAGCCTGACTGGTCTGAATGAATCAATTTATCAATCACTTGGGTCAGCCTGTTGGCCAGAGCTTTAGCGAGAGTCTTAATGTCGGCCGTTAAAAGTGAAATAGGTCGGTAAGACTCCAGCAACAGTGGATCCCTATCAGCTTTAGGAATAACCACCACAATAGCCTCCCTCCTAGATGGAGGTAACACCCCCCCACTCCAACGATTTGTTGAATACCCCTTCCAGTTTAGGCACTAATTCATCTTGAAAAATTTTATAGACCTCAGCCGGAATGCCGTCAGTCCCCGGAGCTCTACCCCCCGCCATACCTGACAGAGCCGCCCTTAATTCTTCCTCCCCAAGCGGTTTATCCAACCATTCACAGTCTTCCGCACTTAGCCTTGGCAAGTCAATCCCATCTAAATAGCTAATCATTTCCTCTTTTCCCTTTTCCACCCTAGAGGAGTATAACTCACAATAAAATTTTCGAAAAACTTCTAATATTTGCGCTCCCTGGGTAACCACATTCCCTTCCTCTGTTTTTATAGAGTAAACATGGGAAGAATCTCGCTGCGCAGACGCCACCACTGAGAGTAAATGTCCCGCCTTTTCCCCTTCTGAATAAAATGTTTCTTTTTGAAATGCTCTCATCTTATCTGCCTTCCGCAAATGCAGCTGGTTAACCTCTGTCTGAGCTACCCTCATACGTTTTTGCGTGTCCCTTGTACACTGAATACTCAGTGCTTCCTCCGCTGCCTTCAATTCCTCCAACACCGCCGTATCCTGGATTTTAGACCTAGTCTTATGTCTAGAGATGTCTCGAAATAAGATAACTCTCAGGTACTCCTTCATAGTGTCCCATATTACATGACTCTCAGTACTTCCCTCATTAATCCTGAAAAACTCCACCAATTCTGCCCCAACCTTCTCCATATCCAAAATCTTTAGCCAGAAAGGGTGTAATTTCCATCCCAACCCCCTTGATCTATCCTGTTCTACTAACTTAAGGGATACCAAAACCGGACTATGATCTGATAATACTCTAGGTCTATATTCCACCTCATGTAATAAGTTATTGATTCCTTCATTACCTAGAGCAACATAAATGCGAGACATAGAGCCATAAGTTGTTGAATAACATGAATAAGTATATTTATCAACATTGCGTACCCGCCATAAGTCTATCCATCCTATCTCCCTTAGGTAATTACCAAAGGAAGTACAATTACCGTCTCCCCTCGGCAATGCATGTTTACTCTTATCCCAATGATCATTAATTATAATATTTACATCTTCCACGACTAGGAGAGGGACCCCTTCCCAATTACCCATGAGCTCCAGAATCTCCCGAATCTTTTTCCCGGAGTACGGTTGTGGAATATATAATGAGACAATACAAAGTAATCTATTGAAAATCTTACATACTAAAAACACAAATTGACCTTCCCCGTCAATCTCTTCGAACGGGGTACTGGTATGAATCAATACTGATACTCCTCTAGCATAAGTTGAGAACGTCGAATGATACGTCTTTCTCACCCATCTCTTTTGTAACAGAGCAACTTTGTCCTCCACTAGGTGAGTTTCCTGTAAGCATGTCACTGAGGGTCTCTGTTTCAGCACATATTGAAATACCGCTGCACGCTTGGTAGCGTTTGCGAAACCCCTGACATTCCAACTTAAGATTTTAACATTATCACCCATCATGACTTAGATACATATGAATAACCTCAGGCTCCCCCAGATCTCTAACTTTACCCTCCTCCCCCCCCCCCCCGTATAAGCCTAACACTACCATTAATACCAACCAAAATAACTCGCTGATAACTCACCCCCACCCCAATAGGAACTGTAGAAATCCCTGTAGAAATAATTCAAACTTACTTTCTCTATACGAGATCAGAGAGCACTCTTTTACAGCCTAGAACTATAGACTATAACCTGTTTCCTCCTACCTCTCCCCCTCCCACCTGAGTCAAAATGAACTAAACATAGCGCCGCTGAACGCAAGAAAATGTAAGCACATCAAATCAGAGTTGTCCACCATAGAAAAACTTGAAAACTCTTCAGAAACACCCATCAATCCTGCAGACCCTCCATACGCTCTTCACCGGGTCCGCTCAGCTCAAATATGTTTAGCCTTGAGGTCTAACCACTTCGTGGCCTCTTCCGAATTTTGGAAGTAATGCACCCGATCCAATGCCACTACCCTGAGTTTAGCTGGGTAGATCATGGAGTATCTCAAGTCCAGTTCTCTATCTCCTCTTGACCTCCCCAAACTGCATCCTGAGTTTTTGGACTACAGCAGAGTAATATGGATAGATGGAGACCCGATTTCCTTCAATGGTAAGGCCATCACTACCCCTGGCCTTTCTCAACAAAGTTTCTCGGTCCCGGTAATTCAAAATTTTGGCCAGGATAGTTCTCGGGGCCGATCCCGGCGGCAAAGGTCTGGTGGGAATTCTATGCACCCTTTCTACCGCAAATTGTCCAGATAGGCTGTCGCCACCCACTGAATTTTTCAGCCATGACTCAATATAATCAGTGGGGTTACTCCCTTCCACCTTTTCTGGCACACCAATTCTCAAATTATTCCTGCGGGAACGGTTTTCCAAATCATCCGTTTTAAATTCCAGTTCTGCAATACGTTGAATATACTTCTTTTCCCTCTTTAACAGTTCGGTAGTTTGATCCTCCACACTGCCCACACGTTCTTCCACCTCTTCCACTCTTTTCTCCACTTTATGCATGCCAGAATTAAGGGACATCATCTTCACCTGTAAATCATCTACACGCAGATTCAATGCAGCTAAAGCGAATTTACAGTACATCACTACTGCAAAAATGTCTTTCAAGGTCGGTTCCTTCATATCTGTCAACTCCGCAGTTGCAGCAAAGCCAGACTGAGCAGCCATTTCTGCAGACCTCAGGGCGCCACTCACGTGTGCAGCCTCCTGCCTATCCGGGGACCCCCGCTCCACCAAAGCACTCAGCGCCACACCACCACCTCGCAATTGCTCCTCCGGGTTTCCCAACTCTCAGCCTCCTGTTGCAATTTACCGGCCTCCTCAGTCCTTGCAAACCGCTCCAGTTTGGCTATGACCTCCAGCTTCCTGCGGTAAGCAGCGCTTGCTTTTACTGCCTCCTCCTCTGCCACGGCGCCATCTTGGATCCTCGCGCTCTCCGCAGGCGCCGGCTGTTTACGGCGAGGCATTCCCGGGCATGGCACTCCACTCTCCAGCACCACTGATGTCCCTCTTCTCACCAGATCTTCAGGCACACACTTGGCCGGTTTAAGCGTTCGGCGGCGGCGCCGCCAAGGTATATAATTAATAGTGGTGCAGGGAGAGAGATCCGGCGCACGTCTGCTCACATTGCCCGCTAGGCCACGCCCCCACAGAGATTTTTTTTTAATAACAGCGCGGTCATCTCCTGAGGTTCTCCTACATCCACTATTAGGGTGCGTCACCACAGTTGTAACCAGGATTACCTAGTCAAGGACCACTCAGAAGTTTCGCCCCTTCCTCCCCGGAACCAAAACCCTAGCTGCGCCTCTGCTCAGTCTACTATTATTATTTATTTATGTAGCACCATTAATTCCATGGTGCTGTAAATGAGTACTATAAATGTTAGTGCATGCCCTCAGTCATCATCTCCCGCCTCGACTACTGCAATATCTTCCTCTGTCCTCCCTGCTAACACTCTTGCACCTCTCCAGTCCGTACTTAACCCCATTCCCCGATTAATCCACCATTCTACTCGCAACTCCTCTGCAAGTCTCTTCTTTGGCTTCATGTTTCCCAATGGATACAATATAAACAACTAACATTGAGTTGCAAAGCTGTCCATAATTTGTCTCCTCCGTATATATCCAAACTAATATCTCTTATTATTTTTGAACTGCTTCTACAAGTATCTGGTTTCATTCCCTTGAAAAAGCACACGCGAAACGCGCCTTGGGTCTGTCTCTGGTGGGCGCACACAGTCTCCTATAACCATAGGTAAGCAGCACTTCAGCTGTATGGTACTTTTATGAGTACAGTCACTTTATTTATAAAAACACAGCCTTACTGTTCATGCCATCTTTGCTGCTTTAGAACCTTTCTCCCACTTTACCCTCCCATTTTGGGATCTATAAGGGAGATGGTCCATATACAAACTCATGTGTATTGACTTAATTTATTATGTGGTTGCGCTTTTCCACTTAATACTATGGCTTCCTCTTATTGGGACCTCTTTACAGTTTTGTTGATTTTGTATTTTTAATATTTGTTCTCAGTAAAAGTTTTTATTATTTCTATATGTCAGTGGTTCTTGTTTACCCCAGTTGCCATTGAGTGCAAATATGTCTTTGGGGGTACTCCACTATTTATTTGACTTACTTTAGGGGGAATATACACTATTGATCCTCCCCCTTTATTGAATGTGTAGTTTAAACATTCTGATACAAGTATCTGGTTTATGAAGAAGCGGACGATAGCTGAAATAACATGCACCAATCTGCTTGCTTTGTCTAGTATATTGCTCAGCATGTATGTATGTATGTATGTATGTACTGTATGTATGTATGTATAATCTTCCGTGAATTTGATCTAATTCCAGTTTTCGATACTGAATGATATAAAGTGGAGCTGGCTTGATACTCTGATGGGCACACCATATATTGCTGCTCACCACATCGACTTTATTTCTAGGGGAAAACTGTTCCGTGAATATTGACGAATGTGAGTCTGCTCCATGTCAAAATGGCGCCTCCTGTGCAGATCTGGTTAATGGATTCATGTGTGATTGTGCTCCTGGATACGCTGGTAAGTCAGATATTTCTGTATATATATCCAGAATGGTACCTGAGTTCTATTTCTAACATGCAATGTCCATATGCAATCCTTGATCTCCGTGCTGTATTATGGGGGCCGTTATTAGTCGCCTGTGGTTGTGTGGTATGGGATGGGTTGCATGTGCATGCTCTTCCTCCGCCGGCATTACTCTTTAGCCTGCCATACTGTACGGACATTACAGATTGGAATATGTGCGAGGTGACACTATTGTGTAGGTATTGTGTCTCGTCAATGGCTGAGAGGTAAGGCCGGGATTTTATACCTGTGTAGTATAAATGCACAATTTTTATAGGGAAGAGGACTACTTGATTGTCACTACTGATACCGGCGGGGTTGCTGTATAGGTCCTGGAATTGACAGTAAAATATCTTTGCTGTCTGATCAGATTTGCTAGCGCTGAGAAATCAAGCTGTGAAGCCATATGCAAATTAGCCTTGAGATGCATTGGGGCGTGTCAGGGCATCCACAAAGCACATCCTGGCTCTAGAGATCTAGGAGTTTCCTGCTAGATTGTAATGTTGGGTCATTCATTTCACCATTACACCCTGTCATTAATGGATGTTCTAGAAAATGATTTTCAGGATTCAGTTTGGGACCATGTTAAAGGGGTTTTCCACTTAAAAAAATAAATAAATAAATTGTTCCCGAATGATATAACTTGTGTAAAATAATAAAATCAGATGGTACACCTCACCAGTCTAGCATCGACTCTCTGTCACTGTTCCGATTTGAGTGTTTTGGCTATTACTGAGCTCATCAACTCGTGCAATGTATTTCAGCAGAGCTGCTGAGCTCAGTGACTGGCTGCAGCGGTGACATCACAGCTGCAGGAAAAACATTGTGGATGGAGGGACATGGGGTGAGGGTTGTTATTTTACAGGGCTGCAGTTTATGAAATTTATGGGACCATTTATTTAAAAGTGGAAAACCCCTTTAAATAATGTTTTCCAGTTCTATAGAAAATAATAACAAAAGACTGACTGTGACTTCCAAACAGAAAACAGGTGTGAACTGGTGCTTAATAGGAGTAGCCATCTCCATATATAACCCACAAATAAAGTAGCACTCTGTAGCGCTATAGCATGAAAACATGAAATATCTGAAATCTGAATTGCATTACTGCTCCAGAAAATAGAAAAAAATGAGAATACTTGACACACAAATTGGCCAATCCATGTGTAACCGGCCGCTGCGATAAGTCTAGGAGCGGATTCACATTAGGCAGGGTCCCAGCAGAGAGAATTGCCCTATCGCGGCTGCCGGGTACAAATGTATTTTACAATTTATGCGCCAAGTATTCTCAGTTTTTCCCATTTTGTAGGGCAGGAAAGCTATTCAGATATTTAATGTTTTCGTGCTATAGCACTACAGAATGCAGCTTTTATTTGCTATAGAAAATAATAGTCTGATCTCTGTTTAGGGCAGGAGCTACATAGGTGGCCATGTCCCGCAATATCCTACTTGCAGGCAGGATGGCCCCGGTTATGATTTCCTCCTGTAATCAGACATTTGATCCTACTGGAAGGAATATGGGATATCTGTAATGGATTAAAGAAGATTCTTAAAATGTAACATCGAACGCTATGTAATCGCCCACATCTGGGATAACTATTTCACCTAGTCTTTGTATATGATGTGCAGGTCTTAGGGAAACATACTTTCTTTTATAAAAGGAAATGAGGTCTAAAGAACAAGGAATTTGGTTTGGCGTTTCAGACAGTGACCAGTGGAGGAGTCTGCCCTCCGTCCTGCAATGTCAGCTTCCCTGGAGGGCAGTGGAGCTTGAGAATGTAGTGGGAGCTGCGAGCAATAAACAGTTCATGAAGTCTGGTGGATTAGTGCGATGGGCTGAACAAGTCCCTCAGGTACCGATGTGATACACAACTTGTATATATACTTAGTATGTCTATCCTACAGGTGGAGATGCACATAAGACTGCTACACACGAAATAACTTCATTACCACTATGTACTCCCGTTAAAGGTGTTGTCTAAATGAAAGAGATATAGGTAAATGTTTTAAAATGGGTAATATGCAAATGGTGAGAAGGAGAACTTGAAATACAGCCTTACCTGTTTCAGCCTTCTTTTCTGCTCGCTTTCTACAACTGAACATGGACAAAATAGAATTCATCATCTTTCCCCCATCTCACTCTACCCCTCCACCAGACCTATCCATCAGTGTCAATGGCTGCTCACTTTCCCCAGTCCAACACGCCCGGGCCCTCGGAGTGATCCTCGACTCTGCCCTCTCTTTCAAGCCACATATCCAAGCCCTTGCCTCCTCCTGCCGTCTCAAACTCAAAAATATCTCCCGGATCCGGGCATTCCTTGACCGTGACACCGCAAAAACACTAGTACATGCCCTTATCATCTCCCGCCTCGACTACTGCAACCTCCTACTCTCTGGACTCCCCTCTAGCACTCTGGCACCACCCCAATCCATCCTACACTCTGCTGCCTGACTAATCCCCATGTCTCCCGTTATTCCCCAGCCTCTCCCCTATGCCAAGCCCTTCACTGGCTTCCTATTGCCCAGAGACTCCAGTTCAAAACCCTTACAGTGACATACAAAGCCATCCACAACCTGTCTCCTCCTCCATACATCTGTGACATGGTCTCCCGGTACCTACCTACACGCAACCTCCAATCCTCTCAAGACCTCCTTCTCTACTCCCCTCTTATCACTTCTTCCCACAACCGCATCCAAGACTTCTCCCGTGCATCCCCCATACTCTGGAACTCTCTACCCCAACACATCAGACTCTCGCCTACTATAGAAACCTTCAAAAAGAACCTGAAGACTCACCTCTTCCGACAAGCCTACAGCCTGCAGTGATCCTGAACCTACTGAACCGCCGCACAACCTGCCCTACCCTCTCCTAGTGTATCCTCATCCATCCCCTGCAGACTGTGAGCCCTCGCAGGCAGGGTCCTCCCTCCTTATGTACCCTTGTGACTTGTTTTTTGCTCATGTTTAATATATTTGTCTATATTTGCCCCGTATTCACATGTAAAGCGCCATGGAATAAATGGCGCTATAAAATGTATTCTAATAATACCTATTGGATGTAGCAATCCTAAAACTCAATTTTGAGCCTTGCCACATGACTTCAGATAAGAAGCCAAACCAGAAACTGCTTTGCAAACTCGTGTTTTGGAGTGTTTGCCTTTCATCAATACAACACAGGAGATCTAATTTGGCTGGGTGAGAAGCCTCTGACAGGCGACCTTCCTGGTGCAGAGTACCATGCCAGTGTAAGGAGACTTATAGGCCATTCATTGCTCCTCTGGGAATTCAAATATGCAACGTACCTATTCTGAGATGAGGTGCAAACTCCCTGAAACCTGTCTCTGCAAATTGAGTCTCTAGTTTCTCTTATTATCCAAAGTCCTGCAACAAGGCCATTTAAAGGGTTGATATTGACTTTTAGGATTATTACCCTCAATAGGTAGCACTACAGTTCCTGTCCTCTTTCTCTCTGAAGAGGGAACTTGCATATTTACATTCCAGAGGAGCATTGTATGGCCTATATGCCTACTTACGCTGGCTTGGTACTTTCAGCAAAGAGAAACTTTACCCCTTAGACCCCCTATAATTTGGCAATGAATGCAACTTTACATCTGAATAGTGTCTCCATACTGAGCTACAAGCTCCCATCTTGGGTTCCTATCCATCACCTTCTGGTTTATCTCACCTACATGAAACAATTTCCTGCATTTGCTCATGATCGGAGCTGAATACAGTCATTCCCCTTTTTTGTCTATGTTGGATTTTACAGAGGAGGGAGTTGGCTTGACTAATGAAATAGGCAGTCAGCCAGTCCCCTTCACACCCCTGCTCATGTGCCATTGCGGCGCGCCCCCACACCGCCGCAGGGCCGAGGGGATACCCGGAGCCGGGCCTCTGGGTCTCAGTCTCGGGGTTGTCACGGTGGCTAGACCCGGTCCGTGGCCCTGTCCGTCAGTGGGGGACGTCCGGTGTAATAGGTGGTAGTAATGATAGCGGTGGAGCGGTGCAGTTGTGGGGTGTAAGTCGCGGTAAATAACGAGGACACCAGGTTGCAGTCTCTTTACCTCTTTACTGGAGATCTCTGAGTCCTCAGTCCAGAACACGGTTCACCAGGCTACGCAAGTCCGGCCGGTCCAATGGCACCTCCAGAGTTCTCCTCTCAGGTGGAAATCTGTGCCTTCCTTCTAGCGCTATGTGTTGTAGTCCTTCCCTGCTGTGCTTACGGAAAGTAACCCCACAACGGTTGTGTCTGTTTCTTAAGTTCCCTCACAACTCGATTTGATGTTCCTCTGTAATCCACCCCTTCCCTGTATTCAGGTTGGAATGGCACCCGTTTGTCAGGTAGGCCTGGAGTTCTTCCGGGACCCTAGAGTCGCCCCTCTCCCGCAATTGCCCCCCAAGACTTCATAGGTGATATGTGGTAGACAGCCCGCCTGAGACCGACTGTCCTGCCGCTGTTTGGAGTATGGCTTGAAGCTGTATTCTAATCCACTCCCTCGGCGTTCCGGCCACCGGTATTGCGCCTCAGCAGGGTGCTGCCTCTTTCAACAAAACCCCTGCTGGTATTCTCCTTCTGCTTGATCTCGTTTCTCACTCAGCACAATCTGTCTCGCTTCTAGTCCTTTCCTTGAGTCCCGCCGCTTCCAGGAGCCTGCGCGGACCCGTTACGTTCTTTCAATGCCAAGCCTCTGCCAGGATCCCACCCCTGGCAGAGACCCTACAGTCTCTCCCTTCACAACACCCCCTGCCACAGGGTGTTGCTCCGTTCAATCCCATCAGCGTTCTCTCTAACTTTCTGCCTGACCCCCAGTTTACCCACTATGGTGGGGAGTGGCCTAATGAATAGCACCCTTAGCTCCCCCCGGAGGCCCAGCTGTGAAACATATTGGTGTCTGTGATACCTGATTGGAGGAACTCCTTCGGTGCCATCGAACGTACCATGGCTCCCCTTAGCGGCGAAGCCACAGTACTGCAACGACCAGAACTCTGGGGCGCTGCACTCCCCCCTGGTTAAACACAGTACTCCGGGACTGGGAAGAAAAACAACAATACAGATTAGTAAACAGACATACAATTTTGTTGAGTGCAAAACAATAAGTATACTTGAACAGGCTTCCCTTTATGGGAGGTGAGGACACTTTTAACGTTACAAACATGGTCAACATTATAAATTACAGGCTATGCATAACTCCTGTTACCCAACCGGGTATTCTACTTAGTGCAAATTCTGGAACAATAAATTAGCATTGCCTTTAGGAAACATACACTCTTAGTTTACCAAAGGCCTTCCTATAATCACATTACAGGGTAAGGTAACTTCACATTCTCCTACTTTGAACCTGCAGGACCGCCTGTCCCTATGGCACCAGACCTACTGCCTCTCCTTTCTTTTACAGGACCGCCCTGTTCATCCAGGGCCTACTGCCTTTCTCTACTATACATGGTATAGACATAACATTCCTTTCGTTTAAAGAACTCTGAGCCAGCTCTACTCGGCTCCTTTAAGGACTCACTCTCTAACCCCTACGGGTTCACTCTCTGTCCTTAGTAACAAAGTAACTTTCAATGGGGACGCGGGGTTTACCTTCTATCCTCACCTTCATTATTACTTTGCTTACTTTCAACTATGCAGACCTCTATCTCTACCCCTACGGGCTCTCTGCATCTTTTCTTTCTGCAAAACATTATTTAGACATTTCAACAAATTCAACACATATAACTTAGCATGTAAAACAGTTACATTTCTTTTCAAGGCATCATTATGGCATTACTGTTCTGCAACAGTATCTCTCTCAAGTTCAGTTTCTCACATCCCCTTTAAGAGGAGACCAAGTCTTTCTGAGGTAGCTCGTCTTCTCAGCCTACCGGCCCATGCAAAGGTTCCGGTATGGTATCTTCGCAAAGTGTCTTTAACTAGAACCGGTAGGAAAGGTATCTTCACAAAGTGTCTTTGGCTCAAACAAATAGGGCAAATATCTTCGCAAAGTGTCTTTGGCTAAAACCAGTAGGGAGCACCTTTAAGAAGGTGCAAACTATTTACAAGGGAAGTTCGAATCATGCACAGTCCATGATTTCTGCAGTTTGTATAACTTTTGTGCAACAACTTCAGAAAAGGAAAACAAACAAAGAGGATCCCGGGTCAACAGAGGGATCCATTAAAGGCCCCGTCTCACATAGCGAGATCGCTAGCGAGATCGCTGCTGAGTCACAAGTTTTGTGACGCAACAGCGACCTCCATAGCGATCTCGCTATGTGTGACACGTACCAGCGATCAGGCCCCTGCTGCGAGATCGCTGGTCGTGTCGGAATGGCCTGGACCTTTTTTTGGTCGTTGAGGCCCCGCTGACATCGCTGAATCGGTGTGTGTGACACCGATCCAGCGATGTCTTCACTGGTAACCAGGGTAAACATCGGGTTACTAAGCGCAGGGCCGCGCTTAGTAACCCGATGTTTACCCTGGTTACCAGCGTAAATGTAAAAAAAAACAAACAGTACATACTCGCCTTCTGATGTCCGTCAGGTCCCTTGCCGGCTGCTTCCTGCTCTCACTGACTGCCGGCCGTACAGTGAGAAGTGAGAGCACAGCAGTGACGTCACCGCTGCGCTCTGCTCTCAGTGTACGGCGGCAATCAGTGAGAGCAGGAAGCAGCCGGCAAGGGACCTGGACACCGAAAGGCGAGTATGTAGTGTTTGTTTTTTTTGGTAACCAGGGTAAACATCGGGTTACTAAGCGCGGCCCTGCGCTTAGTAACCCGATGTTTACCCTGGTTACCCGGGTGCTGCAGGGGGACTTCGGCATCGTTGAAGACAGTTTCAACGATGCCGAAGTCGTTCCCCTGATCGTTGGTCGCTCGGGAGAGCTGTCTGTGTGACAGCTCCCCAGCGACCACACAGCGACTTACCAACGATCACGGCCAGGTCGTATCGCTGGTCGTGATCGTTGGTAAATCGCTTAGTGAGACGGGGCCTTAACCCTGGGCGGGTTTAGCAGCAACTTAAAGGAATAAAAGACAAACAGTAACTATTTACATTTTCATAAAGCAATAAAATCTTACTGGGGTTCTGCAGAAGGCGGCCTCTTATCCGGCCTCACCAGGCCAACAGATCGCCCCGGTGAGCCAGGACGCCGTTCCGGTCCCAGTAATGATAAAATCCCTCGCCGGGAGGTCCTCCTTGTCGGCAGGTGCACCCGTCCCTCCGGGGCACGGCAAGGCTGGGCTTCCCGGGGTTCCGCAGGGCCGGGCTCTGCTGCTTTCCCCACTGAATCAGCTCCTTCTGGTGTTCCGGCAGCAGCCTGGAGGGCAACGCATCGTTGGACACCTCGGGCAAACCAGCCCGTCTCGCCAGTGTCCCTCCTCCACCTCGTGTAAGTGACGGCGTCTCCCGGCTCCAGGTCACGATCGAGCCTCCCGCTGCAAGGCTCCACCTCCTCCCGATCCACGCGGACCTGCAGCGGCTCTCCAATTTCCTGAATCACCCCTCTTCCATACCGGGGGTTAAAGGCCACCACTACACCCCAGTGTGAGGACGGGATCTCTGGAGCGCTGGTCAAGTCAACCTGTTCCGCAGGCTGGGGTCGGCTCCTCCATGCGGCCATCAGACGCCGCAGATGTTCAGCATCTGGTGAAATCTTCAAGTCCGGCGTCGGTGACATGCCTCCAGCCACGGCCGGGTGGATGGCGACAGGGGACACTGGGGACAGACGAATCTCTGTGGGCTGGCCTAGCCGTGTAAGTACGTGGGCATCGGCCCTCAGCCGGCGGGCTAGCTGTCGGGCCTCGGCCGCAGCCACACGTTCTGCAGACAGCGGCAAAGGAGGTCGACCCATTGGTGGCTCTGTGAGGGTCAGGCCCCGCAGCGTTGGCATCTTGGAGGCTGTCTCGGGTTGCGCAGCCTCGGGCCGGACCGGGTCAGCTCCGCGTGGTGCTCCTGGTGTCGCCATCTTTATTTGTCCTCCAATGTCCTCTTTTCGCGGTCTCTTTCGTGGGCGGCCCCGTCCCCATGGTCTCCACCCTCCGACCAGGATCAGGAGGCGGACTTCGGCTGTTGACGGGCACGTCCTCAGGGCACAGAAATACTTAGACTGGGCGGCCATTGCTGTTCGCGCTCTCCAGCTTGTCTACGCCCACTCCACGCCCCTCTTCTCTTCCTGCGCTCTCCTCAGCGCTGCAATGGCGGCGGATTTTGGCGGCAAATGGCACAGCACAGTCTTTTCAATAAAGTACGGTTCAAGTACAGTAAATCACAGTCTCTAGGCACACATGACCTGATTCTTCAGGCTTAAGTAGATCCTGTTCGTGACGCCAAGTCTGCGGCGCGCCCCCACACCGCCGCAGGGCCGAGGGGATACCCGGAGCCGGGCCTCTGGGTCTCAGTCTCGGGGTTGTCACGGTGGCTAGACCCGGTCCGTGGCCCTGTCCGTCAGTGGGGGACGTCCGGTGTAATAGGTGGTAGTAATGATAGCGGTGGAGCGGTGCAGTTGTGGGGTGTAAGTCGCGGTAAATAACGAGGACACCAGGTTGCAGTCTCTTTACCTCTTTACTGGAGATCTCTGAGTCCTCAGTCCAGAACACGGTTCACCAGGCTACGCAAGTCCGGCCGGTCCAATGGCACCTCCAGAGTTCTCCTCTCAGGTGGAAATCTGTGCCTTCCTTCTAGCGCTATGTGTTGTAGTCCTTCCCTGCTGTGCTTACGGAAAGTAACCCCACAACGGTTGTGTCTGTTTCTTAAGTTCCCTCACAACTCGATTTGATGTTCCTCTGTAATCCACCCCTTCCCTGTATTCAGGTTGGAATGGCACCCGTTTGTCAGGTAGGCCTGGAGTTCTTCCGGGACCCTAGAGTCGCCCCTCTCCCGCAATTGCCCCCCAAGACTTCATAGGTGATATGTGGTAGACAGCCCGCCTGAGACCGACTGTCCTGCCGCTGTTTGGAGTATGGCTTGAAGCTGTATTCTAATCCACTCCCTCGGCGTTCCGGCCACCGGTATTGCGCCTCAGCAGGGTGCTGCCTCTTTCAACAAAACCCCTGCTGGTATTCTCCTTCTGCTTGATCTCGTTTCTCACTCAGCACAATCTGTCTCGCTTCTAGTCCTTTCCTTGAGTCCCGCCGCTTCCAGGAGCCTGCGCGGACCCGTTACGTTCTTTCAATGCCAAGCCTCTGCCAGGATCCCACCCCTGGCAGAGACCCTACAGTCTCTCCCTTCACAACACCCCCTGCCACAGGGTGTTGCTCCGTTCAATCCCATCAGCGTTCTCTCTAACTTTCTGCCTGACCCCCAGTTTACCCACTATGGTGGGGAGTGGCCTAATGAATAGCACCCTTAGCTCCCCCCGGAGGCCCAGCTGTGAAACATATTGGTGTCTGTGATACCTGATTGGAGGAACTCCTTCGGTGCCATCGAACGTACCATGGCTCCCCTTAGCGGCGAAGCCACAGTACTGCAACGACCAGAACTCTGGGGCGCTGCACCATTGTCCTATATTGGACAGGAACAAGAGGAGAACCTAGGATTAGAAGAGTGGGAAACCTTTCACTATAATATTCTTCCTCCTATAAATTGACATTTTTACCCAGTCGTCGGGGTCCCAGTTAGTGGTCAAAGACCCTTTTGTAATTCAGCTGCTCCATAAAAGTCACAGGCGGTTTCGCTGAAGCTGCATAGCCTATATGAAGCATCTCTGATACGGCTTGACCGCTATGTGGGTTACCAACAACGGCATGTATAGCCGAGCTCGGCTTCCTCTGGTGATACCTGCTGATCACCAGGGTTTGAGAAGCTGTTTCCACTGTAGTCAGCACAAGGGTATCTTCTGGAGACCACCACTACATACTGCTAATCCATCAATAGTACAGATCTCAGATTGCCAGCAATTCACTAGCACTGGAGAGTGTACAGCGCTCATCAGTAGATCTGATCAGATTCACATCAGAACATACTGACCATAACTTTACTACGGCTGAGCAGCCAAGACTGCAGAGTCTCCATAACCCTGCATCTCCTGTCCTCTCTATAAATAATCCCACCAAGGTCGCTGTATGCGTGAAATATGATAAGAATTCAACAGAACATTTTACTCCATGAACGCTGACACTGATGATGGCTGGGGGTACTGTACCTTTAATAGGACATGCACTATTGGTTTAGTGAGCAAAGCCAGGCCTGGAATAAACAGCATGGCCTGACGAGAAAATAAAGCCGCTAAGCCCCTGCGCTCTGTGTATTAATCCCTCCAGAGTCAGCTTATTAGTTCATATTAGGCTCACAGACCCTTCACCGTCACCGTGAGAAGAAAATGCAGCCCAGGCTGGGGGAGATCACGGCTCCGCTGTGAATCCATCGGCCACAGGCTCAACTGAACGAAAGCTTACTATAAAAAATACCGCCACACATACACAGATATACATCTCATATACCCACTGAATTGTAAAGTGCTGCAGAATGTTTGCACTAACAAAAGCTATTGTTATTTATTGTTATGAGATGCAATTCCTAAATCATTATCTTCTTAGTGTTGGGTGATTAGGACATCACAATGTCAGTGTTTTTACCTATTCCATGCACATGTGTGGCATCGGCTTTTATTATTGCAGTGTAGCTGGCACTCCTATAGGGATAATATGGGTGGTATCGTTATATACTCACGCTTTATCTGCCACCTCTTTTGGTTCTATCAGAGGTGTAACTTGAAGCTATAGGGATAATATGGGTGGTATCGTTATATACTCACGCTTTATCTGCCACCTCTTTCGGTTCTATCAGAGGTGTAACTTGAAGCTCACTGGCCCCAAAGCAAAATCTCCAACAGGGCCCCAACTATCACATGTCTGTGTTTAATGAATATTTGACAGCATTATGGCTTGCTCTTAAAGGGAATATGCCACCAGGTTTTTGCTCTGTAATCTGAGCAGCATAATGTAGGGGAAGAGACCCTGATTCCAGCAATGTCACTTATTGGGCTGCTGTGACGGGGTTTGCGACAGAGCAGAAAGAGACACCAGGCCGATAGACAATCCAACAAGATTTATTGGAACAGGGGACTGGGATAACACAAATGAAAGTAGTTTTGCAGCGTCTGTAAGTAGTCCACAATGAGTCCACAATGAATCCACACAAAGGGAGCAGATCCGGGGGTGCCACCCGACAATCCGACGCCAGGGAAATAGAAATAGTCCTTTAGTGAATTTAATGGCTCCAGCAGATTAGGGACACAACACAGTCCAATATGGCAGCTTTTAACCCTCCACACACGGGCACCAGGATCTCGCCTCAGCATAAGATCCCAGCCCTTCCCAAGTCACCCCACAACTGAATCAGCCAACACATGAGTCTATTGTTCGGTGTCCTGGGATCCACCCTTCCATGGGGAAGGGCTCCCCCACTGGTTGTTGACTCAAGCCTGATTACATGGCAGTTCAGAGACAAAGGCACTGTTACGCTACGTTCACATTTGCGGCCAGCGCCGCAGCGTCGGGCGCCGCAGCGGCGCCGCATGCGTCATGCGCCCCTATATTTAACATGGGGGCGCATGGACATGCGGCGCACTTGCGTTTTGCGCCGCATGCGTCGCTGCGGCGCCCGCGTTGGGGCGCAGAGGACGCAGCAAGTTGCATTTTTGCTGCGTCCAAATTCAATGAAAAAAACGACGCATGCGGCGCAAAACGCAGCGTTGTGCATGCGTTTTGCTGCGTTTTTGTTTGCGTTGTGCGCTGCGGCGCCGACGCTGCGGCGCACAACGCAAATGTGAACGTAGCCTTACAACCCCTTCCCCCCTCAATTTGTGTACGGACTAGTGACCTCTACAGGTCGCTTGTCAAGTACACGTAAATATGGCCGGCAAAACTCATGGCTCCTGGTTGGACAATCCATTAGCATTTGTGTCAACTGGCTCATCTTTATTGTATGGTGCAGTTGTAGACTTAAAGGCGGGCTCCATTTTACATCCTCTTTGACTTAAACTCTGCTTCCGGCACCCACAAATCAACATTGTAGTTCTCCCACATCATTTCCTAAGACAATATCTGCAGGCAGGCCCCTCATCACCCCAACCACGCATTGCTTGACCCCAAAGCCAAAGTCCAGTTCTACACTTGCTTTTGGGATATTCTTCCATTGGCCTCCAGCTAATTCAATGGTAATACCAGGTCCATGCTGTATTGCCTCTGGCTGAACCACTCTGGGACCAGCTATAGTGAGAAATGCCCCAGAGTCACAAAAGCCAATAACTCTCCGACCGTCCAGCATGACCTCCTGTACGTGCTTTCTTTGCGGATTAAAGGAACTTGTAGCTGTGGCCCGCACCCCATAAACCCCTAATGGTCGAACATGGGTTTCTGAGCTATTAGGCAAATCAATTTGTAGGGTTGGCACCTCTTCTTCCATTGTGTTTGGCTGCAAATAATTGATAGGCCGATTTGGTGCAGGGTCAATCCTCAATCGACCCTGAGGGCAGGTGTCTTGCAGATGCCCAGTCTGCCCACATCGGTAACAGCTGCGCTGCATCGCACTCCTTCCCATGTGCACTCTGGGGACGGAGGTAAGGGAACCTGGAGGCTGATATCTATGTGACTGTGCATGAGGTGGTTGTTGGGGTTGAAACCAATTTCTCCACTGTATAGCTGGGCAGGTGGCCTGTAGATGCCTGGGATGCCCACATCCATAACACATGTGCTCTACTACTTTCTCTACTTGTAGCACTTCAGAGGAAGAGGCAGGACTAGCTGGAAGGCGGGTCACATGGGTATCAACATGAGGTGGTGGTCTAGTGAGACAGCAAACTTTGGAGACTGAAGGTGGGTGCTGTGGTTAGTCTGTCTGGAGCTTCTAGCTGCTTCCACCATGCGCTGTCTCTCCTTAGCTGTGTGAATGGCCTCTCTCATCGTCTATGGTGGCCTCGTCCCCGAGCAATGCCATCTCCTCCTCGTACCACACAACCCACTGACTTTTTTGGGTATTTACCTGCAGCTCCTGTCTTTCCTCCCTTTGCTGTGGGAATCCTTATTTGTTATTCGGTTCCATCTTGCAGGTAAGCTCCTTCCAAAGCCTTAACTAGTTGGTCCTTGGTCAGTCCTTTATAGCAGATTCCTAATTCACGGGCCTTTGTTTGTAAACTCCCCACAGTCCAGTTCCTGTATCCTGAGGTTCCGGTTCCAAACATTGATGAGCCGCTGTCCTCCATTCCCCTCTGCTCTGACCCCACTGCTTGCCACCAGTTTGTGACGGGGTTTGCGACAGAGCAGAAAGAGACACCAGGCCGATAGACAATCCAACAAGATTTATTGGAACAGGGGACTGGGATAACACAAATGAAAGTAGTTCTGCAGCGTCCGTAAGTAGTCCACAATGAATCCACACAAAGGGAGCAGATCCGGGGGCGCCACCCGACAATCCGACGCCAGGGAAATAGAAATAGTCCTTTAGTGAATTCAATGGCTCCAGCAGATTAGGGACACAACACAGTCCAATATGGCAGCTTTTAACCCTCCACACACGGGCACCAGGATCTCGCCTCAGCATAAGATCCCAGCCCTTCCCAAGTCACCTCACAACTGAATCAGCCAACACATGAGTCTATTGTTCGGTGTCCTGGGATCCACCCTTCCATGGGGAAGGGCTCCCCCACTGGTTGTTGACTCAAGCCTGATTACATGGCAGTTCAGAGACAAAGGCCGGGGGAGGGACATGCTGTTACAGCTGCTTGGTGCAGTTTTGATAAAATCACTTTTCTCCATTCTAGATCTATCCGTTCTCTGAATGCTGAGCCCGGCATAACCCCGCCCTCATCACTGATTGGTGGCATTCTGTGTACGCAGTACTTTGATTGGTGGGGTAATAAAGCACTCATAAATATGAAGGACTACATTGCACGAGACAACTAGTCCTCTAGTGATAATCTCCTGCAGATAAAACACTGATTTTATTGAAACTGCAACAAGCAGCCCAGTAAGTAAGACCTAGCTAGAATAAGGTTCTCTGCCCCTACATCATGCTGTTCTCAGATGAAATAACAAAAACCTGCTGACAGATTCCCTCTAAAAGTTGGCACCTACTGGTGCCGTTGTGATGAATAAACAGAACTTCTTATGTCCATTAGATGAATTTTCTCTTTGATGTATGAAATGATGAAGCTCGCATGGAATTGTGTGGCATCCTTGGCATTTCTCTGTGAATACATTGGGAAGTACAAGTTGTTGTAAACTGTAGATGTCACTGGGTTATCTTTCAATTCCTGTGATGTACACATATGATGGTGAACCTGCTAACTTGGCATATCAGTGAACTGCTCTTAAACCCAAATTTGTTGTTCCTATAAACTGTTATATGAACACAGGAAGCTCGTGAGTCCAAACGTATCCAGAGTAGTGTGACAATATAGCAACAAAGTGGAGTTGGTGGTGATTCAGCAGCTGCAGGGAGGAGGGACACTGAGGAGCTGTCACAGGCCAGGTGGGTGGAGATTCAGCAGCTGCAGGGAAGAGGGACACTGAGGAGCTTCCAATAAGGCTGAGTGGGTGGTGATTCAGCAGCTGTAGGGAGGAAGAACACTGAGGAGCTGTCATAGGCTGGGTGGGTGGAGATTCAGCAGCTGCAGGGAGGAAGGACACTGTCACAGGCCGGGTGAGTGGAGATTCAGCAGCTGCAGGGAGGAAGAACACTGAGGAGCTGTCACAGGCCGGGTGGGTGGAGATTCAGCAGCTGCAGGGAAGAGGGACACTGAGGAGCTTCCAATAAGGCTGAGTGAGTGGCGATTCAGCAGCTGCTGGGAGGGAAGAACACTGTCACAGGCTGGGTGGGTGGAGATTCAGCAGCTGCAGGGAGGAAGAACACTGAGGAGCTGTCACAGGCCGGGTGGGTGGAGACTCAGCAGCTGCAGGAAGAACACTGAGGAGCTGTCACAGGCCGGGTGGGTGGATATTCAGCAGCTGCAGGGAGGAGGAACATTGACAAGCTTTTGAGCAGGTTGGGTGGGTGAAGATTCGGCAGCTGCAGGCAGGAAGGAAACTGAGGAGCTGTCAGGGTGGATGGAGAGTCAGAAGTTGCAGGGAGGAGGGACACTGAGGAGCTGTCACAGGCCGGTTGGGTGGAGATTCAGCAGCTGCAGGGAAGAGGAACACTGAGGAGTTAGGTGAGCAGAGATTGAGTTGAACTTTCAAAAGGATTATACAGCCATTCTGATTTTGAATATCACAGTAAATATATCAGTCTCATCAGGTCTAAGATCTATATAATATAGTATGCATTTAGTATTGTGAAATCTGGCAACAGATCTGCTGCTTTTAATAAATGGTTGCATATTTAGTGATTCTTAAAAAGGATGGTGGGTGCATCCTAAAACCCGCTGTGGGTACCAAAACAGATTGTCCTGCTCCTGATTTATGAACAAAGGTGTATAAAGTTTTTCTTTTACTCAATATGTTGATGACCTTTTATGTTGGAGTAAGCAGGTTCCTCCTATTTGTTTCCCAGTGAAGCTGGGTACTGTCAGCGGACAGATCAGACAGGCATCCCATGAGTCAGCAATGACAGGAGCCAGCTGGTAGTTTCCACCAGGAGCGGATTAGATGTGCAGCTCTGGGGCTGGATACAAATCCAATCCTTTTTGCCTGACTGGTATGAGGGGGAGAGGCTGGTGCTGGCTCCACGCTGCGCCCATCTCTGCCTCTCTTCTGCTTCTCCCTCTCCCCAATGCCTGTGATCACACCATGAGAAGGAGAACTGCGGCAGCCATCTGGAGTGCGCTCTGTCTTCTTGCAGGTAAATGAGACTTTATCCTGGAGGTGAGGACCACAGGCGCCATATGGGCTCTGATCAAGGGAGACCTAGAGGTCAGGGCAAAACTAGTGGGAAAAGTCTACTTGTAGCTCCTTCATATTCCGGTTAGGATCATGTGGGCAACTTGGTAAATCTGAAACGCGTCTATTGTAAAAATTTATTATACTTGTTTTTTATGGCCTAGAATTGTGGACAACTTTACGGTAGATTAAACGCTTTCTAAACTTGTGCAATTGGAGAGAAAAGTTGAACTTGATGGTCCTGCGTCTTTTTTTTAACCTACTGTATGTAATATATTTACAAGCTGAAAACTCTAATCGATGGTCATCAGAGTCCACAGATCTGCAGTGTAGTATTAGATTTACGGGGGATTATATGGACTTTTATAAGAATTATAGATGTTACGTCCAATATTACAATGTGTATCATTTAGTCAGAATTGTCGATTTGACACACTCCTTTACGGTGGCTTTTCTATACAATCATGCTGTTCCCTGAAATATTGGATTTATTGGTGCATTATGTGGATGGTGTAATGATGGAGATGGGGTAAAATCCTGATTCAGATGTGCACTATTGCAGTGCTCTGTTTACTATGTAGATACAATGTATACACAATCAATCTACTTGTGCTGAAGGTTGCCAGGGCATCCTGGGAGTAGTAGTTTCACAACAGCTGGTGTGCCGCAGGTTACTGATCCCTGGAAAAGCCTATGGGAGAGAAAATCAATTTAAGCTTTTCACTGATCCATAATTGGTTTAGCCAAATTGTCATCGTCAATCTGCATCTGCGGTAATTCATTAGCGTGCAAAATCTAATCAGACAGTAATTACTGCTCAGATCTGGTTGGAAGATGCACTTTTTGTTTTATATTTCGGTTTTAAAAACCTCTAATTGTGAATGTAAGGAGGATGAGAGTTGTTGTTGTATTTAATGGGAGTTTTGTTGTGGGGATAGTAATCTATTTAATTTCATTAATCTATTTAATCTATTTCCTTGGAGCCAGCGCTGCCTGGTACTGCCCTGTGCATTGTGTTTGTCTCCAGTAATGGAAGGCTTGTGTCAGTTCTGGGAAGAATGCGCCACATTCCTGTGTGCGATCACTCCTGATGAACATGAAAAAGAAATTCTGGGGGAGTTAAAGCAGAAGAAATGAGATTCAGGGATGAGGGGCATCTCCTTGGTGTAGGGTGTAACTAGAAGCTCAGGTTTTTTGTTCCCACAGAAAAATCCACGTAAAAAAAAAAATCTTCAAACTTTTTATTTTCTTTTGTTAATGTTTTTGTGTATGTTCCTATTGAAAAAAATCAGCAAATTTCATCGCTGAATCAAGCAGAAATACCTAAAGAATTGGCATGCTACTTCTAATTCCACATGGAAAAAAACACAGGCTCGTTTTCCCATTCAATTAAGCTATATTCACACTGAGGTTTTTTATGTGGATTTTGAAGCAGTTTTTTTTTTAATAAGAATTTTGAAGCAGATCTATATGAACATACCCTTACATATGTGCACAGGTGAGTTTCTCCTCCAAAAACTCAGCAAAAAGGCTCAAAGTTTTTCCAGGAGGATTTGGAAAGTTCCAAAAATTCCTTTAAAAACTAAGTGTGCACGTACCCTAATTATACTCAGGTGTCGGTAACCTGCGACTCTATGGGTGTTGTAAACCTACAACTCCCAACATGGCCTAATATGCTGGTTGTGTAGCCTCACAACAGCTGGAATGCTGCAGTTTTCTGACCCATGTTCCAACCAGACTGTGCCAATTCCAAAATGAGTAACAATAATAAATACTTTAGGGGTGGCCCACCATAACAATTTATCACCTCTGCACTGAACAGGAGATAAGCTGCTGATTGATGGTGGTCCAGACTCAGAGCTCCATTGTCTATTATGGCGACACAGATAAATTAGCGCTGCACCTGGTGGTCTCCACCAGTCCTATTGAACAATGAACGGAGGAGTACTGGTGTACAAAAATTCTTCATTTTCCAAATGTGAAATCATCCCTCCATTCAAACAGATCTGTTCTTGTGGATTAAGAGGGTTTCAGAGGTCAGACCATCAGTGATCAGGAAATTATCAGCTGTCCTGTGGAGAGGTGGTAAGTTGTTTAGTTATGGTTAGCCAAACCCTAAAGTTTTTACATTTGTTGTTAATTTTATCATTTTCATGTCCTACGACTTGGGAATCATACATCATTGTATTGTAGTTGTTACACTGCTAGGCAATACGGTTTGCCTTTTAGAAGGTTGTCCTGTCTCTCTCCCTGCCTTTCTCCCAAGCTCTGATGTCAGTAACTCCTCTCTTCCTCTTCCTCATTCTGAGTATGTCAGCCATGTTAAGAAGCTCATGTTTTACATCTCTGGTTCAGAATCTTCTTTTTTAATTAATGTATTTATGCATAACTACAAGAATTCAGCTTGAAAATAAAACTTCTGAAATCTTCATATGGACCTCTGTAGTCGAGTCAGTGCAGCGCCCCAGAGTCCTGGTCGTTGCAGTACTGTTGCTCCGACACTAAGGGGGGCTATGGTACGTCTGATGGCACTGAAGGAGTTCATCTGACCAGGTATCACAGACACCAATACATTTCACAGTCTGGCCTCCAGGGGGAGCTAAGGGTTCTATTTAGTAGGCCACTCCTCACAATCTGGTAAAACTGGGGGTTAGGCAGGAAGTTAGAGAGAAAGCTGACTGGGTTGGAACCAGGCAACACCTTGTGGCAGAGGGTGTTGTAGGGGAAGATTCAGAGGGGTCCCTGTCAGGGGTGGGATCCTGACAGAGGCCTAGCAACCAGAGAGAACGTTACGGGACCGTGCCTGCACGATATAGCGGCGGTACCCCAAGAAAGGACAAGAAGCGAGGTTTATTGTGCTGAATGAGAAACGAGATCAACGCAACAAGGAGAATACCAGTAGGAGTCGTGCTGTAAGATGAGGCAACATCCTATTGAGACGCATAACCGGTGGCCGGAACGCCGAGGAAGTATAGAGCTCCAAGCCAAACTTCAAACCTACGGCAGGACAGTCAGTTACAGGCGGGCTGTCTCACCCAGACCCAGGAAGACACAGGGGGGTAACAACAGGAGTGGGGCGACGCTGGAGTCCCGGAAGAGCTCCGAGCCTCCCCGTCATACGGGTGCGTCCTAACCGTAAGATCAGGGGGACGTAGAGGGAGAACATCAGGAACGAGTTGTGAGGGAACGCGAGAAACAGACACAACAGTTGTGGGCTACTATTCCGTAAGCACAGCAGGGGAGGACCACAACACAAGCGCAGGAAGGTAGGCACAGATTTCCACCTGCAAAGGGAACTCTGGAGGTGCCATCGGACCGGCCGGACTTGCGCAGCCCTGTTAACCGTATTCTGGATTGAGGACTCAGAAGCCTTCAGTAAAGAGGTAAAGAGACTGCAACCTGGTGTCCTCGTTATTGACCGCGACCGGCACTACACCGCACCATAACATCAGCACCATTCCACCACCTTTCATTGTGCGCCCCTCAGCAGGGTCACGGACCGGGTCTAGCAACCGTGACAACCCCAGAGCAGAGACTCAGAGGCCCGGTACCGGGTACCCCTCGGCCCTGCGACAGTGGGGGCGCTGCAATAAGCTATCTGATTAATCTTTGTGTGAGTACTAGTACATAGAGACGTCAATAGAAACCGTGTCTCAAGAGCCCCACTCTCGCAGCCTAGTTATGGAGTTAGAATAATAATCTATATATATAATTGTCTAAGGGTTTTTCCGTCTGTCTGTCTGTCTGTCTGTCTTTCTGTCTGTCTGTCTGTCTGTCTTTCTGTCTGTCTGTCTGTCCTGGAAATCCCGCGTCTCTGATTGGTCGAGGCCTGGCAGCCTCGAC
Source organism: Ranitomeya variabilis (assembly GCF_051348905.1). Taxonomy (NCBI): domain Eukaryota; kingdom Metazoa; phylum Chordata; class Amphibia; order Anura; family Dendrobatidae; genus Ranitomeya; species Ranitomeya variabilis. The sequence continues at coordinate 208,924,028 of NC_135233.1, forward strand.
CAATCAGCGACGGGCACAGTATCGACGTAGATGTCATAATGGTTGCCATGGCGACGATGATGTCATAAAGGTTGCCTCGACCAATCAACGACGAGCACAGTCTGCCGCGAATTCTGGAATCATCATTGTCCATATAATACGGGGACATGCATATTCTAGAATACCCGATGCTTTAGAATCGGGCCACAGTCTAGTGGTTATATAATTTGACATACACTTGGTAGAACAGGGGGTCCGCAACCTAAATTGTTCCAGCATTTCAGGGCATACAGGGAACAGCTAGGATGCGGTCAGTGGGATGTCATCCATATCCAACTTGCCTCCCGATGCAGAATTCAGTAGTACCCAAATAAAATTTTACTGATGTGAGCAGGAGCACTGGTCTTGCATGGTGCCACCCACTGAGCACTTGCAATCTAATTTGTGTGTAGCAATCAAGGCTGTGGGTGGGGTTATACAGAGCTCAGCATTCAGAAGAGAACTGCTAGCTCTTCAGCAGAGAAAACTAACTTTATCAAAAGTGCAGCAAGCAGCTCAGTAAGTGACACATCACTGGAATCGGGGTCTGTGCCCCTCTATCATGTTGCTTTCAGATGGGGTAGCAAAAACTGCTGGCAGATTCCCATTAGGTTTCTAGTATACAATTTTGCTCACTTAGATCAGCCTCTGGAACATTGGCTCCTATGTTTTTGCGCATACATATCACAATCGCCCATATTGTATTTGTACACACGTCTGAGCTCATTTAGCAGCTAAGGCTGCTTTCACACTAGCGTCGGCACGGGGCCGTCGCACCGACGTACCGACGCATACTGTGAAAAAAATGCCCGACGTGGGCAGCGGAAGCAGTCTTACCACGCTTCCGCTGCCCCATTGCAAGGTCCGAGGAGGAGGGGGCGGAGTTTCGGCCGCACATGCGTGGTCGAAAATGGCGGTCTCAACGCACAAAAAAAGTTGCATGTAACTTTTTTTGTGGCGGCGGTCCGCCAAAACACGACGCAACCGTCGCACGTGTGGCACTGCGTCGCAATGCGTCGCTAATAAAAGTCTATGGAAAAAACGCATCCAGCGGGCAACTTTGCAGGATGCGTTTTTTCTCCTCAACGACGCATTGCGACGTGCAGTGCCCGACGCTAGTGTGAAAGTAGCCTAAAACGCCCGGTGTAATCTAAAGGGCTCCATATATTACACACAGGTAGGGCTCCAACATAGCGAATATATATAGCTGAATAATTTGACAAGGGGACTTCAGCCATCTCCATACTCCAATCCTTTATTGGGCCTCAATCTTAAGGCTCATTCAGATGTCCGTGCAAATAGGTTCTAGATCGAACCGCAATGCATGGACTGGCTGCGGCTCTCCAAACCTGAGCTTCACAGCCTTATGTAAATACATGGAGCTGTCACGCTTGGGTCAGGAGACTTGCGGCCAGTCCATGCATTAGAGGTCCAATCTCAAACCAATTGCCCGGACATCTGAATTAAGCCCCACAGCCAATGTTGTTTAATCTACAGCCACAGCGGCCCTGGGTCTCCTGAGCCATCTCTTTCATATCCATATCTGAAGGAGTTGGCTCAGGTTAGAATTTCCAGCGGTTGGGCCGGGTCTTCCAATACTAGAAGGGTCTGTGTTTTACGGATGTATGACATTGGCTTTAGAGTAGGTTCACACATGGCAGATTATTTGCAGAACTTTCTGTTCTATGCCGATAAATGTGGTTTGCAGAAAGACAAACGTCTAAGGCTAAGTTCACACTGGGCGTTTTTGCTGCATTTTTGGTAGTGATTTTTATGCTAATGTTCAGCTGCATTTGACAGTACCAGCTATGTCTATGGGATTTCAGAAATCTCATGCACACATCTTGTTTTTTTGTCATCAGTTTTTTGTTTTTTTTTGGACATGGAGCATGTCTCTTCTTTCAGCGTTTTTTCAGCATTTTTTAACCAATAGATTGAATGGAAAAAACACATGAAAAAACACACCAAATCTGCACCAAAAACAAAGTGAAACCAGCGTTTTTGTTGCAGCATCTTTTCTGCCTAGCGCTCAGGCTTTGCTGCAGAAAAAAACACAACAAAAGGGCCCAGTGTGAACTTAGCCTAAATGGGGCTGTGTCTGTAACCTGCGCATGTAATAAATAATTTTCCACATCTACAGAGATAGTAGTTAGACTGTAAGTCCATAGTCATTTATTTCGAACCTCTGTACTCATCTAGTAGAAAAATAATGTATGTGAAAATCGGATAGTTCTTGTATTTAAAAAGCTGTGGATTTTAAGTTTTGTAAAATAAATGTGCAACAAAATCTATAGGAGTGGATTCACAGCCACAATCTGCAATAGCTCACCAGTAGGCACCATATTTTCCACGGCAATTTCTTCTCCTGAAGCCTCCTCTAAATATTAGGATAAAACTATCTTTGTTTGTACATAGATGGTAGATGCAATTCATAAAGACAGAAACAAACCACGGATGAGTTTTTCTTTTTCAGGTATTGGTCATAAAGTGTTGAAATATTCAGGTGATGTATAAATATTGTATCAGGGAAAATAGTTGGTGATGGTTGATGCCACTGTGTAAAATAAAGAATTAAATTTAGAAAAATGACATGGGCTCCAGCGTAATTTTCATAACCAGCAGAGGGAAAGCCAAGGGCTGATGTTAAGGCTAGGGGCACACGTTACAGATTGTATGCGTTTTTGCCATGTTTTTTCGCCGCAAAATCACGGCGAAAACGCATACACAACACAGCCCATTGAATTCAATGGGATTCTGCAATGCTGTGCTGATGTTGTGGATTTTTCCGCGGCAGAATCGCATTGAGGAAAATACGCAGCATGCTCATTCTTTGTGCGTAATCGCGGTGATTCCGCACACAGGAATGCATTGATCCACTTACTTCCTGCATGTGGCTATGCCCACCATGCGGGAAATAAGCGGATCATGTGCAGATGGTACCCAGGTGTGGAGGAGAGGAGACTCTCCTCCAGGCTCTGGGTACCATATCCCTGTTAAAAAAAATAATAATAATTAAAATAAAAAATAGTTATATACTCACCTTCCGGTGGCCCCGGAATCCAGCCCAGGCCTTAGCGATGCTCCCGGCAGCTCCCGTTCCTAGTAATGCCTTGCGACAATGACCTGTGATGACATAGCGGTCTCACGTTATGCTACGTCATCTGGGGTCATTGTCTGTGATGATAATGTATAATATGATTTTTAGTTGTCCCTGTTAGCACACATATTGTGGGCTCTGGCCATCCTTCTCTCTTTGTTTCTGCTGTGTGTGTGTATGAATCCCAAATCCCTCATAGCCCCCACCTCAAGAATTTTACGACTTCTGTAGCTGCAATACACAATTCTCTCATCTAGTAACAGCTGAAACTGGTCTAGTTTCTCTCAGAAGATATTCAATTCTTTGTTCTATTATAATAAGATATTGGGCCACCGATTTAGGCTAGAAAAATAAGGAGTATATATTGCTAACTTCCATCGGTAGATCTGTCAACCATTGTAACCACTAGCAGCTAAACACAACGAGTAAAAAGTACGGATTTATCCAGAACCGTGTGGAACAACTAGGACGAATTTGGTATCAACAGAGAGCTAATTTTAATACAAGATTAATGATGGGTGTGCTGTGATTCTGACATGTTCTCAAGCTAAGATATGAGAATTATAAGTTTTGTTGGTTAAAAACTGTACATCTGAGGAAGAGAGGGCAATGGTAACTCAGCCCCTTTCGTGATGTCACAAGCCTGCAGGTATAAGTGACTGCCAGTGAGCCCAACCTTCAGTCTTGCCTGAGGAGCTGTTATTGTCAGACCTTCTCATGAATTGGGACATTTGGGGCTCCGCCTACCAACCTGCTTTGCCTGAAATGATCTGAGCACATGTGAGTTTTCTTTCTTCTTTAATCCATGTTATTTTATAATTGCTTTGTACATACGTTAAATTGTCTCATATTGTAACATCTTTATATGCCTTTTATAAACACTGGCTATTCTTTTATGGAGTAAAATATATAAAATACTAGCTGTGTTCTCCTGCTCTAAAACGTACCCTAAGTCTTCTGAAGTTGATTACGCTACTGAATTGGGTTGGCTTCGGACCCTGTTAATCGGAGCTGGTGGCAGCATACTTGTTTTGTGCACTTGAGAGTCGTTGTGGCGACGGCGGCCTTGATAATTATTGTTCCTGCCAGAGTGGGAGTAGTTATATCGCCCTCGCTGCAGTGTGCCCCATAGCCAGTACATAGCAGGTAGCCTTTCTGGGGACTAATTACCCTAGGTGCAGTGCCTAGACTGATCTGAGGGTAAGGAGGGCGCCAGAGAGCTGCAAAGTCCAAATCGGAACTGGAAAGCGGGATATACATAAATCCCTGCAGTTTGCGATATTGTAGCAGCAGTGGGATAACTAAAATAAGCCCCTGCGGTAAATTGATAGGTCAATAGCCTTTGTTTGTGTTTTCATCACATTGTAGCAGTGGAGGGATAACTAAGATAAGCCCCCTGCACATGTGACAGCTGTGTGCTGGAAAAGGTCACCCCCGTATCGTGACATACTGGTGACCGCCACGGTGGGATCCGTGACATTGTTGCAAGGCATTACTGGGAACGGGAGCTGCCGGGACCATTGCAAGGAGCGGGAAGGCTGCAGGGGCCACCGGAAGGTGAGAATATGACGATTTTTTTTTTTTGATTATTTTTTAACATTATATCTTTTTACTATTGATGCTGCATAGGCAACATCAATAGTAAAAAGTTGGTCACACTTGTCAAACACTATGTTTGACAAGTATGACCAACCGGTCAATCAGTTTTCCAAGCAATGCTACAGATCACTTGGAAAATGCTAGCATTCTGCAAGCTAATTACGCTTGCAAAATGCTAGTGTTTAGTGGGAATACGCATGCCAATTCTGCATGCATTTTACCTGTAGCAGGGAATTGCAGAATTGCAGCGGAAATTTCCGCGGTAATTCTGTAACGTGTGCACATAGCCTAATAACACAGGTCAACAAAAAAAAATTTTTTTTCTGGTGTCCAAAATATTTTAATGAATTTGGGGTATTTTTGGGGTGCTGATTCTGAATATGCTATCAGTTTTGCCAGATGGGCTCAAGTTTTTGACATTTTTGGTATCTTATTTATAGCACTTGTTGGTAAATGCGACGCATCATCTCATTAATTTCTTTGGATTAGTACTTGAACTGAGCAGTTCTCAATATAGTTTTGTGTTAATTAGTGTTCTAAAAGTTTGTTCATAGCTTGATTTTTGCACTAACTTTATGTTGTTGTCTGTTTTCCAGTGAAAAGCATGAACTCATCAAGAAGAAGTTGTCTTAACGATCCAGACTCATTCTGTTACATTTGTGGTGAATACACACTGCCAAAACATAGAAGAAACATAACAGACTTCGTAAAAAAAAGTGTATTTTGCCTATTTTGGGGTTATGCTTGGGGACCAAGACAAGTTTTGGGCACCACACATAGTGTGCAAAGCATGTATCGAATTATTACGAAAATGGAGCAAAGGACAAAGAAAAAGCTTCAAATTTGGTGTTCCAATGGTGTGGAGAGAGCCAAAAAATCATCATGATGACTGTTATTTCTGTGCAGTGCAAGTGCAAGGATTCAATAAGCATAAGAAACGAAAATGGGAGTAACATGGAATCTGCAAGAAGGCCTGTCCCTCATTGTGAAGATGTGCCTGTACCTGTGTTTACCATAAATAACAGTCATCATGATGATTTTTTGGCTCTCTCCACACCATTGGAACACCAAATTTGAAGCTTTTTCTTTGTCCTTTGCTCCATTTTCGTAATAGTTCGATACATGCTTTGCACACTATGTGTGGTGCCCAAAACTTGTCTTGGTCCCCAAGCATAACCCCAAAATAGGCAAAATACACTTTTTTTTTACGAAGTCTGTTATGTTTCTTCTATGTTTTGGCAGTGTGTATTCACCACAAATGTAACAGAATGAGTCTGGATCGTTAAGACAACTTCTTCTTGATGAGTTCATGCTTTTCACTGGAAAACAGACAACAACATAAAGTTAGTGCAAAAATCAAGCTATGAACAAACTTTTAGAACACTAATTAACACAAAACTATATTGAGAACTGCTCAGTTCAAGTACTAATCCAAAGAAATTAATGAGATGATGCGTCGCATTTACCAACAAGTGCTATAAATAAGATACCAAAAATCTAAAAAACTTGAGCCAATCTGGCAAAACTGATGACATATTCAGAATCAGCACCCCAAAAATACCCTAAATTCGATGAAATATCTTTGGCACCAAAAATGCTGTTGACCAGTGTAATACGGGAAAAGGGACAATGTACCAAAAGGTTCCCAGGCTATTAATAACTGTTCACAGCTGTTTGCTTAGCCGTTATTGGTAAATTTCTGGGGACCCCAGAAAAAAAATTACATGCGGTCCCCCCTATAAATTCAAATTCAAGCCAGCAAAGTCTAAGCAGACAGCTGAGGGTTTGTATTAATAGTCTGAGAAGGGGTAAGAGATATTTAACCCCCCTCCTAGGCTACCAACATTGTCCCTCAACTGCCCCAAAAATGGTGCATCCATAATATGTGCCAAATCTGGCACTTAGCCTCGCTCTTCCCACTTGCCTTGTAGTGGTGGCTAGTGGGGGAATATTTGTGGGGTTGATGTTAGCTTTGTATTATCAGAGGACATCAAGCCCAGGGATTAGAAATGGAGAGGCATCTATTACTAACCCCTTAGTAAGTTTTGAAATAAACACACAGCAATAATAAAATCCTTTATTTGAAATAAAACCAAACACCCTGTTTACACATTTATTTAAAAAAACAAAACAAAGAAACTTACCTTGACGACTAATCCTTTGAAGCCCATGTCCCCTGTAAAAAATTAAGAATTTAAAAAAATAATAAACAACCATGTCCCTCATCTGTTGGACATGAAGATAATTCTCTGATGCTCATGTCCCCTGTAAAAAATAAATAAATAAAAAAATAAACAACCTTATCCCTCACCTGTCCAACGTGAAGATAATCCATACTGTGCCATGCCGTAATCCAGCTCTGCGACATCTGGTTTGCAAACTGAGCGGTGGCGTGATGCGACCATTCAGGCTGAAAACCATTTGACATTGAAGTGCTGCGGGTGCAGCTTTAGTGATGAGCTGTGACATCAAAGAGGTTACCGTCATTAACTTAAGCTGTATTCCCATGGGAAGCTCACTGTGAGTGCAGGCAAATTACATAAAGTCCTATGCCCTCCGGTTCTGCCATGCGAACTGGAGTACAACACTGCCTCGGGCTCCCGGTTCCCAGTTCCTGCGCTTCGGCTCCGAGGGTGCCCGGTCACAGTTCCCCTCTGAGCCCCTTTCCTTCTCCTGTTGCTTCTTTCCTCTGATGCTTCACTACATTCAACCCCTCGGGTTATTTTCCTGTCCTGACTGCACGGCTCCACTGTCTGCTCTCACTCCTCAGTGTCTCTGAACAACTGACTGAGTCCTCCTCCAAACCAGAATACTTAAAGTTAGGGAAGCTCCCCTGAATCCCGGTTCAGAGCTCCCCCTTCTGGCCTGAATTCAGAATGTGTTGTATGTAGATGCATTGCCTTGTAAAGGGAATCCTCCTTGCCTCCAATCATGATATCGCCCTCCCCGAAAGGAAGGCAGCATCACTGTAACAACCTGGGGTGTTACACTAACAGTGATCTCATTGAGGTCACCACAGTTCATTGTCCGGGCTCACAGTGAACTGCCCATGGGTACGCATCATACAATATATATAATGTTTGGGTAATTAAGACTTTCCTCGGATTTTCAGATTGCACCATATAGAGTTGTTTCATAAGAACAACACTGTAGATGCTGGCTAATGCACTCATTAAAGAATCATCTTGAAAACACAAATGTTTGGACTTCTATTATCTACTAATTTTAAGATTCAAGATATAGTATGCCTTAGGTGGCAATCTCGCATGCGTGTTTCAATGTCCATGTACGGACAGTGATGGGCTGTGGGTCTCATAACCTAAATGCCACAGCCTCACATACCCCTGATTTCAGGACAGGAGGCCCACTGCCGGTCTGTTCTCTGACCACGACACACAGATGCCTTAGATTCAGTAGTAAGAAGTAGGGTTGCTAATAATGGGGGCACAGCAGATTACTATTTTAGGAAGGAGAGAGGTGTTACAAAGTAAAATAATGGCTGCTTTTTTTCTACTAGACTTTGTAAGGGGGAAATATTTTTTTTTTAGAAACAGAGTTGAACGCGGTAACCTTTTGTTAGGTCTCCAACATAAGGAAGAAAGTTTTTGCAAGAAACCTTTTATACTAGTCCAATCAATTAAATTAAGTCAACTAAATTTAAAATAAATGATATGAAGGTTGCTGTACACATTGGATGATCATCAACTCTATCACCGCAGTTTTAGAGAGACCAGCCAACCATGTTGTGTGTTTGGGGAACAGTTGGAACACCTCCATTGTAGTTGAACTTCAGCATGTCAACCCTTTCTGTTCAAGGACTTAAGCAGCCAGGAAATGGTGCCTGGCAGCGACTCCTCTCCCAAGCAGCACCTCTGCCCTTTGTAAGGAAACCGGTATTTTCAATTACATAATGGTCTACATGGGTTTCTGATTTCATCTCAAGTAGAGATGAGTGAACTGAACACAAATTTCGGGTTCGTACCAGACAGTGTGCAGTGCTAAACGTCGAACACTGACTTCTACCGCAAGTCCATTGTAATGTTCATTGTTCTGTGTGATGTGTTCGGCAGTAGAGAGAAAGGGAGATGATCCAGTTCAAAAGTTTGGGTCCTCACTGTTTTCAGTGGGGTTCATGTGCAGTTCTAGTACCTGGACCAAACTTTGGAATAAAGTTTGAGTCATATACAGAACTTGGACTTTCACGGGTCCTCACATCCCTTAGCCAAAGCTCTAAAGGCATACCAATGTAGGAAGAAAGCATTTTATTTTGTGAGCTCCATTAGAGATGGGCATTGTGTGATGACAATCTCTCTACAGACCTGCAGAATATGTTGGCACTATATAAGAAACTGGAAATAGTTTGGGCCATATTTTTATTTTTTTGCTTTTTCTTATACAGCGGAATAATGGTGGCTTCGATCATACATGTAACTGAATTCTTCTTGTTTGTGGTTTAGTACAACATAACCAGCTATATATGGATTTTGGTTGATTTGGGTTACAAAGCTCTTTAGACTAGTGTCTACATGTGTTTCTTAGGCCTGACTTTGTGGGCTGCGTCTGATTTTCCCCATGCCCTTGTTGTTACTGTATTACAGATAACTTAGAATTTCATTAAAGTTGGATTAACTTTTGCTTGAAAAGATTTTCTGTATACCAGCCTAGACCAGAGTGAGGCATTCTTTGCCCCCTCATCAGAACTGTGATGTCCCTACCTCCTCCCAAATCCTCCATAAACATAACCTGCATATTTACTGGGGATCACATTTATTTTTCTGGCTCGCCGGTCAGTACAAACCTTGCTAAATGTGCCACGTGTCATGTTTATCAGATTATTAGGGTAATCTGCACAAAGCTGAAACAGTGTGGGCCAGGATGGATGACAAAATATGATCTAGAGTAAAATGGAACAAGATATAATTAGCTGATGGTACATCTAACATTTGGGTCGGTTGATTATAGAAGCTTCTCCTACTTTATTTTTTATGGATTTCGGAAATAAAATAAGATGCTGTATCAGAGCTGAGTTCTTGTAATATGAGGCAGTAGTGCAGATGAGGGGTCTTCAGAGCCCTGGTTCTCAGGATAGGTGGGGGTTGCAGCAATCGGGAAGGTATGTCACCAGTAACATTATAAATAGGAGCTCTGTATTTAGTGTCAGTGTATAGGTAGTACAGTAATCACCAGTGTCCTTATACACAGGAGCTCTGTATATAGTGTACAAGTAATACAATGATCACCAGTGACATAAACAGGAGCTCTGTGTCAATACAAAAATGCCCAGACTCATATTAATCAGTAAGCCAAGTAATACAGTGATCACCAGTGAAGTTGGAGCGCCCCCATGGGGCCGTGGGGTACTCGGTATCGGGTCCTGCGGTTCACAGGGGGATGTCACGGTGGCTGACCCGGTCCGTGGCCCTGGGACGTCCGTGTAAAGGGAAAGGTCTTTAAAGGGATAAAGTTTGTGTTCGTGACGCCACCTGTGGTATTCGGTCAGGGTGACCGACGCCGCTTTAAGGGGTCCGCTGGGGTGATGTTATGGCAGCTAGATGGTATACCCTCCCACAGGTGAAGTATGTCCCTAGGGATTCCCGGTGTGTAGATGGTGGATGGTGAGAGGCACAGAGAAGAACGAGGACACAAGGTTGCAGTCTCTTTACCTTTACTGAAGACTTCAGCATCCACAGTCCCGGGCACCAGATCACAGGGCAGGCAGAGTCTGGCCGGTTTGGAGGCAAGTCCAGAGTCCCCTTGTCCAGGTGGAAATCAGTAGCCTTCCCTTGCGCTGTAGGGGTGTAGTCCCTTACTGCCTATGGCTTCACTTAAGGGTCTCACAGATGTGGTGTTTCTCTCTCTCTCTGTCCCCCATATAGGATAGGACAATAGCCGTATGACTGGTGACTTGAGCCTGTTTATAGGGTCTCTCAGATAACCCGGCTCTGTAGTTGTCACCGTGCCTCCTGGGTGTTGGTGCGGACAGGTAACTTGCAATTAGCTGTCCTGCCGGCAGGGGAGCCGCTACCATGTGGCAAGTTGAGGGCTTTGCCTCAGGCGGCACTGCCGTTACTGAAGTGAGGGGGTGGCAGATTCTGCCGCTGCAGTAACTGAATTTGCGTTGGAGACTCAGGTTCAGTTAGTACTCTATTATATAGGGCTCAAGGCTGGTGTCAGCACCCGGGCAAGTGCCGGGGCCATAGCGAGAAGGATCACCAAAAAGAGCCGGATCACCTAAAAGAGCCGGATCTGTGTGTGACTGGCCGGGTTTTGTTCCTCCTGCAACATTAGTTCAGCTGCGACATCACTGACAACACGTGACTGATCACATGCTCGTAACATCATGAAAGGTCCTCTACCTCCCGGATGTTGTCTTCTCCAGTATGGTAAGTATGTGCTCCGACCACTGCTGCTCTGTGCAGCTCCGCTGCTGAGGTACGGCGGCTGCATTGTTCTGTGCTCCTTCGCGCACACTATCCGGCGGCTGCAGTGACTGGCGGAGAGCTGGGTGTGTCAGGGACCGGGTGCAGTTTGTGCGTGTTCACAGTTCTGTCTGTGCTGCGGATTCCCTGCAGATTTTACAAGTTCACACATCCAGACCTTGCTGTGGATTCCACACACGTCTGCAGCAATCTATAGTACTATACAGGTAGCAGGAGTTTCACCATCCCATTCACACACTGCAGAAAAATGCAGGGTGTGAAACCTGCTGTGGACTTCACCATAGCCTGAGTAGAGTGAACTCATCAGTAACCTGCGGATTTAGTCCAGTCAAAATACGGTTTGACCCGGAACAAATTCCAAGAAAGAGATTTATGATTTTTTTTTATCACTATTATATGTTGGGAACAACATATTAAAAGTTTTCCAAAAATTGATCACCACAAAGGTCCTAACTATGATGTCATAAGACAATGACAGCCATCACACTAAAAATAATGAATATTTCCCTATTTCAAAGCTGTAGCTTTAGGTTACAGAAGAGTTTGCATTTTGTATACTATATATTTTCATATAACAATTTTTATACAAAGTTTTATACTAACTACATGGACAGGCGAGGTCATGACGTCATCAATGACGTCATGACATATATGTACATTTCTAGAAATTATAGAATTAATACACAGTGCATTTGAAGACCTACTTCATCACTGAATAAGCGTGTCAGGTCAATAGTCACTATTTTCATCATCAGACACTGCTTCCCCACTCATATTGTCACAATGCCCTTCTTGACATGGTCCGCATACCCGTGAACCGTAAGTCTGTGTCTTTTGCAAGTGCACCGAAGTGTACTACAACCACAAGAACAATTGCAGTGAATTATTTTCAGAAGTGTTTCTGGTGCGGGTGAAGTATCCATCATCACTGGAACTAGACTGTTGTTCTGCAATTCCCATCCCCATTCAGTAGTGTCCATGGCCTCACCATTGTCCATCCAAAGCATCACTTGGAGGTAACTCCGAAGGGCATGATACTTCGTTGCAGAGGAGGTCGGTGGCAGTCGTTCAGGTGTAACAACGATTTTGGCTGAACCAACTTTTTGCAGAGAGATTGTCTCCAGACAGACAGATTGTCTCCAGGTTTGCCCCTGAACAATGCCACCATCGCTTTACACCCAGCGTCTTCAATCTCAGCTCTGTTTTTGTTAGGTGTGGAAAAGATTTTAGCACAGCTACTTAACCCTAGTACGCATGACGTTAAAAATATACATATTAACGTATTGGGGGCCTTTTAGGCCCCCATGCACATAATGTAGAAAAACACACTTAAATAACTTTCACAAGTTTATTTCAAATTTGCTCAATAAAATATGAATAGTGGACAAAATTTTAATTATAATTTTTCACAGAAAACACCAAAAAATTTTTTTTTCCCCAAATTTCACACACATGAAAACACACAAAAACGCATAGAAATCTATAGCAAACTAGCTGCAGCTACATTTTTATTCTAACTTTCTTTTCTATTATATTAGTCTTCCAAACAATTCTGACATGTTATTTTTTCAGAAGAGTGTTCTTTGCAAACAGTTTCCTTACAAGTGAAACAATATCGCTCAGTTTTCCTCTCTATGTTTCTTGGACACATGAAACGACGCTTTCGTTTTCTTTCTCCTGGCTCTGGAATAATCTGAAACTGTACGCCACACCGTTTCATTGCTTCTTTAGTTTGCTTTGGCAAGCATTTCAAGTCGCTTCTCTCTATCATGTGAGCCATTACAAGTTCATGACAAAGGTCCTTCAAGAATATGCGTCTCCTGTCCTTCCTCTGTGCATGAAATTCCGGATGAGTTTCTGTATAAATAATGAATGAATTTAGGGCTGCTACATCAAGCATATTTGAAAATAGTACTACAGGCCATCGTTTTGTTTGCCTCTTACACGAATATTCTCCCACCATCTCATCCATTTTGTCTACACCTCCTTTTGCTTTATTGTAATGCAGGATGATTTCTGGTTTTAATTTTCTGTCATTGCTGTCAATACTGCAATTGTGATGCATAGTACTGAGTAAAATCACTGATTTCTCCTTCTTCGCCTTGTAAGATACCAAAGTCGCTTTGTTATTGAATCCAAAGACACTCTCATAAAGTGCTCGCTGACGATTGTGTTTCAGTGCTTCTGGAATTTCTCGTCTCTTTTGCTTTATAGTACCAACAAGTGTAATAGCTTTTGCAAGCAGAAAATTGCCTAGTTCAACATTGGTGAAATAATTGTCCATGGTAATGTTTCTACCTGAATTGAATATTGGAACAGCAAGAGTTTTGACTATTTCAGACCCCAGATCCTTCTGTTCTGGTGCACCAACCTCTTTGCCACAGTAGATTACACCATTTATGCCATAATAATTTGCAGAATCACACATCCAGAAGATTTTTATTCCGTACTTGGCTGGCTTGCTGGGCATGTATTGTATGAACTTGCAGCGTCCTCTGAACGGTACAAGTTGCTCATCTACAGTAACATTAGTACTAGGTTTGTAAAGTTTTGTGCAATTTTTGATAAATATGTTCCAGATATAACTGATAAGGGCTAATTTGTCTGTTTCAAACCTCGCTTCACGAGTTCGCTTATCATCAAAGCGAATGATTCTTCTAATTTCCTCATATCTGCCCACTGACATTGTCACCTTATAGTGTGGATCAGAAAATGGGTCCAGATATAATTCTCGTATTGGGACATCACACGATTTTTGACTCCCTGCCAGCAGTAAAAGTCCAATATATGCATAAAGTTCCTCTTTTGAGATATTTTTCCAGGACTTATTTTTTGCAGAAGCGATACGTCTTCCTTCTAGGTTTGAAAATAATAGGACCTCCTCTGCAATATTGTCAGAAAAATAAGTACAGAATACATCTTTAGGGGTAAAGTAACTGGGACTTCCCACAGCTCCTTGAACCTGTCTCACAATATTGTGTGTTGGAGTACGTCCGACTAATGTAGGATTACTGTCCCAAAAAACATTCGTTTTGGATGTTCTGCTTATCACTTCTTGAGGATCCACTAGATTCACTTCTTCATCATCAGAAGAATCACTAGATGAGGATGTTTGATTAGCTGGTGGCAGATATTCTTCATCAGACAAAGATAGTTCACTTTCATCATCGCTTTGAAACATAATCGCTTCAATCTCTTGGTCAGTCAGACACTTGGAGGAAGAGTGTGCCATTGCTGACTAGATGTTAGCAAACTAAAAGAAAAAACAATGAACAGAATCAGGGTTGTCCACTCTTTGCTTGTGTGTGACACACTGTAAGTGTAATGTCCCCCCTTCTTCCTCTCACCCTCAGCAGCTCTTACCTATTATACTTTTAGGTGGTGTACAATTCTCTGGATTTTTGTGGCTCACAAGCTCTAGCCTTTGCAAGCTTCTTAGAAACAGAAACTGAAAATGAATCAGATTTCCTCTCAACAGCTTATCTCATCACAGGTCCTTCAGCAATTAGCTCACAGTGTATACTGTCCTCAGTACTCTATACACAGCTCATTGCTGTGTTCCGAAGAACCTGAGGTAATGTCATGGCCTTATCACTCCCTCCAAAAATCACATGACATCCTCACATGTTATTATCCACACCCTGGCCCCTCCACCAGCATTACTGAGTAGTACAAATAAAGTAACTTGAGACACAAACACTACTGAGAACATGATAAAAATAGCGGGTGCCTAAAAGGCCCCCAATTCGTACAGATGTAGTTTTCACCAAACAAGCATTGTTACACCATAATGCCTATGAAAAAATTATATGAACAACTGGATATTATCAACAACGACATACTTGAGGAATACCTGGAGTTTCAAAATTCTAACTAAAGTAATTTTGCAGATAATAGCAAAAATGTAAGCATGGGGGCCTAAAAGGCCCCCAATATGCGTTCTAGGGTTAAGACCGAGTCTCCCTTCAAAACCTTGTATAGACCGAGTTTTTTTCCGATTCCAAAAACCGCAGAAATGGTATCGCAACCCGTGAATGCATGAAGGAACAGAAGACTGCTGCAGACATGGTTTCCCAGGAACTTCTTCATAACCTTAATGTCGTATACTGTTGCAGGACCCCCTTTATCCGAGTAGAAATAAAGCTTGTTGCCATCGCTGGTTGACGCGTGATGAAGTAACAACACCAAAAGATCTGTATCTTCGCCAATGAGACTAGTACTTTTGTTGGATGACATTGACACTGCTGCCTTAACAATCTGCACATCTGCATTCCCCTCTGATTGTATTACTTGGCAACCTCTGTCATTCATGCGCTGTGAAACGAGACTGTTTGTTCTCCACATTCTAAAGGAAGTCCTCCTTTTTCCTGACAAATTTCGTTCCTTCAGCAATGTTCACTTTGTTACTTGTTCGTTTTTTGCGCCGTCGCTGATGGGTAATGTCCTTAGTGTTTGGTCCTCCAATGTAACCATCAAATACTATCGTATCCTTACCATAGTGCTTTAGTGTGAAAGATTCATAGTCTTCAGCGATTGAACAATATGTCTTTCCTTCTGACCACTTCAGTCGATGGAGAAGAGAACCTCCATCAAGAACATAATGTTCCACTTCTGGTACATCCTTGAATACTGCGTCATCTGAACTCTGTTCTTTTATAGCAGCCATCAGTTGTGCTTTGTTTGGTTTGCGTAAGAGATGTTTTGCCTCAAAGAGGGATGTGGGTATGGTGAATCACCTCATCAAGGGAAAGATCAGCAGTTTGAGACACCACAAGAAACCTTTGGAACAAAAGAGTGGGGTCTATTGTTTTGTCCTTAGCAACGTCAATAGCCTCACTGGATGCCAGGGTCTTGGCTTTCATTGACCGCTTGTACTTAACGGAAAACAGTGATTGACCCTACATTGTTGCCACTATTTCTCTGCCAATGGTGAACAGGTTATGGACATTCACATCCTTATTTGCTTTGACACTGGTGATAATGTTGCGAAGAGACACTTCATCAGAGAAAGGTGAAAAGGTCTTGAGTTTATCTGCAATTTTCTCCAGGTCTTCACGATCTCTTCTCGTCCTTGACGTTCTTGCCTCCTTGTGGTGTTCACTGGTGACAAAGCTCTGGCGAGTGAAACCCTGCATTGCATCACTGTAGGAAGAGGACACTGGCACAGACAGTGTCCACAAGGCCCTCTGATGTTCGGACATTCCACTTCCTCTGGTGAGTCCTCTTGCAGTTTTTAGGGAGCGCATCAGAGCTTGCTCGATGACTAGGTCGCAACTCAGGCCTGCCCAGTACTGATCAGTCCGCCTTACAACATGCAAGCCATTCATAAATCTATGGAAGACTGATGGCATGTCATCTTCCAGAGTGGTCATAGACTGGAGGTAAAGGTAGGCAGCCTTCACATAGTTCCCATGCCCAGCAGCTGCAAGAATGGGCAAACATTTGGCTACAGCATGAAGGTACATCAGCCTGGATCCTGTACAATCGGCCTCGATAAGCTCCCTTGCAATTCCAACCATCTGTTGGTAATTCAGCCATCGTTTACTGGTGCGAGAGTGAGCGGATAATCCGTTTCTTTTGTTGGACAAGAGGTGGACAATTTCACTAAGGCAGGTAGAAGTGATGACCGAATTCAAGTCACTCTCCCCTGTCAGTGTCCGAGCATACAACTGCTCAAGTTCTTGCAACAGGTCTGCAAAACCGGGATGGTCGCAAAGTACTTTGTCTGCAACTTGCTGACTAAGACACTGATCAAGGAGGAGATGGCCACGAACTGCACGCTGAACTGCCTTTCTAGTCATGATGTGTTGCACAGCAGTGTCACCGTAAATTGTTCCCAAGATCTCTTTGATTCCACTCCCATCCATCAACGTTCCTATGGCACCCATAAGATTCATCAGTGTGTGGAAGCTCCCGAGCATCAGGACAACATCTCGAACCGGGCTGTCTTCAGGCACCTCGTGTTTGATTCCTGACGTTTCCAGTAGAGTGGCTGATCGAATGTAACAACTGCAGCAGATCGGTGTTTATCAGCAAGGTTGCACAGATACTCAAGAGTAGAGAAGATGCATGACTTGTTTCCGGAAAACATGTCAACGATGGGCAGGAAGATTACCGAAGATGACCCCGAATGATCACAGTCTTTATGTAGCATGTGCATCATTCCATTATAATAATAATAATAATAATTTTTATTTATATAGCGCCAACATATTCCGCAGCGCTTTACAAATTATAGAGGGGACTTGTACAGACAATAGAAATTACAGCATAACAGAAATCACAGTTCAAAACAGATACCAGTAGGAATGAGGGCCCTGCTCGCAAGCTTACAAACTATGAGGAAAAGGGAGACACGAGAGGTGGATGGTAACAATTGCTTTAGTTATTTGGACCAGCCATAGTGTAAGGCTCGGGTGTTCATGTAAAGCTGCATGAACCAGTTAACTGCCTAAGTATGTAGCAGTACAGACATAGAGTGCTATTAACTGCATAAAGTGTATGAGAACATGATGAGAGGAACCTGATTATGTTTTTTTTTTTTCTTTTTTGAATGGGCCACACAGGGATGGTTAGGTTAATGCATTGAGGCGGTAGGCCAGTCTGAACAAATGTGTTTTTAGGGCACGCTTAAAACTGTGGGGATTGGGGATTAATCGTATTAACCTAGGTAGTGCATTCCAAAGAATCGGCGCAGCATGTGTAAAGTCTTGGAGACGGGAGTGGGAGGTTCTGATTATTGAGGATGCTAACCTGAAGTCATTAGCGGAGCGGAGGGCACAGGTAGGGTGGTAGACTGAGACCAGAGAGGAGATGTAGGGTGTTGCTGAGCCATGGAGTGCTTTGTGGATGAGGGTAGTAGTTTTGTACTGGATTCTGGAGTGGATGGGTAGCCAATGTAATGACTGGCACAAGGTAGAGGCATCGGTGTAACGGTTGGTGAGGAATATGATTCTGGCAGCAGCATTCAGGACAGATTGGAGTGGGGAGAGTTTGGTAAGAGGGAGGCCGATTAGTAGAGAGTTACAATAGTCCAGACGAGAATGAATAAGTGAGACAGTAAGAGTTTTTGCAGAGTCGAAAGTAAGAAAAGGGCGAATTCTAGAAATGTTTTTGAGATTCCATTCCAGCTCGGTGCAGGCTGTTTGAAGCATAAATACATCTCCCACAATACATCAACACGATGGTCAATAGTGTCGAGAAATGGCAAGGGCTTGAATTTTATGTTTCGGCGAGTGTGTTTTGCGAAACGGTATTCCCTTACATCAACTCTGCTTTGTTCAACTATCTCCAAGTCCGCAGTCTTCCATCTGAGAACAGTGCGATTGATCTTCCTGGAGTCACAGTAGCTACCATCCCCATGCCGTGGAAAGTCCCCTTCTCATCTAACGTGATGATATTATGATCGACTTTGTCCGCAGCGAACAGCAGTGCCGTATCCAGTCTGTCTATAGTACCACCGAGTACATCCTGGCCAACAGAAGCGGCAGCGTTTTCCTCAAATCGCTGAACTTCCGAATAAGCAATATCCCATGGCTGAGAGACTGTCTACAAGAAATCGAGACCTGAAATGATGATGGACCTGGACTGCTAACCCAAGCTGCAATGGAGCTACTACAGCCCTGGGACGTACAGCCTGAACAACTGATTGTCCAATGCTTGCGACCTTCCGGTGAATGTCCTTTCCAACAAAGAGGGTTTTGAGCAAGCAAAGCAAACTCAGGGGGAGATAATCTAAGGCAGATTGACATTCAAGCAAAGAAGTCTTCGGATATTCATCGGTTGAAGATGGGATCTTAGACTTGATATCGCTCTTTAATTAGTTTGGCCGCAGTCTCTATGATGGTGCTCTCTTCTGGGCTTCTTCATCCATTTTCTGACTACGGAAATAGCCCCTCAGGATTATTCTGGTCTTTTCATGGAACGTTACAATGTTAGGCAACCCTTCACACTCTGCTATGAATAGTGAATCGCCATACCTCTCCTCCAGCCTATACCTTAGCCATTTATTACTATAGGCAGCACTGTCTCCTTCTACAAGATACACTGTCATTTTCTTTGCAAGATCTGTGACAGTCAGTTGCTCTTCATCGTTGTCCTCGAGAAATGCACACATTCTCGAGAACGCTTGCTCTTGGTCCATGTTCATCGGCCTCCCTACCTTCCACGGTTTCTTTGTAGTAGATCCACCACCATGACGCATAGGAATTCCGTAATTTGTCCGAAAGTTAATGTCACATGAATGATGATACAGACAGTCTGCAGCATGTAAGTCCTTCCCAAAGTACGCGATTCTTCCTTGAATGGTGATTGCCCAGTCCTCATTACGCTGTTTGCAATGTAACATGATGGACCTTACAAATCCATCCATTTTAACAAAGCTATAGTCATCGAAATCACTACTAGATCTTGTCTTCACCACTTCATGTCCACAGAACAAACACTGCTTCGTGCTATCGTAGGATCTAGTAGACACCCGTGTACCTCTCTTGGCAGGTGAACGATTAACGGAAGTAGCTTTCTTATGCAAGTCTATTTGCTTCTTGTTTATGTAGTTCATACGACATTTCTTGTGCACCACTGCTCCAGCAGCTACCACAGTGCTAACGCCCCTCTCAATACTGGCTTTATTGATCCCTTCAGCTCCTTTCGCACCAGTCACCACTCTTTCTCCGTCATCTTCTACTTCATGGCTGCATAAGGGGCAAGTTTCTTGACTTTCCATCATTCTCAGCTCTTTAAAAGAAGATAAATAAATCGTTAAATAATAAATATAATAATAGTAGTAATTGTAAAAGAAATATGATAGACACTGAAAGGCGAGTCGCATTTAACATTTTACAGTTTTTGCCGCCATATTCTTTGACGTTACATTTGGACCCTTTGTGGTAACCCTATCATGGTAAACTTGTAGTATGTTTTTCCCTACATGTAATACTACAAAAAAAAAACAAAACAATACAACGCTTTCTTGGAATTTGTTCAGGGTAAAGTTTTTTTTTTTTCGTATTTTGACTGGACTAATTCACTCACAAAGCCACAGCGGATATTTCCTGCAATGTGTGAGCATGGCCCACAGTGTTAAAGAATAAATATAAGCTGAGCTATAGGCTACGTGGCTGTGCTATATGCTACGTGGCTGTGCTATATGCTACGTGGCTGCGCTATATGCTACGTGGGATGTTATATGCTACGTGGCTGTGCTATGTACTACGTGGGCTTTGTTATATGCTACGTGGGCTGTGCTATATGCTATGTGGGCTGTGCTATATGCTATGTGGGCTGTGCTATATGCTACGTGGGCTGTTATATGCTACCCGACTGCTATATGCTACTTGGGCTGTGTTATATGCTACGTGGGCTGTTATGCCACGTGGCTGTGTTATATACTAAGTGGGCTGTGTTATATGCTACGTGGGCTGTACAGTATACTACGTGGCTGTGCTTTATGCTTCGTGAGCTGTGTTTATGTACTCTGGGCTCTGTTACATGCTACGTGGCTGTGCTATATGTTTGTGCTGTATCTGTGCATTATGAATCATAATATGTGTTAAAGGGGGGGGCCCACGTGGGGCGCCATTTTGCAGCTCGCCTCAGGCAGCAGAGAGGCTAGGTTCACCCCTGCCTGCCGGTCTCTTGAGCAAAGCATAAAGGTCCTTACTCCCTCGGTGTTCCGGCTACCGGGCTTCTGTGCCTCAGAAGGAAGCAGCCTGTGTAGGGCTGGTCCCCTTCTGGTATCCTCCCCTTTACTACGACTTCCTTCACGCTCGCTGCAATACAGCTGTGCCTTCTGTGTGTCTCTTCCTAGGAGCTGCAGCTCTGAGGGCATGCACAGCTCCTTTAACCTTCTGTCCTCCCCAGACTCTGGTCTGGAACGTTCTAACTTTCCCTACAGACTAATATATATATATATATATATATATATATATATATATATATATATATATACAGTGGTGTTCAAAAGTCCTGCATAGGATAAATTGATTTTTCAAGTTTTAAACGTTTTCTGTCGAATATCTTCGATGCTAATATGACATATTATATATGGTTTTGTTCAGAATACAATTTTACATTCTCTCCCTGTAATATTTTTAGCTTTTGAAGCAGTTTTGCCTGAAATTATTGCAACAATATGGGAATTGAAAGCACAACTATATATTGTACAGCTTCAGATCCAAAATTAGCCAATCACAGATGAGGTTCTTGTGACCAATCATAACCTGGATATGGCAGCCAATCACATTGCATTACATTGCATCACATCTGCTGCTTTGTTTGTTTGTTTTATCTGTTGGTCTATCTAGTGAATCATACTGTAGAGTTTTATGATGGGAGCCTTCAGATTTTTGTCAGCGGAGGATCGTGTGCGAGTTGTGGTGCTACATGAAGAGGGTTATACTGGCCCCCAGATCGCAAGGAAGGTCGGCTGTAATCAGAGTATAGTCGTAAGAATTTTGCAGAAACATAAGCAGCTTGGAATTACCCAGGACAGGCCCAGATCTGGTTGGCCCAGAAAGTCAACTAAAAAGGAGGATAGAGTACTGATAAGAACATCCCTTGCCAATCGAAAGCTCACCTCTCCTCAGCTTCTGCGAGAATGGCAAGAAAAGTGCAATATTGAGGTAGCAACATCAACTGTTAGGAAGAGATGTTTGGAAGCAGGATTGAAAGGGTGCAAGGCCCGAAAGAAGCCATTGATGACAGCCATACAAAGACAAAGGAGAAAACTGTGGGCATTGAAATATTTAAAATGGAGGAAGGAGGAGTGGGAAAAAGTGCTATTTAGTGATGAAAGCACTTTTTGCATTTTAGGAAATGATGGCAAGTCTTATGTGAGAAGGTTCCCACATGAAGAGTACAAGCCAGAGTGTTTGAGCTTCTCTGTGAAACATGTAATGAAAGTAATGGTCTGGGGCTGTATGGCAGCCAATGGTGTTGGAAGAACAAGGTGGCTACTATTGACTGGCCAGGTCAGTCCCCGGACCTCAATCCAATTGAAAATTTGTGGCACAAGGTATCATTAGAGATATCTAGAAAACAGCCAAGGACCAAGAGTGAGTTGATTGAGGTTCTGATACAGGCCTGGAACCACATCATCACTCGTGAACATCTGCAGAAGCTTGTTCACTCAATACCACAGAGATGCAAGCTGGTGCTCAAGAGCAAAAGCTGGCCAGTAAAGTATTAGAAGCTAAAGATGCACTCTAAAGGCCCTTTTCAGGACTCTGAATTAAATAAAAAATAATAAATCTTAAAAAGTAAAATTTAAGTCTGTGTGAACTTGAATTGGAAGTTAATGAACTTAGAAACCTGTTCACCATTCTACACACTGTACTGGTGTAGGTATGTTTGTGCTGTAAAAAAAAAATATCAAAAATGCGCATGCCATAAAATTAATACACTTGGGACATTCAAAAATGAGTATGGCAAACAATGAGGGATTACAAAAACATATATGTTCCACCAGTTTCAATGTAGAGCTGCAGAAGTATGAAACATACAGGTCCTTCTCAAAAAATTAGCATATAGTGTTAAATTTCATTATTTACCATAATGTAATGATTACAATTAAACTTTCATATACTATAGATTCATTATCCACCAACTGAAATTTGTCAGGTCTTTTATTGTTTTAATACTGATGATTTTGGCATACAACTCCTGATAACCCAAAAAACCTGTCTCAATAAATTAGCATATCAAGAAAAGGTTCTCTAAATGATCTATTACCCTAATCTTCTGAATCAACTAATTAACTCTAAACACATGCAAAAGATACCTGAGGCTTTTAAAAACTCCCTGCCTGGTTCATTACTCAAAACCCCCATCATGGGTAAGACTAGCGACCTGACCGATGTCAAGAAGGCCATCATTGACACCCTCAAGCAAGAGGGTAAGACCCAGAAAGAAATTTCTCAACAAATAGGCTGTTCCCAGAGTGCTGTATCAAGGCACCTCAATGGTAAGTCTGTTGGAAGGAAACAATGTGGCAGAAAACGCTGTACAACGAGAAGAGGTGACCGGACCCTGAGGAAGATTGTGGAGAAGGACCGATTCCAGACCTTGGGGAACCTGAGGAAGCAGTGGACTGAGTCTGGTGTGGAAACATCCAGAGCCACCGTGCACAGGCGTGTGCAGGAAATGGGCTACAGGTGCCGCATTCCCCAGGTAAAGCCACTTTTGAACCATAAACAGCGGCAGAAGCGCCTGACCTGGGCTACAGAGAAGCAGCACTGGACTGTTGCTAAGTGGTCCCAAGTACTTTTTTCTGATGAAAGCAAATTTTGCATGTCATTTGGAAATCAAGGTGCCAGAGTCTGGAGGAAGACTGGGGAGAAGGAAATGCCAAAATGCCTGAAGTCCAGTGTCAAGTACCCACAGTCAGTGATGGTGTGGGGTGCCATGTCAGCTGCTGGTGTTGGTCCACTGTGTTTCATCAAGGGCAGGGTCAATGCAGCTAGCTATCAGGAGATTTTGGAGCACTTCATGCTTCCATCGGCTGAAATGCTTTATGGAGATGAAGATTTCATTTTTCAGCACGACCTGGCACCTGCTCACAGTGCCAAAACCACTGGTAAATGGTTTACTGACCATGGTATTACTGTGCTCAATTGGCCTGCCAACTCTCCTGACCTGAACCCCATAGAGAATCTGTGGGATATTGTGAAGAGAAAGTTGAGAGACGCAAGACCCAACACTCTGGATGAGCTTAAGGCCGCTATTGAAGCATCCTGGGCCTCCATAACATCTCAGCAGTGTCACAGGCTGATTGCCTCCATGCCACGCCGCATTGAAGCAGTCATTTCTGCCAAAGGATTCCCGACCAAGTATTGAGTGCATAACTGAACATTATTATTTGATGGTTTTTTTGTTTGGTATTAAAAAACACTTTTATTTGATTGGTCGGGTGAAATATGCTAATTTATTGAGACAGGTTTTTTGGGTTATCAGGAGTTGTATGCCAAAATCATCAGTATTAAAACAATAAAAGACCTGACAAATTTCAGTTGGTGGATAATGAATCTATAATATATGAAAGTTTAATTGTAATCATTACATTATGGTAAATAATGAAATTTAACACTATATGCTAATTTTTTTGAGAAGGACCTGTATAGTTTTCTTCACGCCTATGCAGGACTTTTGAACACCACTGTATATTGAATAGTGACCTAGTAAATAGGGTCAGGAGCTCCCCCTGGTGGTCTGGAGTGTGAAATGTGTTGCATGTTTGTGATACCTGGGTGCAGTTATCCTTCTTTGCCTCCAAACGTAGCATCACTCTCCCCGAGAGAAAAGCAATTCCACTGCGACGTCCAGGACCCTGGGGCGCCACACTATTATACACAGAAGCTCTGTATATAGTGTCAGTGTACAGGTAATACAGTAGTCACCAGTGACATTATACACAGGAGCTCTGTAAATAGCGTACAGGTAATACAGTGATCACCAGTGATATTATACACAGGAGCTCTGTATATAGTGTCAGGGTACAGGTAATACAGTGATCACCAGTGACATTTTACACAGGAGCTCTGTATATAGTGTCAGTGTTCAGGTAATTCAATGATCACCAGTGACGTTATATACAGGTCCTTCTCAAAAAATTAGCATATAGTGTTAAATTTCATTATTTACCATGATGTAATGATTACAATTAAACTTTCATATATTATAGATTCATTATCCACCAACTGAAATTTGTCAGGTCTTTTATTGTTTTAATACTGATGATTTTGGCCTACAACTCCTGATAACCCAAAAAACCTGTCTCAATAAATTAGCATATTTCACCCGTCCAATCAAATAAAAGTGTTTTTTAATAACAAACAAAAAAACCATCAAATAATAATGTTCAGTTATGCACTCAATACTTTGTCGGGAATCCTTTGGCAGAAATGACTGCTTCAATGCGGCGTGGCATGGAGGCAATCAGCCTGTGACACTGCTGAGATGTTATGGAGGCCCTGGATGCTTCAATAGCGGCCTTAAGCTCATCCAGAGTGTTGGGTCTTGTGTCTCTCAACTTTCTCTTCACAATATCCCACAGATTCTCTATGGGGTTCAGGTCAGGAGAGTTGGCAGGCCAATTGAGCACAGTAATACCATGGTCAGTAAACCATTTACCAGTGGTTTTGGCACTGTGAGCAGGTGCCAGGTCGTGCTGAAAAATGAAATCTTCATCTCCATAAAGCATTTCAGCCGATGGAAGCATGAAGTGCTCCAAAATCTCCTGATAGCTAGCTGCATTGACCCTGCCCTTGATGAAACACAGTGGACCAACACCAGCAGCTGACATGGCACCCCACACCATCACTGACTGTGGGTACTTGACACTGGACTTCAGGCATTTTGGCATTTCCTTCTCCCCAGTCTTCCTCCAGACTCTGGCACCTTGATTTCCGAATGACATGCAAAATTTGCTTTCATCAGAAAAAAGTACTTGGGACCACTTAGCAACAGTCCAGTGCTGCTTCTCTGTAGCCCAGGTCAGGCGCTTCTGCCGCTGTTTATGGTTCAAAAGTGGCTTTACCTGGGGAATGCGGCACCTGTAGCCCATTTCCTGCACACGCCTTTCCACACCAGACTCAGTCCACTGCTTCCTCAGGTTCCCCAAGGTCTGGAATCGGTCCTTCTCCACAATCTTCCTCAGGGTCCGGTCACCTCTTCTCGTTGTACAGCGTTTTCTGCCACATTGTTTCCTTCCAACAGACTTACCATTGAGGTGCCTTGATACAGCACTCTGGGAACAGCCTATTTGTTGAGAAATTTCTTTCTGGGTCTTACCCTCTTGCTTGAGGGTGTCAATGATGGCCTTCTTGACATCTGTCAGGTCGCTAGTCTTACCCATGATGGGGGTTTTGAGTAATGAACCAGGCAGGGAGTTTTTAAAAGCCTCAGGTATCTTTTGCATGTGTTTAGAGTTAATTAGTTGATTCAGAAGATTAGGGTAATAGGTCATTTAGAGAACCTTTTCTTGATATGCTAATTTATTGAGACAGGTTTTTTGGGTTATCAGGAGTTGTAGGCCAAAATCATCAGTATTAAAACAATAAAAGACCTGACAAATTTCAGTTGGTGGATAATGAATCTATAATATATGAAAGTTTAATTGTAATCATTACATTATGGTAAATAATGAAATTTAACACTATATGCTAATTTTTTGAGAAGGACCTGTACAGGAGCTCTGTATGTAGTGTGAGTATGCAGGTAATAGTGATCACCAGTGATATTATACATGATATTACCTGTAAACTGACACTATATATACAGAGCTCCTGTGTATGTCTCTGGTGATCACTGAATTAAATAATACAATATTCAAAAAGGGGACAAAAACTGAACTCGGAAATTATAGGCCAGTAAGCTTAACCTCTACTGTGGGTAAAATTCTGGAGGGTTTTCTAAGAGATGCTATGCTGCAGTATCTGAAGAGGAATAACCTCATGACCCAATATCAACATGGGTTTACTAGGGACCGTTCCTGTCAGACTAATCTGATCAATTTCTATGAAGAGGTAAGTTCCGGACTGGACCAAGGGAACCCAGTGGACGTAGTGTATATGGACTTTTGAAAAGCTTTTGATACGGTGCCACACAAAAGGTTGATTCATGAAATGAGAATAATGGGGATAGGGGAAAATATGTGTAAGTGGGTTAAGAGCTGGCTCAGGGATAGGAAACAAAGGGTGGTTATTAATGGAGCACACTCGGACTGGGTCGCGGTTAGCAGTGGGGTACCACAGGGGTCAGTATTGGGCCCTCTTCTTTTTAACATACTTATTAATGACCTTGTAGAAGGCATACAGAGTAGAATTTCAATATTTGCAGATGACACTAAACTCTGCAGGGTAATCAATACAGAGGAGGACAATTTTATATTGCAGGATGATTTATGTAAACTAGAAGCTTGGGCTGATAAATGGCAAATGAGCTTTAATGGGGATAAATGTAAGGTCATGCACTTGGGTAGAAGTAATAAGATGTATAACTATGTGCTTAATTATAACTCTGGGCAAAACCGTCAGTGTAAAAGACCTGGGAGTATGGGTGGATGACAAACTCACATTTAGTGGCCAGTGTCAAGCAGCTGCTGCAAAGGCAAATAAAATAATGGGATGCATTAAAAGAGGCATAGATGCTCATGAGGTGAACATAATTTTACCTCTATACAAGTCACTAGTTCGCCCACACTTAGAATACTGTGTACAGTTCTGGTCTCCGGTGTATAGGAAAGACATAGCTGAACTAGAGTGGGTGCAGAGAAGAGTGACCAAGGTTATTAGAGGACTGGAGGGTCTGCAATACTAAGATAGGTTATTACACTTGGGGCTATTTAGTTTGGAAAAACGAAGGCTAAGGGGTGATCTTATTTTAATGTATAAATATATGAGGGGACAGTACAAAGACCTTTCTGATGATCTTTTTAATCATAGACCTGAGACAGGGACAAGGGGGCATCCTCTACGTCAGGAGGAAAGAAGGTTTAAGCATAATCACATACACGGATTCTTTACTGTAAGAGCAGCGAGGCTATGGAGCTCTCTGCCATATGATGTTGTAATGAGTGATTCATTACTTAAATTTAAGAGGGGACTGGATGCCTTTCTTGAAAAGTATAATGTTACAGGTTATATATACTAGATTCCTTGATAGGGTGTTAATCCAGGGAACTAGTCTAATTGCCGTATGTGGAGGCGGGAAGGAATTTTTATCCCCAATGTGGAGCTTACTCTTTGTCACATTGTTTTTTTTTTGCCTTCCTCTGGGTCAACATGTTAGGGCATGTTAGGTTAGGCTGTGGGTTGAACTAGATGGACTTAAAGTCTTCCATCAACCTTAATAACTGTTACTATGTAAATGTACACGAACTCTATATACAGCGCTCCTGTGTATAATATCACCGGTGATCACTGTATTACCTATACACTATTTACAGAGCTCCTGTGTATGTCACTGGTGATCATTGTATTACCTGTACTCTGACACTATATACAGAGCTCCTGTGTACACTCACCGGCCACTTTATTAGGTACACCTGTCCAACTTCTTGTTAACACTTAATTTCTAATCAGCCAATCACATGGCGGCAACTCAGTGCATTTAGGCATGTAGACATGGTCAAGACAATCTCCTGCAGTTCAAACCGAGCATCAGTATGGGGAAGAAAGGTGATTTGAGTGCCTTTGAACGTGGCATGGTTGTTGGTGCCAGAAGGGCTGGTCTGAGTATTTCAGAAACTGCTGATCTACTGGGATTTTCACGCACAACCATCTCTAGGGTTTACAGAGAATGGTCCGAAAAAGAAAAAAAATCCAGTGAGCGGCAGTTCTGTGGGCGGAAATGCCTTGTTGATGCCAGAGGTCAGAGGAGAATGGGCAGACTGGTTCGAGCTGATAGAAAGGCAACAGTGACTCAAATCGCCACCCGTTACAACCAAGGTAGGCCTAAGAGCATCTCTGAACGCACAGTGCGTCGAACTTTGAGGCAGATGGGCTACAGCAGCAGAAGACCACACCGGGTACCACTCCTTTCAGCTAAGAACAGGAAACGGAGGCTACAATTTGTACAAGCTCATCGAAATTGGACAGTAGAAGATTGGAAAAACGTTGCTTGGTCTGATGAGTCTCGATTTCTGCTGCGACATTCGGATGGTAGGGTCAGAATTTGGCGTAAACAACATGAAAGCATGGATCCATCCTGCCTTGTATGGAGCATCTTTGGGATGTGCAGCCGACAAATCTGCGGCAACTGTGTGATGCCATCATGTCAATATGGACCAAAATCTCTGAGGAATGCTTCCAGCACCTTGTTGAATCTATGCCACGAAGAATTGAGGCAGTTCTGAAGGCAAAAGGGGGTCCAACCCGTTACTAGCATGGTGTACCTAATAAAGTGGCCGGTGAGTGTATGTCACTGATAATTAGTGTATTGCCTGTACACTATATATATATACACTGTGTTCCAAATTATTATGCAAATAACATTTCCTCATATTTTCTCTAAATTACCTATCTGAATTGCAGTCATTGTTATTTTCCAGTCATCTGCTATTCTAATATAATTGCAATGTTTTGGAACAAACTGCCTATGAAAACAGTATCTTTAAAAAAAAAATAAACACTCAAAATGCATGTTCCAAATTATTATGCACAGCAGAGTTTTCAACCTTTTTTATTTTATTTTGAACAAAAAAATGGTCAATTGTGAAGTTATAAGCATTATCAGCTTATTACAAAATGAAATCAAACAGTTTTCAAGTGAAAACTTTATTCTAGGTGATGTTACATTTGCACATAGGACCCCTTGTTCGAAAGAAGCTTCTTAACTCTCTCGTCCATTGAATTTGTCAGTTTTTGGATGGTTTCTGCTTCAATTGTTTTGCATGTGGACAGAATACCCTCCCAGAGCTGTTGCTTAGATGTGAACAGCCTCCCGCCATCATAGACACTCCTTTTGATGATGCTCCAGAGGTTCTCAATGGGGTTGAGGTCAGGGGAAGATGGTGGCCACACCATAAGTTTGTCCTCTTTTATGCCCATAGCAGCCAGAGATGCAGATGTGTTTTTTGCAGCATGAGACGGTGCATTATCATGCATGAAAATGATCTTGCTGCAGAAAGCACGGTTCTTCCTCTTGAGCCATGGCAGGAAGTGTTGTTTTAGAATCTCCACATAGATTATGGAGTTCATCTTTACCCCTTCAGGGATCAAAAAGGGGCTGACAATCTCTCTCCCCATGATTCCAGCCCAAAACAATACTCCACCTCCTCCTTGTTGGCGCCTTAGCCGTGTTTTCATGGAGTGTCCATCAACCAGCCATCCTCCACTCCATCCATCTGGACCATCGAGCGTTGCACAGCACTCATCGGTGAACAAAACAGTTTGGAAGTCAGTCTTCATGTATCGTTTGGCCCACTGGAGCCGTTTCTGCTTGTTGCAGTGGATAGAGGTGGTCAACAGGATGGCTTACGCACCTCTGAAGGACCCTGCATCTTGTTGTTTTGGGGACGTTGGAGGCACCAGCAGCTTCAAAAACTTGTCTGCTGCTATGACAAGGCATTTTTGCAGCTGCTCTTTTAACCTTATGCAATTGCCTGTTGGAAAGAGTCCTCAATTTTTCCTTATCAGCACGCACACGTGTGTGCTGGGAATCAGCTACATACTTCTTGATTATGTGATGATAACGATGAAGTGTCTTGGCAATGTTGATTGTAGTCATGCCTTGACCTAAATACTCCACAAATTGTTGCTTCTCAGCAGCCGACACATCCTTTTTCTTTCCCATTTTGGCAAAAAATGTAGGCTGCTTAATAATGTGGAACAGCCTTCTTAAGTAGTCTTGCCTTTATTTGGACACACCTGCCAAACTAATGTGCACAGGTCTCTGCAATTGCTTTCAGTGATATAAAGAGCCCTGACACACATCACCATCAATGAGTTTAAATGACAAACAAAAAAATTCTAACCTTATCACTCCTAAACTCTTTATGCATAATAATTTGGAACACAGTGTAGAGCTCTGGTGTATAATGTCACTGGTAATCACTATATTACCTGTACACTGACATTATATACAGAGCTCCTGTGTATAAAGTCCTGGTGATCACTGTATTACCTTGCACTATATAGAGAGCTCCTGTGTATGTCAACAGTGATCACTGTATTACATGTACACTGACGCTACATACAGAGCCCCTGTCTATAATGTCACCGGTGATCACTGTATTACCTGTACACTATACACTATATACAGATCTCCTGTGTATAATGCCACAGGTGATCACTATTACTTGTATACTATATACAGAGCTTCTGTGTATGTCACCGATGATCAGTGTATTACCTATACACTGGCACTTTATACAGAGCTCCTGTGTATAATGCACTGGTGATAACATTAACATTATTGTTCATGCTTTAATTCTTGATAGTGATCAGTATTGTGCTAGTATTTGGTCACTACTCTATATGTATGGTGTTATATGGCAATATTTGTCCCTTGTATGTGGTACTATTGGCCGTCTTGGTATAGAGGACATTGCTCAGTGACAGTACAAAGATATTTGTTATTTGGTATCTCTATGCCTGAATTATTTCGAAGTATCAGATTTATATCTTTCATCGGTGCATTTTTAAAAAAATATATGGAAGGCGAACACATGACTTTATGAGCTCTGGCAACATCACTGGGGACTATGCTAGTGGGGTGGGTGATGTTCAAATCTTGCCACGGGGCCCCTAGGAATCTAGTTACTTGGCCCAAGGCCATTGATATTCGTGAGGAATAGAGGTTAGCCTATCTAGGTCAATCCAACAAAGAAATTACTGTAGCACAGAATGCTAAAAATAACGGTTGTTCCACTACCTCGCTATTGATTACCTGTTCTTAACATGGGTTACCAAAACCAGATTGGAGTGGATCCAACATCCATTACCCTCACAGATGAGATGTTTTAGTCACCACCAGGGGCCTTATATAAGACGTTGTGGAGCTCATTGGTCAATGCTGATTGGGTTCTGCAAATCTGCTCCTGTTCAGGGGTGGTGTAACCTATAGTTGCTTAGTAATGGAATAATTCAACTCTAAGCTTTTGCTTAGTTTGCAGTACATCCTGATGAATTAAAAGAAATCCTAAGACATAAGAAGGACATTATATTTCATGTGTCTGCTCCTTCTAGTTGAATGGTCCAAGAGAAGGAACCTGTAGAACTGGGAGGACAAGGCACTTGAGGGTCCAGGGTTGTACTCGGGTTCGGCGTTATGGGCAGGCAGATTAGGCAGCTGCCTAGGGACCCCACTCCAACAGGGGCCCACAGCCAGTGGTGTGCTGCTAATAGAGGCAAACTACGTGGCTGTTAAGGGGCCCTTTAGTCAGGGGGTCTGGCGCCACATTCATCTGCCTATACTATTGAAAGCTATAATGGAGGAGAGAGCGTGACTCTCTCCCCCCCATCATTCCCCCTCTGCTTCTGACACAGCGGAGGTGCTATGACATCACTTCACCGTACCGTGCTGTGCTGTGTATCGGGCAGTGCAGCTGCTAAGACACTCTGCAGAGCCTGGTGCAGCGAGGGAACGAGGAGAGGCGAGTATTGTATTTTTTTTTCTTTATCAGTGAATAATTGGTGGCCAGTATATTGTTGGGGGGGTTGCATTATACTATGTGGGGGCTGCTTCATACTCTATGGGGCTGCATTATATTCTGAGGGGGCTGCATTATATTCTGCGCGGTGGCTTCATTATGCTATGAGGGGCTGCATTATACTATATCTGGGGCTGCATTATACTGTATCAGACTATGGGCAGTGCATTATTCTATATAAAGGACTATGGAGAATGCATTATACTACATGAAGAACTATGGGGTGCATTATACTATGGGGAGTGCATTGTACTATATGAAGGACTATGGTGTGTGCATTATACTATATGCAGGACTATGAGGTACATTATACTGTATGGTGGGCTATAGGATGTGTATTATACTGTATGGAGCACTATGGGGTGTATATTATACTGTGGAGAACTATGGGGTGTTTATTATACTGTATGGAGTACTATGTAATGTGTATTATACTTTATGGAGCACTATGGATTGTGTATTATACTGTACAGAGGACTGAAGTGTGCATTATACTGTATAGAGGATTATTCGGTGTGTAATATACTTTATGGAGCACTATGGAGTGTATATTATACTGCAAGGAGCACTATGGGTCTCATTATACTATATAGAGAACTATGGTGTGTTCATTGTACAATATGGAGGACTGAGGTGCACTTTCTACTATATGAAGAACTATGGAGTGCATTGTACTACATGTAGGATGGTGTGTGCATTATACTATATGGAGGACTATGGGACACTTTATACTGTATGGAGGACTGTGGGGAGTGTATTACACTGTATGGAGCACTATGGGGTGTGCATTATATTGTATGGGGCACTATCGGTTGTTATACCGTACAGAGCACTATGGGTCATATTCTACTATACAGTTGTGTGATTTTGTACAATATGGAGGACTGTGATGCACTTTCTACTATGTGGAGGACTGTGGGGTGCATTATGCTATGTGAGGGAGTATAGGTTGCTTTATGTGTTGAGGACTGAGGTGTGTATTATACTGTGTGGAGGACGATGGGGTGTGTTGAGCACTATGGGGTGTGTATTACACACCCCATATTGCTTCATATAGTTTATTACTCACCACATAGTGCTGAACATAGTATAATATACACCCCATCGTCCTCAACATAGTATAATATACAACCCATAGTCCTCCAAACAGTATAATACACTCCATAGTCCTCCATACAGTGTAATGCACACTCAGTAGTACTCCATACAGTACAATACACACCCCATAGTTCTTCATATAGAGTATTATAGTGTATGGAGGACTATGGGGTGTGTACTGTGTGGAGCACTATGGGGTGTGAATTACACTGTATGGATGACTATGGGGTGTGTATTATACTGTATAGAGCACTATGGGGTGCATTATACTACATGTTGGTCTATGGGGTGTATTATACTATATTGAGGCCTATGGGGTATGCATTATACTATGTGGATTACTATGGTGTGTGTGTATAATACTGTATGGAGCACAAAGGGGTGTGTATTATACTGTATTGAGTACTATGTGATGTGTATTATACTGAATGGAGCACTATGGGTCACATAATATATAGAGGACTATGGTGTGTGCATTGTATAATATGGAGGACTGTGGTGGACTTTCCACTATATGGAGGACTGTGGGGTGCATTATACTATGTGGAGGAGTATAGGGTGCTTTATATTATGTGAAGGACTATGGGGTGTATTATACTATATGGAGCACTATAGGGTGTGTATTTCACTGTTTTGATGACTATGGGGTGTGTATTATAATGTATGGAGGACTATGGGGTAAATTATACTATAGTGCTATGGGTCACATTATACTATATGAAGGACTATGGTGTGTGCACTACAATATGGAGGACTGTGCTGCAGTTTATACTATATGGAGGAATATGGGGTGTATTTTAGTATGTCAAGCATTATGGGTGTGTCTTATACTGTATAGACCACTATGGTGTGTGTCTTATAGTGTGTGGAGTCCTATGGGGTGTGTATTACACTGTATGAAGCACAATGGGGTGAATTATACTATTTGGAGGACTATGGTGTGTGCATTGGGCTGCATTATATTATGTGGAGTACTGTGGGGTTTGTATTATACTGTATAGAGCACTATCGGGTGCATTATACTATATGTTGGCCTATGGGGTGTATTATACTATATTGAGGCCTATGGGGTATGCATTATACTATGTGGATTACTATGGTGTGTGTATAATACTGTATGGTAAATAGAAGAACCTGGCACTCAACTTATTGCTTAGTGCTTATTGCTTATTTGTAGTACCAACAAACGTTTCGGTCCCCAAGTTCGGGACCTTCATCAGTTACGTACTGGTAAACTTTTGGAAGAAAGAGGGCCAAGAAGGAAACAAACTGCGTCTGTGTGCAGGGCGGTTACCTGGTAAAAGGCTGTATAGAAATGCGCTTAAAGTTACGTGCATGTCGTGTGCTTCTGGCCCAGACGCGGTATCCACCGCTCGTCTCGGTCACAGTATGCTATATAGTGGACTAGGTGTGTGCATTGTAGAATATGGAGGACTGTGGTGCACTTTCTACTATGTTGAGGACTGTGGGGTGGCTTATACTATGTTGAGGAGTATAGAATGCTTTATATTATGTGCAGCACTATGGGGTGTGTATTATACTGTATGGAGAACTATGGGGTGTGTATTGTACTATATAGAGAGCATTATGGGGTGTTTATTATACCATGTAGGGGACTATATGGTGCATTATATTATGTGGAGGACTATGGGTGGGTATTATACTGTATCAATGAATATGGGGTGTTCTTTGTACAATATGGAGGACTATAGGTTGCATTGTACTATATGGTGGTCTTTGAGGTGCGTTATACTACTGTATATGGAGGACTATGGGGTGTGTATTATACTGTATGGAGCACTATGGGGTGAATTATACTATACGGCACATTATGGGTCACATTATACCATATGGAGGATGATGGTGTGTGCATTGCACAATGTGGAGTATTGTGGGGTGGATTATACTATGTGGAGAACTATGAG
This sequence comes from Ranitomeya variabilis, assembly GCF_051348905.1. Taxonomy (NCBI): domain Eukaryota; kingdom Metazoa; phylum Chordata; class Amphibia; order Anura; family Dendrobatidae; genus Ranitomeya; species Ranitomeya variabilis. The sequence goes on from NC_135233.1 coordinate 208,959,353, forward strand.
GTGCATTATATTATGGGGAGCTCTATGAGGTATATTATCATGTGTGGAGCACTATGGGGTGTGTTTTATACTGTATGGAGGACTGGTGTGTATTATACTGTACTGAGCACTGTGGGATGTGTATTATACTGTATGGAGCATTATGGGGTGTGTTTTATACTGCATGGAGCAATATGGGGTGTATATTATACTGTATGGAGCAGTATGTGGTGTGTATTATACTGTATGGAGCACTATGGGGGTGTGTATTCTACTATGTAGCGCACTATGAGGTGTGTATTATACTATAAGGAGCACTATGGGGTGGATTGTACTATATGGAGAACTGTGGTGTGTGCATAGTACAATATGAAGGACTGTAATGCACTTTATACTATATGGAGGACTGTGGGGTGTACTATAATATGTGGAGCACTATAGGGTGCATTATATTGTGTGCAGGACTTTGGGTGTGTATTTTACTGTATGGAGCACTATTGGATGTGTTATACTGTATGGAGGACTATAGGATGTGTATTATACTGTATGGAGCACTATGGGGTGAATTATACTATGTCGAGTGCTTTGGGTCACATTATACTTTATGGAGAACTATGGTGTGTGCATTGCACAATATGAAGGACTGTGGTGCACCTAATACTATATGGAGGACTGTGGGGTGCATGATACTATATGGAGGACTCTGGGATGTGTATTATACTATGTGGAGCACTAGGGGGTGTGTATTACACTGTATGGAGCACTATGGGGTGTGTATTATACTGTATGGAGCACTATGTGGTGTTTATTTATACTGTATGGAGGACTATGGGGTGTGCATTGTACTATATGGAGGACTGTGGTACACATTGTACTATGTGGAGGAGTATGTGGTGTGTATTATACTGTAAGGAGGACTATGGAGTGTTATGGAGCACTATCAGGTTTGTATTATACTGTGTGGAGCACTATGGGGTGGATTATACTTTGTAGAGTATACTTTGTAGTACTATGTAGTACTATGAGTCACAGTAGTACTATGTAGTACTATGAGTCACATTATACTATTTGGAAAACTATGGTGTGGACTGTGGTGCACTTTATACTATATTGAGGACTGTGGGGTGCATTATACTATGTGTAGGACTATGGGGTACATTATTTTATGTAGAGCACTCTGGGCTGTATGGAACACTATGGAGTGTATTATACTGTATGGAGCACTATGGGGTGTGTATTATACTGTATGGAGGACTATGGGGTGTGTATTTTAGTATGTGGAGAACTATAGGTGCATTATACTATATGGAGGTCTTTGAGGTGGATTATACTTTATAGAGCACTATGGGTGTGTATTACACTGTATTGAGGACTATGGGTTTGTATTATACTGTATAGACCACTATGTGGTGTGTATGATACTGTATGGATCAGTATTGGGTGTGTTTTATACTGTATGGAGGACTATGGGGTGTGTATTACACTGTATGAAGCACTATGGGGTGTGTATTATACTATGTGGAGCATCATGGGGTGTGCATTGTACTGTATGGACCCCTATGGGTTGTGTATTATACTGTATAGAGCATTATGTGGTGTGTATTATACTATATGAGGCACTATGGGTTGTGTATTATACTATGTGGAGCACAATGGGGTGTGCATTATATTGTAAGGAGCATTATGGTGTTTTTATTACACAGTACGGAGCACTGTGAGTCACATACTATATAGAGGACTGTATTATAGAATACGGAAGACTGTGGTGCACTTTCTACTATGTGGAGATCTGTGAGGTGCATTATACTATGTAGAGGACTATGGGGTGTGTATTATACAATGTGGATGACTATGGGGTGCATTATACTTATGGAGGGCTATGGTGTGTGCATGTACAATATGGATGCAGAGGTGCACTTTATACTATATGGAGCACTATGGGGGTATTTTTTACTGCATGGAGCACTATGTGGTATGTATTGTACTGTATGGAGGAGTATGGGGTGTGTATTATACTGTATGGAGCACTATGGGATGTGTATTATACTGTATGGAGCACTATTGCGTGTATTGCAATATGTAGAACACTAAGGGGTGTGTATCATACTGTATTGGTAGGGTAGATAAGATAGATTATAGGGTGGATTATACTATATGGAGTACTGGGTCACATTACCTATATCGAGAACTATGGTGTGAGAACTACAATATGATGGACTATGGTGCACTTTGTACTATGTGGAGCGCTGTGGAGTTCACTATACTATGTGGAGGACTATAGGAAGCACTATGGGTTGTATTATACTATATGAAGCACTATGGGTTGTGTATTATACTGTATGGAGCATTATGGGGTGAATTATACTATATGGCTTGCTAATGGTCACATTATCCTATTTGGAGGACTATGGTGTGTGCATTATACAATATGGAGGACTGTGCTGCACTTTATACTATATGGAGGACTATAGGGTGCATTATGCTATGTGGAGCACTATGGGTGTGTATTGTACTGTGTGGAGCACTATGGTGTGTGTATTTTACTGTATGGAGGACTATGGGGTGTGTATTATACTGTATGGAGCACTATGGAGTATGTATTATACCATATGGAGGACTTTGGGGTGTGCATTATACTGTATGGAGGACTTTAGCATGTGTATTCTGTATGGAGAACTATGGGGTAAATTATAGCACATGGCATGCTATGGGTCACATTATAGTATATGGAGGACTATGGTGTGTGCATTGTACAATATGAAGGACTGTGGTGCATTTTATACTACATGGAGGGCTGTGAGGTACATTATACTATGTAGAGGGCTATAGGGTGCATTATATTATGTGCAGGACTATGGGTTTGTTATAATGTATGGAGGACTATGAGGGTGTATTATACTGTATGGAGCACTATAGGGTGTGTATTATATTGTATGGAGCACTATGGGTTGTGTATTATATTGTATGGAGGACTATGGGATTTGTATTATACAGTATGGAGAACTATGGGGTGTATTATACTATGTAGAGTGGTATGGGTTACATTAGACTGTATGGCGGTCAATGTTGTGCGCGTTGTACAATATGCAAAACTGTTTTGCACTTTCCACTATATTGCGGACTGTGGGGTGCATTATACTGTATGGAGAGCGTTGGGGTGAGCATTATACCATGTGGAGGACTATGGGATGCATTATTCTATATGGAGGTCTTTGAGGTACATTATACTGTATGGAGGACTATGGGGTGTGTATTGCACTCACTGCATTGAGGACTATGTGGTGTGTATTATACTGTAGGAAGGGGTATGCTGTGTATTAAACTGTATGGAGCACTATGGGGTGTGTGTTATACTGTATGGAGTACTATGGGGTGTATTACACTGTATGAAGCACTATGGGGTGTATTACACTATGTAGAGCAGTATGCGAGGTGTTTTATATGATTTAGAGCACTATGAGGTGTACATTATACTGCATGGAGCACTATGAGTCACATTATACTATATGGAGAATTATGGGGTGTGTGCATTGTACAATATGAAGACCTGGGTGCACTTTATACTATATTGAGTACTGTGAGGTGCATTATATTATGTGGAGCACTATGGGTGTGTATTATACTATGTGGGACACTATGAGAGGTGTATTCTATGTAGTGCACTATGGGGTCTGTATCATACTGTGTTTAGCACTATGGGGTGTGCATTATACTGTATGGAGCACTATGGGGTGTATTATACTGTATAGATCACTATAGGGTGTTTATTATTCTGTATGGAGCACTAAGGGGTGTGTATTGTGTTATGCGGAACACTATGGGAGTTGGAATTATACTATGTAGAGCACTATGGGTGTGTATTATACTGTATGGTGCACTATGT